>NC_143249.1:178242917-178842917 GCF_984573655.1 Nuphar pumila | reverse complement strand
AAGGGAGATCATCAGTTCGAAACTTATAAGGGTCGGTCGAAGCTTTCCAATGTGCAGTGGGTGATTGGAGGAATTTCATCCTTGCAATGTTGTCAAAATCATATCGGCTAATGAGTCATTTGGCCAACGATTCAGGTGAGTCGGTCTCAAGTGAATTGGACTAAAAAATATTCCATACCAATCAGAACGTGACACGCCTTAAAACTATTAAAATAATATTATTTTTAAAAAGTATTTTTTATATTTATTAAAAAATAACTGATTCAGGTTAGTATCATATCGATTTTCTGCCAATATGATATGGATCGGCCCCTATTCTCAAGCTCCTTAGCCCCACTCATTGCTGCAACGGACGATGGAATTAGAGTGATACACTTTTATTACCAGAATAAGGTGATAAGGCTTATCACGTGATACGCTCTCACTGGTTATATCGTTAAAGGCACTCTTAGACCCGATCCGTTCTCCATATCTGCAGTTCTGCACCACTGCCTCTCGTGAATGCTTTCCTTTTCGAAGATGCTACTGTGAAATGCCAAGAAAGTGGTCTGCTTTTTGGTGTGCAGAAAGCAACTCTGCCCTCTGAACAAATTACCAAATGCACTGCATTTTGCAAATAAAGGTAGCCACTAATTGGATCGGGCAACCAATCCTCAAGAATTTTGATTACTACCCTTTTATGTTAGGTATGGTTAAGGATCAAGGACCATTAGACATCAGAAGGCAGTGTTTCAGATCCAGATCTAGATCCAAATATGAATTTGAATTTACCTACTTGTTGGTATCCAAATCCATTCCCAACAAAATGGATTGGCTTGTTGGAACAGTCATAAATGTCACCAGTTCTCGTGGTTTTATCATGAGAAATTCATATGCCATCTCCCATCCCCGCCCTGCCCCATCCTCGATCTTTCTTTAGAGATGATAGTGGAGCAAGGGGAAACGGGTCCCCACCCCGTTTGGATTTGAATGCACATTCTGGTCTAAATCCAATCCAAATCCAAAAATAATCTTATTGAACAGATCCAAATCCGATTTGAATGCACATTCTGAATTTACTTAAAAAGATCTAAATCCAAGAATAACATGTCGAACTGACCATATCCGATCCGTTTGCAGCCATACTATAAGACAAAGAATCCAAGTTGAAATAAAAAATGGTTAAAAAGCCGTTTTTCAAAAATTTTGCAGAACATGTTGCGGATTCTGCGAATGGAATAATTTTCACATAATGTAATTGTGGGAACAAAGAATTATGTGAAAATTATGACAAATATTTTCAATTTGGGACGGTAGACAAACATAGTGGTAACTAGTAAAATTGTGGTAAACTCAAAATATCAGTTTATGTTTCTAACGTTGTTTTTACTTTTATTC
The DNA here is from genome assembly GCF_984573655.1 of Nuphar pumila. Classification (NCBI taxonomy): domain Eukaryota; kingdom Viridiplantae; phylum Streptophyta; class Magnoliopsida; order Nymphaeales; family Nymphaeaceae; genus Nuphar; species Nuphar pumila. The sequence goes on along the minus strand of NC_143249.1, from coordinate 178,841,540 downwards.
ATTTTATATGTTTTATCTTTTTTAATTTCAAAAATGTTGGTTTTTTCCTATATTTTCCAAATAACAACTTTTTATTAATTTATCACGAGTTTTTCTCATGCCAAGAAAATTTTCACATTGTGATTTGTGACCATGGTTATGCATGGTATTTGGTAATTTTAAAAGTAAAAGATTTGGTCCTAACTGCGACCAAAAGCGCCGGTGCGGCTCGCCGGCTCCAACTGCTTTAACCGAACAGAAAAGACCTCTTCATGATATGACAAAGAGTGTTTTCTTGCTGTACTTACCCTTTAAAAAAAATTCAAGTAATAGTTAGCTACTTCTTTTCAAAAGGGTATTGATTTGGACGTTCCAACGCAGCTAGAGTTGGTGTAAAGGTGGATTATCTAAGGATGGCAGTGGACCGGGGCGGGGTACAAGGTCTCCACCCTCGTCCCATCTCAAAATCCAAAACTCCATCCCCGCACGGGGATGGATTTTAACCTCCACCCCCCGTCTCCATCCCCGGTCCAAGTGGAGGCAGGACGGGGCGGAGCGGGCAAGGTGGGGATTGTAATGGGGATGGGGCGGGGGGAAGCGTAAGTCCATCCCCTCACGGGGATAGATTTTAACCTTCATCCCCCTTTCATTCCAAACGGGGCGAGGCGGGCCCCGTTGTTCCCCGGTCCACTGCCATTTAAGACACTGACTGCTATGTTGCTCGGCTGTAGTACAATTCTCTTTAAGTCCCAAAATATATATATATATATATATATATATATATATAGGTAGGTAGGTAGAATTTAAGAATTAAAATAAAAAAGCCCGAAAAACTCATTTAACATACATAGCTCGTAGTTTTTTCCTATTCTAATATGTAAAATAGGTTTGGCTAGCCAAACAAGAACAATAGCTCGTAAAGTAGTAATAAATATATCCTGAATGTGTTAAGTAATTTGATATAAATTAAATAGTGAAGGTGTTTGGCTTGAACACAGTAGGTGTAGAGTTTCAAACCTTTGTGCAGCCAATTTTAAAACATTGTATTATCCTGAAAACAAGTTAGCTTTAGCTTGGCTCAATAGCTCAAGAGTTCAAATCCAATTTATTCCAACTTTGAAACAAGTTAGCTTTAGCTTGGCTTAATCGCTCAAGAGTTCAAATCCAATTGATTCCAACTTTGAAACAAGTTAGCCTTAGCTTGGCAAATTAGGGTTAGGGTTTGGAGTTCATTGGAGTTTTATTTATTTATTTTCTTTCTTTTTGAAAAAAGAGTTTATTTGGTATGGTTGTGGTTAGGGGTGTCAATGGGTCGGGTTTGGTTCAGACCCAGGTGAAGCCAGATTTGGACCATCAATGGGTCGGGTTTGGTTCAGACCCAAGTGGAACCAGATTTGGACCAGATTTTCAGGTATGATATCGGGTCCGAATCTGGGTCTAATCGGGTTTAGTATAAGAGAAATCATTCCCGAATCCGATAAGAACTACACGAACTATACCCAGTGAAATAATTTTTTTTTTACCAATTTTACATTGAAAAATTGTGGGTCTTAATCAAAACTTGGGTTGGGCCTGAGTCTGGTATAAAATTTCACAAACAATACATGTGTCCATGTATTAATCCGACCTTCGGGTCTGGACCGGAGTCTTAATCGGGTATTCTTATTTATCACCATACTCGGACCCTATAGGGTTTGGTTTGGGTCAGGCCCAGGTAAACCTAACCCATTGACACCCCTACCATAGTGACATGTTTTTTTTGACAAAATCTTGTCTGTCAAAAACTCGTGAGAAATTGAAATTTTTTCATAAATCTTGCATTTTTTTGGAAAAGTCTCAGAAATAAAAAATAAATACAAAAATACAAAAATACAAAAATAATTTTATAAAAAATATTAATAAAAATTATTTAAAAATCAAAATACATGTTTTTTCACGATAAATAGCCATTTAAAACATAAATATCGCGTTTAAAATGCAGTATTTATGTTTTTTTAATAAATCTCACGATATTTTGAAAATCTCGCGATATCTGTTACAACGACCCCCTTACTCATAAGGCTGAGTGATGTGTCCTCAACCCAGGATTTTACCTAGCATGGAGGCGAGCCCATTAAGTGGCCTAGTTTTTGGTGAGGGTTTTTCTTCCTCATAAAAAAAAAAAAACTAGGAAGGTTGCTTTTGATTTGGATTTGACAAAAGCTTTTCTTGTTTTTTTGTTATAAAAGTTGGTGCATTATGGATTAGTAGTTGGGCCAGGTCTGCAAATTGCCCGGGTTCATATTTGGCCGGGTACTTGATGTCCATCCCTAAGTTCCTTAAAACCCAAAACCGACATGGGCCGGTTCTGGGTTAACCCAAAAGTGGATCCAATTTTTCATGATTGGCACTAGTTTCGGATCTGGATCTGGATCTGACTTAAAATACATAGCAGAATTCCATCTTCAGATACGGACTGACACAGGATCCACAGAAAACGAGTCAAGTATATTAGTTTCTTATATAATTAATACAAGTTAGCCCCAGACCTAGGTTTGTCAAAGGGTCGGCTTGTGTCCAGTACCTGACCCGACCAAAACCCAAATTCCCTGGTATGGGCATAAAAAGTTCTGACCTGAATAATATTTGAGTAGACCCAAACCTAACCTGAACAATATGAGGGCCGGGTTTGAGTTATGATTTTTGCTGGGTACACGACCCTACCCAAGTGTTTTATATATATTTTAAGTAAAAATAAACTTCTGAAATTACACGGATCTGGGTTTGAGATTTCATTTTCGTGACAAAATCCAAACCCAACACATTGTTATTTACCTGGGTTCAGGTACACCCTGATGGGTGGGCTACCCGACCCATTGACATCCCTACCCAAAACCATCTGTTTACTACCAATCTCACCCATATCCGATTGGACCTGACAATATTTGTTTTGAATCCAACCCATTTACAAAACCGACATTATATTATGGGCCTTTTCCGCCCGAATTACCTTATGTCGGGTCGGTATCGGATAATGACCCGACCCACTTGATGCAAACTGTGAAATTACCATCTTTTCCAGGGGTAGGGTGGGGGGCAAATGAAAAAGATGAAAAAATTCCTAGGGCCACAGGAGATAAACCTCTATGACAGGGACCCTCCTATAAATAATCCTTACACTACTGCACCCAAGGCAAAACACCAAAAGAAAACAAAATAAAAAAAAGTTAATAAAGAAATAAAGATAGAAAAAAAGGTTTACAAATTTACTTGAACCCTCCCACGCCCTCGCGTCATTTCGATATCACAGAAATCCTCCCTTATTTCCTGCTCGGTCCTTCCCCCGTCCGTACCCTCGCTCGCTTCCCCATCTCTTCCTCTATCGCAAGAAGAAACCCTTCCCAGTTCCCCTTCGCTCGCGACCCCTTCTCTTCCTTCCCCAATTGTCTCTCTGTCGCCTCTCCATCGAGCCCTAAAGCCATCCTTTTCGTCCTTCTTCCTCATCACCATCAACCCCTCCCCTTTCTCGCCCTAATTCCGTCCGTTTCCCCGGTTTCTCCGCCAATTCCGGCCGTCCGTCGCCGGATTCTTCCCCCGTGTGCCATTGCTCTCGGTCGCCCTGCCGCCGATCGCTTTGGTTCCTCTCGATTTCTTCCATCTGCGTAAGGTTTGAGGATGGCCGCCGGAAAGGTCGATCTGCCGGACGATCTCCTTGCTGTGAAAGCCCCTGACGACGCGTGGATTGCGAAAGGTGATTCAGGGTTTCCCGGAACCGGTTTTTCGAGCGTGCTTCGATTTTTTGTTTTTTGGATTCGTTTCAGATGCTTCGCCTAGGGTGAGATTGGGCATGGAAGATTAAAGAATTTCTCTTCTTTTTTGTTTTGTTTTGTTTTCCTTTGGAACCGTTTGATGCGGCTTTGTTGACAGCGTATTTGATCTTTAATGCGGGGGGGGGGGATTCGTGTTTGCATCTGATTTTTAGGGTTTCAGTTGTCCTTCTGCGATCGTTTTTGTTTAGATGTCGACGCTAGATGAACCTTTTTTGTTCCTTTCTTTTTTGTCTGTTTTTTTTCCTTTTGGTTTAGGTTATGGTTCTTTTGCCTATGTTGCTTTCGGGGATTTTGCAGTGTTTAAGGTTCTGATTATTTTTTGTTTTTGTTTTTCTATTTGCCGAAGTTTGTGGAAAATGCCGATCTTCTTGGATGCATTTGTGATGATATCTTGTTCTTTTATTTTGAACTGGGCTCGGATTTTGAGTATTTTACCCCGATAATTACTAAATGATAACTCTTGTGGTGCCTCGTTCAAATGGATCTACTGTTTCACAAACTTTTGCGTGCGAGATGATCATAAAGGTGCAGTGGTGCAAATTGTGTACTAGACTGCGATTGTGTTGTGGGTGTTTGTTCTTTGTCTAATTCCCTTGTGGTAGCTTTCCTTTTGTAGCATTGTCTTTTATAGCTATTTGCATGATTTAAATAATGTACTGCCCCTAATGTGACGGACAAAGATCATTAGGATTAGCATCTCTAGAAATAACTAGGTTCGGCAAGCAGCCGAAAGCTGAGGCGCTCATTTGTATTCAGTTGTATATAGTCCTTACTTACTGTTGATGGTACTGCCTTTCTCTCCATCTAGTGGCACTCCTTTGGTATTCATTTATGTGGTTTTCTGGTGATATAGATCCTGTGCATAGAATGGGTGGAACTCAAGATTTCTCTTTCCTTGTTCATCCTGGTTCAAAGTTATGCATTTCTTCTAGATCTTTTTTCTTTCAAAGTTGATTACAGAGGCTTTCTAACATTAAGTTGCATCTGACCAGAAGGTGGAAGAGTTTTTGATGGTTTTCATCTTAGCTTTAAAGTAGGCGCAGATTGTGGTAGACAAAAATTAGCTTCACAGGAGAGAAGGAAAAATTGCACACACGTATCTATGTATCTTTGTGGTTTTGCAGGTGAAGGGTCAAACGGTCAAACCTGATGGTGCTTTCCTGTTGCCCATATAATGCAGTTTACCTACGTAAAGAATGTTTCATCTGACCATGGCAATGGATTGTGGGATGGTTGACTGAAGCTGTACCGAATATATATGTTCTTTATTTTTTATCTCCTTTTCATTTTATCCATACAGTCCTTGTATTTCTTTAATCTAGTGGAGTACATCCTTTTTCTTTTCTGCACTTACAGTTTTGATTGCCCGTTTTGATCTTTTTATTTTGTTCCAGAATCATCTTTCACGTCATCTTAGAGGTGTAACTTGCAATCTAAAAGTCATCATGATTTCCATATGTCCTCTTTGTGTCATTTTATATTTGTTTAAGCGGTCTATGCTTATTCTATCTATGCAGTCTCTTTCCTAATTGTTATGATTCTCATTTTGATTGGAACTTCAAGACACTGATGTGTTGGCCATTTTTTATTATGATTAATTTGTTCAGAACTTCAGATCATTCTTTTGATGTTGTTTTCTTGGCTTATTAGATGAAGCCTCTGGAGGGCATGAGGAAGACAGGACTTTGCTAGGATTTTTTGATGAATCAAAAGGTAATCCTCTTATTGTGCTGTTCCCTTTTGTATGTTTTCAACTGTTTTATTCAAATATAAAGGCTGCAGATAAAATCTTGTGTATACTGATTTTCTCTGTGTAATTTTACCTATTTAAGGTTATTTTTCTTCCCTTCCCTGTTCGTCATATACTAAAGTTATTATCTTTTATAGATTCACTCTTCTGTCTTTTCCTTGTATGCATTAGCAATTGCAACTTTCAACTTATTTATTCACTTTTGTGGTTGGTGAGTTAATTTGTGTGGAATTGATTCAGATCAACCAGCATCTGAGGGTATACCGCTGTCACCACAGTGGCTCTACTCAAGGCACAGTGAAAGCAAGGCTTTCCTTTCAGCATCATCTGGGGTATGTAAATCACTGTCTTTGCAGCTTCCTTGGTTGAAGTTGCTGATATTTCTCAAACTGCAATCATCTCTCTCCTTTCAGCCGACTGATGTGCACTAAATAGTTGCTAATGTTGGCATTTTCAAGCATCTTTGGAGTTGAAATTTTATTTTTTGTGGTCTTTTCATGTTCATATGAAGTATATATTGATCTAACAAAAGGCTTCATGCTGCGTTTTCCTCTTCAGGGGATATTATTGGTTCAAAATCTGTTTGATGCTGTATTTTCTTTTTTTATCATACAGTTTCTAGTCTCATTGCCTTGGCAAAACTTTGGCCACAGGAGTAGGTGATGCTAAAAGTCATGCAGCAGGTATAGCGATGCAATAAGTTGGATTTGGGGCAGATGCCGATGGACTTGGTCTGTGAATCTGATCCAAGATCCAACTTGAGCTGTTCAAATTTGATCAGATGGATTGGGGCACCACTCTGGGTTAGGTAGTCATTTTTGGTTGGAAGGAGGGTTGATAGGTGTATCAACGGCTGATCATGCTAAAACCACAGCTGATATCACACAAAAACTTAATGATAAATTATTCAAGCTGTTTTGCATTAAATCAATTTGATCTAAACATGTTTTTTAGTAAAAAGCAATGATAAACACATCTACCTGTTCAAATCAAGCACAAACACCTGTACTGTGATTGTGGACCTGATGGAAAGGGGTCCTTACCAACACATTTCTCTCTCTCTCTCACACATATAAACAAGCACAAAACCTTTTTAAAGCATCAAATGATTTAAGAAAAGGAAGCTTTTCCACCCCGTAACCATCCTTTTGAAGGAAAAGCCAATAGTTGCTATTGCAAACATTGGTTTTGTGTAAGGTTTCATAGAAATCATATATTATTATATACGTCCGTGTATTCTTTTTCAACATATTAAACTAAGCTTAATGAGATTTTCGTGAGCATACATGAGCTCACAATTGAGCTCGAGCTTGAATTTTTATCAATTCAACATTCTTGGGCTGTGTTTCTTGTGAGATTAGGGATGTAAATGGTTTGGATTCGGATCGGATGTAGCCAATACCATATCAGACTAATCGGATGTTAGCTAAACATATTCAAATTTCGGTGGTGAAAAGTTCATACCGTATCCATTTTTTTTACATGTAAACAGATTTGGATATCGGTCAAATTCGAATATTTGTTGGATTCAGTAACAAAAAATCAAAACCATATCTGCATCTGATTATCATCGGATATGGGTTTGGCTTACCAAATGCAACTAATCGGAATTGAAGTTGGTCGTATATCGAATAAAATCTGATTCAATGACATCCCTATGTGAGATGAGTGTGGTTTTTGTTAGCAGCTCAGCTTGTTATGTAGTTCCGGGCTATTTGAAGCACCAAATGGGAGTGGAAGTGTAATTTCTGGGAAGGATACCAGAAATGTGAATCTCTCTCTCTTGCTCTCAATTTCTGAGAAGTTACTTGAAATGTAAATCTCGCTTCTGGGAATAACAATTCCCATTACTTCCCATGTGCTTTGTAATTGAGGAATTTCTGTATACCTTTTTATAAATAGTTGAAAAGATCAATCTATTAAACTACTGTAATGGGTCAACAGGTCCATTCCTTTACATTTTAGTTCGGACAGTAAATTACTGTAGGAGCTTAGTAGTTGGGTAAGTGATAAACGAGAGAAAGGGGTAGTTGATATTTCATCAGTCTTGTTTTTTTATTCTTTTGTAATGAAAAGCATGATACGGTATTTGGATTTGGAAAATTGTTTATTATTCATTATAATTTGCAGAACTATAATATATAACTACATAATTAGCTGATGATATAAAACCATACATCTAATACTATTAGCTTGTGGTTGTGCAGAGGGTAGGGGTATCAATCTCTATATGAAACGAGATTTGTAACCCTGATATATCCATAAGATCTTTTAATAACTAGATATTTCTGGGACAAACTCTGATTTCGAATTTGCTTGTGCATGTTTTATTCAAATTCCATTATGAAATTGCTGCATTGAATTGATCGACTGATGATTTGTATTCCTGTGTTATGGGAATCATGATGTATTTTCTGCCTTTTTCACTATTTTGTGGAAAGATAAGGAGATGTAGCTCCCAGATTTTCCTTGCCTTGTTTCGGATACCTTTTCCGGTGCCTTGTTGGTTTTATTATTTCTTTGTTACAATGTTTCTGGGATCAGGGCTTTTAAGAGTCACGTTCCTTGGCCATTGGAGTGCTTATTTCTGTTATGATAAATTTTGATCAACTACTTTCTCTTTTCTGTTGCGTAGGATGTCCGAGCTCCAGAACCTCAGAAAGAGGCTTGGCGTTTGGATAGCTCCCAAGATAAGAAAGATTGGAGAAGAAACACATCTGAGATTGAAAGCGGTCGTCGTTGGCGTGAAGAAGAGAGGGAAACCAGTGTACTTGTCCGGAGAGATCGCCGGAAAGAAGGAGAGAGAGAAAATGAATACCGCAAAAGTGATCGCCGTATAGATAATGCTTTAACAAGAGAAGTTAGTGAGGGAAAGCCCCTTCCTTCATCAGATAGATGGCAGGATGCTAATGCCCGCAATGCTGGACATGAAACACGACGTGACAGCAAATGGTCCTCTAGGTGGGGTCCTGAAGAGAGGGAGGACTCTCGGAGTGAGAAAAGGATAGAGATTGAGATAAAAGAACCTTCTAATGAAAAACAGTCTTTCCCTAGCAGTAACCGTGAACGTGAAACTGACTTCCGTGACAAGTGGAGGCCACGTCATCGTTTGGAAATTCATTCCACAGGTTCAATGGTGCATCGAGCTGCTCCAGGGTTTGGTTTGGAGAAAGCACGGTCTGATGGTACCAATGTTGGATTTGCTTTAGGCCGTGGGAGGTCTCAGTTCAGTGGAAGCCAACAACTTACTGGTCTGTCTTTTTCAACTCCTATTGGTGCCCCACCAATAGGGGCAAATGAATCTAGACACCTGAAGTCTGGTCCGTCTGCTAAGAGTTTTTGCTACCCAAGAGGCAAACTCCTTGACATTTACAGAAAACATAATGTCTTTGCTTCTGCTGATATTGTATCAAATGGATTTCGTGAAGAAGTTCCTCAAATCACAGAGGTTAATCCTATAGAACCTTTAGCATTTGTGTCCCCTGATGCAGATGAGGGGGTAAGTTGTTTGATACTTAATATTGATGCGTTAGTTGAACAAAATCATAAAAATGGTCTATGTTCTTTGTGTGATTTATCTTATTCCTATATTTTCTTTATTGGGATAAAGACTTGGCTCAGCCTTTTGAAATGTATTCCAATCTTGTTGTTTAGTTGATATCTCTTTTGTTTAATTGATGCTTTATTGTTGAACTTTTTTTTAAGTTGTGGAATAAATTTCATTGGAATGAAAATTTGGTATGTGTTGCCTTCAGGATAAATCTGAACTATAGTGCATGATGTCAAGGTTGTGGGTCCCTTAGCAATCGGAGATCTGAATATTCTGAGGGAGGATCATATGTCAATATACACTAGCAAAGCTGGAGGAAAGTTATCAGAATTTTCAAAATGGAAATTGTTACAGAATTCTGGAGTTCAAATTTTCAATTAACTTAAAGTCTAGGAAAAATGAAGACTTTTACTATTTTGCATTTGCTAAACCTAGGAAATTTGGGGTCAAATGAGATAGCTGGGTGGTTAGGTCTATCATAACTGAGGGATCTTGGGTTTGAATCCTACAGGGCTATCCCCAGTTTGCCTATAAAAAAAGGAGGATACATATTAGCTTTTGCTCAAACCTCTGTGACAGATATCGGTGATATTTCAAAATATCTCAATATTATTGCCTTATTTTCAGCAAACAATATTATAGGTAAAATATCATGATATTTTAAATGTGTTTTTCTTCTTTATTTTGCATTTACTTATTTATTTTATTATCTAAATGTGATGTTTTCTTATTTTTATTTTTATTATATATCCATCTATATATATTTAAAATTTTTAAGCCCTGAGATTTATCATCAAACCTGTAATATCATGAGAAATAGCTTCACTGAGATATAGGCAATAGCCGCAATACTGATATTTGTGACTGGGTCAAACGTGATCTATCATTGTATGTTTTTTTTTTCGCCTAGAAAAACCTTCTTTCCTAATCTACAGCACAAAAGAGATTGGACAAACTTGTGAAAAAGGGAGAGAGTACTAGGGTAGAAAGAGTTGGATCATTTTCTTTTCTCATTTGTGTGATATCTTAAATAGTACCTATAAACACCATATTTTGAAGGGAAAAGAATGACACTATAAATCAAAAGGGTTCGTTGTGATTTTTTAAATTTCTCACAGGCAAATGAAGCTTGCACCAAACTACCATGCTGCACTATGGGTTCTTGGTTTCAGGTTGCATCCTAAAGTAGAGAGCCTTGTGCTCGTGATTTGGAGTTATATCCAGTCTATTTCATCTAAAGTATCTATTTATATATCTGTTATCCTGTCCTGCATCTATGTTCCTTTGATTGTCACCTCATATATCTGCATGGCTATAACCTATATTAAATAGGTTTTGGGAATACGGAAACATATGATTCCTTCTATTTTTCAGCGTTGCTGCTCTAAAATCAATCATTATAAACCACGCTTCTCATTTTTAGGTGTCTATGCACCAATAGCCATCTTATTGTGGTTCTGTTTTTTTTCTTCTGTATAAGTCTACCTTTTAAAAGTTTTGAGGAGAAATTACTTGTCGAACATGAAAATTTTAAACAAACGACAGTGCTTTCTCCAGTCACCAAAGAACTCTTTTTCTTGTTGTTTCTTTTCTTGGTTTACAATTACATTGTTTATCTGGTTTTTTCTTGGTTTACGTTGTTATTCTGTGTTCAGGCTGTCTTAGAAGATATATGGAAGGGAAAAGTTACTAGCAGTGGTGTGCCACGTGTTCCGAATAGAGATAAAGTGGGGAAGTACGAACCTGAAGCAGGTAGACATAATTATCTACTTGGTGCCTAATAAGGGTTTTCCTCTTTTGTGTTATTATTTTTTGTTTCTTTCTTTTTTGGTGAGGGTGTTTACAAATAGTTATACTTTAGGAATTCAAGATCCTAGCAACACTGATGGAAATGCCTTGCAAGGGAGCCTGCTTGTTGGTAAATAATTTATTGTTTTTCTGTCAGTCAGTCTGATATTATCATGTCTTCTTTTTCTTATCTGACTACATCTTGGGGTTTCAGAACAACGTTACTCTCTTAACTTGAGTGAAGAGAAAGTTGCCACCTCCAAGGATGGGGCCAGCTCTGGCGACTTGAGTTTGACAGCTTCTAATTTTAATAGCAATTCCAATACAGATGAAAGTTTCGCTAAATACAGTGGTTTAGGTGGTACAATTGGTGATAAAGGTTCTCTGAGCAATGGCGCACAAGTTGCTGATCCTGTTTCTCTGAAACCCTTAAAATATAGTGCTTCTGGTCCCCCTCTGTCATCGGATATTCATTCCAAACTGCCAAGTGATGCAAATTTCATTTTTGATCTACCGGGTTTCCAGGAAGCTTCCATTCATGTACAACAGCAGATAGCAAACAATAGTGATACAAAGTTTTCAGATGGGAGCTATAATCCTGAAGATCTGAGCCTAGTTTACAGGGATCCCCAGGGGGATATACAAGGGCCTTTCCTTGGTGTTGACATCATTTCTTGGTTTGAACAGGGTTTTTTTGGCACTGACTTGCCTGTATGCCTTTCAGATGCCCCGGAAGGGACACCTTTTCAGGAGCTTGGTGACGTCATGCCTCATTTAAAATTTAAAAGGTTGTCTGGTATAGACACTGGAAATAAAGCAGACATAACAGATGCTGTAGTAGAAAAAGATGTACAGAGCCAAGGTCTTGGGTTCCCTTTGTCTCTTCCTGAAGACATCCAGACAAGGTCACTTTCTGAACTGGAAGGTCATCATCTGCAGCCAGAATTGTCCAAGCATGAAGCGTCAGTGGGATCTCTTTATGGTAGACTTCATGATGTTCATTCAGAAGCAGCACAAAACGTTCTCAATACTGACAAACAAGGCAGTCACAATGTTGCTCAAAGCATTGATGGTTTGTGTTTCAATCTCTCTCTATGTTTTTAGAAAATCTGAATTTTCCATGATTGTTTGCTTTTTACTCCATTTGTGCTGCTTTGGATGCAGAAGCATTGTTCCCAAAGTGGCCAGTGAGTGGTAGCGGACATCTGAGAAAACCAACTGGAAGCCTTGTTGATCCTTTAGAAGATCTTTCAACAAAACATTTTCCTTCAAATGAATTGGGGGAAACTAGTGGCCTGAATCCAATGGTTTCTGCTTCTAAAGGCAATGTATTGCATCCACTTGGTTTTCCATGGTCTGAGTTTGAAGGGACAAATCCACAGCTTTTTGAGTCATCAAACATGTCATCTGCTGCTGGAAATCCTGGGTACCTTGCAAATCAGGAGATGGGAAGAGATGTAGTCCATTTTTTACACAGGCAGAATCCTGTTGGGAGGGTAACTGATTCTGCTATTGGAGAAACATGGTCTGATGTTGCCAAAAGAGATCCGGGTGCAGGTCTTAATGCTGTTCATGAAAACATGGATGGTCGCCGGTTGTTACAGCTAGATGCAAGTACAGGTCTTAGTTCTGTTGATGAGAACATGGATGCTCGTCGCTTGTTACAGCTTGAACAAGAGGCACATCAGTTGGACCTAATGGATCACTTGTTTTCACAACAATTACAGAAGCAGCATCTCCAGCAACAGAACAGCTTGTCTCATCTAGATATGCCTTTTGGAGTGCCAAATATAGAGTTGCCAGGTTCTGTTGGTCACATAATTAATCCTTCTCGAAGATCTCATGCTCACTTTTTGTCTGATATTGAACATCAACTAGTTAAACTTCAGCTTCAACAGCAGCAACAATTGGAGCTCCAACAACAACAGCAACAATTGGAGCTCCAACAACAGCAGCACCACTTGAAGCAGCAACAGCTTCAACACCAAATGCAGTTACGGCAGCAGAACTTTCATCAGCAGCAGCAGTCCCACCTACTTGAGCAGTTGCTTCAGCAACGTATGCATGACCCTAGATTTGGGCAGCATCAGATGGATCCACTGAGAACCAACAATGCATTTGATCAGTTGCTGTCTCGGCAACATGGTAATCTTCTTTCTGGTGTTCAACCTACTTTGGAAACTTCTATGCGACTCAACGACCGGGCAGAGCTTCTTCAAGCAAAATTTAGTCAGGGTCCCCATCGGGGACAACACAACAATATACTTCAACTATTGTCACAGGCAAAGCATGAGCCAAGGCTTTCTCCTGAAGAGCAATTTCTTTTGGGAATGCATCATGAGCAACTGCATGCCCAGCAGTTTCCTCCGCAATCCCGGCACCGTCAGCAGGCTATAGAAGAAGAGAGGCATATTGGAGGTGCTTGGTCAGTTGATGAATCAGGTCATTTCATCAGGACAATGCCAAATCATCATCAGTCCCTGTCAGCAGGGTTAAGTCCCTTGGATCTTTATCAGCAGCAGCAAAGATCTATGCAGCCACCACAATTTGTGGGGTCTGGTTCTTTTGAGCAACCAAACCAGCTTGAGCGGAGCCTCCTACTACAGGAGCATCTGCAGCATGGACTGTATGATCATAATTCACTGCCATTTGAGAGACTGGCCTCTGTACCACATGCAGCTTCAGGAGGGAATGCTGATTTGGTGAACACTCTTGCTCATCTTCAAAATCTAGATTTACAGGAACGGCATTCTCAGGCACACCTTGCAGGTCAACTGGGTTTATTCAACCAAGAAATTCACCCACCAATCTCTCGGTCCAATCCCAGTTCATTTCATGGTGTGAAGAGGGATGCATTGGATGGTCGTTGGCCAGAACAGCACTTGCCATTCAACAATCTTCTACATCCTGGACAGCAGTCAGATAACTGGATGGAAGCACATCTCCACCAGTTGCATCTTGAAAGAGAACTGCAACAAAGAAATAGTGAAGTTAATCATGTTGCTGAGGAACCGAGATCAAGTCATTTGCTAATGGACTTGCTGCATCAAAAGCAGCATCTTCATCCTGACCATTCTTTGGATATTGGTGATGGTGTGTTTTCTTCTTCCTTGGAAAGAAGAGAGCCTTCCTGGCTTTTCCATGAGGCCTCTTCAGCCCATCCAGCGAAGCTTCTTCAAGACCAGGAGGGACTGGGAAATTCTTTTGCAGAAGGCGGCCCATCTGATCGTGGGCTGGCAATGCAAGATAATTTGGTTAATGGAGATATTGAAGAGCAATCAGATGGTGTTAAATTTGGTGAAAGAACAGGATTCAGCTCCCATCCTTTGGTAGAAGAAAAGGTCTTGTCTGCTGTTGAAGATGCATCACAGAATTTTAACACCGATCAAGATCTGATCATTGAGCCGCTGACAGATAGCGTTGAACTTTTAGAGGCAAAGGAGGGGAAGAAGGGAAAGAAACGTGGATCTAAAGTCAAGCCTGCCAACAAGTTGGAGAACCAACAAAATGCTCTTGATCAGGGACCAGCAGTGATGGATCATGGGGAATTGATAATTCATACTCCTGTTCGGCCTGCTTCTCTGGGCAGATCGGGTGAGTAAGATCTTCATGTTTTAGCTGTATATTTCTTGGTAGGCTGACATGCCCAATGGCCTTCTAGGTTTTCTCTTGATCCAATGTTTATGGGCTTTTGGCAATACTGCAGGTGTGCAACGCCAGGAGCTGGGTGTAGATGAAGGCTTCAATGATGGAAGGTATGTCATTAAAAAAGTGAACTGATTCAGAGCACAGATTAGACTTGAGTGATGTCTTAAGTCGTAACCATCTTGTTGTATCGCTGGACTACAGCTCATCCTTCGATTAGCCAAGTCCTTGCAAATATGGAACCGGCTATCACTGGATCTATGTAACCTTTTGAAAATATAGGTTACATTCCCCAATCCGCACAGTCCACCCCATGATGATGGTGGTGGTGATGCGCAACATATTCCTATCTTAAAAATTTTACACCTTGTCTAGATTTAATGATTGTCCTAAAAAAATTACCAATGGGGTATCTGCTTGTCTGGCAGGAGCGGTTAGTGCACGTCACCTTGTGTTGGGACATTGCAAATTCGAAACCCAATGGTATGGTTGTATAGCTGGTAGGGGTCTGCCTAACCCCTGCTTTCTGTAAAAAAAAATGATTATAAATCTCCCATACCACATGTTTGGTGTTCGATTGGTGCCACAAACTTTGACAGTTTTTAAATCTGATGACATGGTAGAACATGAAGAAATTAATAAGTGCAACCCAATGTTGTGTGATTCATATTTTTTTGCGCATCTAAATAATAGAGCCTTTTCATTGGTTCAGGTTGTCGACCTCTTTTTTAAGAGGTCTTCGCGATCCCATGCTCAAACTTCAACCTGCCTCACAATCTTTGCCATCAAACGAGGTGTTGCCTGACTTATCTTCCTTGGCTACATCTAAAGGGAAAATTTCCTGTGTCAACCCTTCATCCTCGGCTGGTAAGTTGCTCCTTAGTTGAGTTTTAAGCTGCATTCATGTTTATATCAAATTTCTCTGAGGCCTTCTTATTACTTCCAGATGGAAGGGAGGCTGCTGGAAGCCCACCAAAGGCACAGCCATCCGAAATTCCAGCAGTGAACAAGAAAGACATGCATACTGGTTTCAGGCGGGCCTCCAGTGATCCAGATGGTTCTCATGCATCCTTCATTGACATGCTGAAGAAACCAGTGGCAGAAGCTGACACCACTGAGGCTCCTGAAACGGCCTCTCAGGTGACCCGGAGCAACAAGAAGAAAGGGAAGAAAGGGAGGCAGATTGACCCAGCATTGCTTGGCTTCAAGGTATCAAGCAACCGGATCATGATGGGCGAGATTCATCGCCTAGAGGATTAGAGTTTGTTTGCGCCTCTCTCTCTCTGTTTTCCCTATTGTGCAAATTGTACAGGCATTCAGTATCTTCCACCACTGCAGCACACACCCGCACACATGTAAAGCTTTTTTGTAGGCATTAGAAATGATCAAAAGCGAATTCAAATTTGTATGAAATGCGAGCCAGTGAATATGAAATGATTAGCCTCTACTGTATAATTTGTAATCTTGTGTAGATTTTTTATTAAAAGAAATTTATCAATTGAATGTCTGAAGAAATTGATCATGTCTTAGTCTTTTGGGGGCGTCCATCTTGTGATATCTATACTGGGCTCACAAATTTTGATAATTCAACAAGAGTGGACTTTCTGCATCTGCTGCTGAAACATGGAAAGCTATGGAGGATGAAGGTATCATCCCAAGTTGGAGTTTCCTGATTGAATGGTGATGCACTACACAGGTTCGTTGCCTACTCAAAGACGCGGTGGGTGGGTGGGTGGGGGGGGGGGGGTTGGGTGGGTGGAGGAAAGCCACATATATCTGACCATGCGAATTGTCTCATGGAATGTACGTGGCCTGCGTATGCCAGAGCACAGGAATTTTGTGGCCAATTGGTTACAACAAAAGGACCTGGATGTGCTTGGTCTTGTAGAGACCAAGCTCGAAGCTTTAGATTTGGACGTCATCATTGCCAGGGGTCTTCAATTCATAGGCAAGCCCTCAGTTGAATATTCTCGAGGTATCATCATTGTTTGTTAAAGGAAATGGACGGGTCACTGCTTTTATCGTGAGGAATTCTCTCTTTCCCTTTGGCTTGATAGGGGTTTTGAATAGCACCCTTTCATCATCAGTCTTGTATATGGGCCGACTACCTCAACCCAACAATGCAGTTTTTGGGAGGAGCTCTAACATGTGAAGCATCGTCAAAGAAACATGGGTTATCGGAGGAGACTTCAACACAATCCCTCGAATGGAAGATACTATAAACCTGTTCGGAGGATCATCTGCATGCGTCTTTTCAAAGAATTTGTTGATCATTCGGAGATGTATGTGTTGGGTCTGGACGGTATTCATTTCTTGTGGTCGAACAACCAAGAACAACAAACCCTTAGAAAACTGGATAGATTCTACGCATAACTGCAACTCCCTGCTTTGTTGGACAGAGCCCCGCACCCTGTCAGACCATGGGCCTATCATGTTGGAATGGGATATGAATCCGATTTGAAAAATGGTGGATGCACACTCCTTCATTCTGCCCCCTTGTTAACCACTGGTGGAAGCAACCAGTGCAGCTTACAGATTATGGAGAAAGCTAACCAATCTACGTTCGAGGGAGGAAGGTCGAACAAGATTTAAGGAAATCCAAAATTGGGAGAATAATCTTGCTGACTTGCAGGCCAATGCAGGTGACGTCCAAGAATGCTGAAATATCACCAATAACATTAATTAGAGATGAACTATATTGGAGGCAACGCTCTCGAGTACAATAAATGCGTGAAGGGGATTCCAACACGAGAATTTTTCATGCTCGAGCATCTACGAGACATAACATGGACATCAAGTTGCACAAAGTGGAAGACCAGTTTTATGAAGGTGATGAGATCATGAGAGCCGCTACAACATTCTTTTCAAATCTCTATGGGGCTCAGAGAACAGAAACTTGCCTATGCTTAAGCACCTTCAACAGCATTTCAGATGATCAGGCAAAGAGACTCGAGCTCCCATTCTCTATGGAAGAAATTAGACAAGCAGTATGGGAATCAACTCGAGACAAGGCACCAGGTCCGGATGGGTTCACATTAGACTTTTATAGATATTTTTGGGAAGGCTGCAAAAAAAATCTATTTAAGTTCTTTCAGGAGGTTTCAGCTCTCGTTGGATGTTGTGGATGAGAGAAATCGCATCATCTGCTTGAATTTCATTGCGCATCAACGGTCAAGAGGGGTGGCTTTCAAAACCTCTAGAGGGCTTCTCAAGGCTGTTCATTATCTCCCATGCTATTTAACTTGGCATGTGAGGTGTTAGCAGCTCCTTTTGGTAAGGCACAACAAGAGGAATTCATTGATGGTGTCAAACTACCAAACTCCCGACCAATCCTGATGCAACAATTTGCAGATGAAGTACTCATTATTGGCTTTGCAACCGCTGGTCAAATTGCAAAAACGTGGTTGTTGCTCCAAACCCTTTCAACCCTATCGGGACTGCAAATCAATGATCAAAAGAGCTCACTGTTTATGTTGAACTGTGATAGCCAAGTCACAACTATAGCAGAGACAGTGTTTGGTTGTCAATACAACTCATTGCCGACACCTTACTTGGGCATGTACCTAACTGGGGGCTGTGTTGCAAACTATGTATGGAAGACTATTGAGGATTCCAGACTACTATCATTTTCAGGTAAGGTAGTTCTTATCTGTGCTTTCTTCAATTCCTCTTTACTTGCTTTCTGTTTTTAAACTCTAAAAAAAAAAATGGGCCAAGAAAATCATGAAAATCTAAAGGGACTTTCTATAGTCGGGCAAAAAGATTCACAATGTGAGTTGGGAGCTCATTACCCGACCTAAAGACCTTGGTGGCTTGGGTGTGCGTGATCTGATATTAACCAATAGGGGTCTGCTTACCAAATGGTGGTGGAGTTTGTTGCATGAAGACTCACCATGATGTCACCTTCTGTGGAGTAAATATGACATGCATCCTAACCTCGAGCGATGTGAGTCATGCAATAAGTTGAAACAAGGATCAATGATATGGCGTGGATGGATGTGGGTGCTTCATGAATTCAAGGAGTTGCTTACATTCAAACTAGGCCAAGGGGATAAAACCCTATTTTGGTTGGACAACTTGATAAAGAATTGTTGGTCTGAAAACGTGAGATGAGATACAGTTTAGTCATCCATTGCGACAACATGAGATAAATCAATTGCAGGCATTGCTTCAAATCTGGTGTTTACACGTTGGCCTTCTTCATCTCAGCCATTGGAGTAGAGGGTCCCAATCCTTTCCCAAAGATGGTAATTTGGGGTCTAGGGTCATCACCGAGGGCCAAAAAGTTTCTGTGACTACTATCAATCAATCAAGTAACCACACAAAGCCACCTGAAAAATAGATGTTTTCAGCTCGCTAGCATGTGTCCTGTGCAATGCTGCAGAAGAATCATCCGAACATCTATTTGGTCATTGTTTGGCATTTGGTAGCCTCCTACAAATGACCTGGCCACATCTACAATGGATGCCCCCAAAGGATAATTGTATAAGAAGCCTCATCTTCGGACCTCCTTGTATCCATTGAAAGCGACGGTGGACGGTATGAAGATGGTGGATCACCTCTGTGTGGTGGTACCTTTGGAAGGAACGCAACTCAAGGATCTTTAGAGATACGTCATCTACATTGTTGGCATTTCATTTCAAAGCCATGAATGACATTCGGGCCTTTGCTTCTATCAAGTGTCCTAACAACGACCTTGCTTGGATCAACAATGCCATCTCTAGGTCAACAAGATTAACCAGGTCGAACGAATGAATCTATGCTTCTCTTTGATACATTTTGATGTATGGTTGACGTCTCATCAACCTCATTCCACTCAATGTGGTAAGCGGTGGAGAAACAGGAAGGGGATGTCGACCTCAACTAGCAGATGATGGTGGTTCCTGGCGAACAAAAGGAAACGGCTGGTCCCGGCGTGGGTGTCGTCGTGACAAAGAAGCAACAAGAGAGAGTGGGGAAAACAGGCGGAAGTGGGTGGACCGACGATAGCTGGGGGTGGCCGGTCTCCGGCGGAACGTGGCCAGCGTCGGCAGGGAGTGGCAAGAAGAAACAGAAGGGAAGGAGAGGGTTCTGTTGGAGAAAAAGGGGAAAAGAAGAATGATAAGAGAGATGGGGCGTGAAGGTGAGCGTGTTTCGGCTGAGTGAAATTAGGGGAAAGGAGATGGGTTAAAGGGGTTTTCTCTCCCTTGCACGAGCAAACCAAACCGGGTCTCGAATCGGGTCTGGTTTGGTCCCAATCCAAACGACATATAAAAAAAATAAAATTAAAAACCTAAACCTAGTTAACTAATGAAAAATTATTTTTAAAATAACCTTTGTTTTAAAACAATCCATGATAAAAAATACAATATAATATTTATTTTATTGCATAAAATTCTTAAAATTTTATATTCGGATCGATCTATTTGGGTTCAACCCGTATAAAATTGGAGTTCATAATAAAATCTCTATTTTTTTTCAAAATAGTGTCTTATATTTTATTGGTATTAATTAATCATACTAATTTTAAATAGTCCATGGTTTTGGTACTTTCTAAAATCATAATTTATTGAGTAGGATATTTACCGAAGTTTGTTTTATGAGTGTTAAGCTGAAGGCCCAGGATTGAATCCCTCTCCTACATGGGGTGGCTGTTGTTCTGGTAAGGATCTGCCTAACCCCAGCTTGCTTATAAAAAAAATAAAAAAAGTTGGTTCGTTCTGAGGAAGATAGCTTTTGAACCCACAAGGGAGATTAAGATAAAGATGGTTTGGTGGTTAGGTTGTGAGGCTGCAAACAGATCATATATGGTAGGGTATCCGATCCGAGTCAGATGTTTTTTCAGATATGGATCCTTCAACTAAAATCTGAATGTGAATTCAGATAGGTTCAATCGGATCACTTTCAGATTTGGGTCGGATTCCGGTAAGCATTTTAAGTCAAATATGGAGATGATTCGAATCAAATTTGACCCGAATGCATTTTTACATGTAAATAGCTTATTTTGTTCTATTTTTTCTGGATCAAGATTACCACCTGTATTTCAAATTTGGATTCAATCTAACCTCCTCGGATCTGATTTGGATTCAGATCTACTGTTTGAATATTAGATTCGGATTCGGATCTGAAAGGATCCATCCTGAATCCAACCTGTTTGTACCCTTAGTTGTGCTATCATAGTCTTGTTTTAGAAACATGATTACCCAATTTCTTTAGTCACATTATCCAATTTGTTTAAAATGCTGTCATTTACTGATTTGTTTAATGAAAAATAGCAAAAGGTCGGCATAAAACGTGTTGTTTATAAAAAAAAAGAAAGTGTCATTTTACACCTCAAGTGGGTATTTGAAATAAAGTAGGCAGTTAAATGTAATAACCCAAAATTTTCACGCCTTTTAAGTAATAACTTAAGGGGCTTTTCTGTTAATCACATTTTTATCACAAAAAAACCACCTCATTCACTCGTGAGCTCATTAGTGTAAAAACCCTAGGTCTCCCTTGGCCAGTAGGGAGTACACCCAGCTTTGGCCTCGCCAGGTGTCAACGGGTGAGGTTTGGTTAAGACCCAGGTGAAACCAGGACCAGATTTTTGAGTATGGTATTGGGTCCAGACCCGGGTCTACTACAAGAGAAACCATACCTGGACCCGATAAGAATTACATGAACCATACCTGGTAAAATAATATTTTTTATCATTTTTACATTAAAAATTTATGGGTCTTAATCAGAACTCAGGTCGGGCCCGGGTTTGGTATAAAATTTCACAAATTTTACCTGGGTCCATGTATTAATCGGACCTTCGGGTCCGGACCTGAGTCTTAATCGGGTCTTCTTATTTGTCACCATACCTGGACCCTATAGTGTTTGGTCCAGGTTGGGTCCGATAAACCCGACCGGTTGACACCCCTACTCGCGGTAAGAGACGTGTATATGTTGGTTCTAACTTCTGATGTCCCTTCAGCTTAGTGATATTCACAGGACCGAGATACCAGATGAGGTTGTGGGCTCTATTGTGTTTGTCTATACTGGTGTAGCACTTCTTGGGATTTAGAACGAAGGCCTCTCAACTAATATGGAGGAACACAGACCATATAAAATGATGCAGTATCAGCAAATGAATCATGCTGCCAGTCGGATACATTTGACCATCAAAAGCCAACTTTTATCTACCATATTTAAGAGTGATGATTGATGGAAAGGGTCAGTGGGTTTTGCATCAGTATAGCATGAATAACATAGGGAATCCTTTTCTCAAGCTCAGATATTATGAATAAAGTTTCTGCCAACGTCACAAATCTCATTATTTGAGAATACAGGTGATGAAAATCTCATGATATTTTGAAAATTTTGGTCCTTATGGGTCAAATTCTTAAAAAATATTAGCATACATATAAATATACAATTCTGTGTATAAACAAAAATGACCCTACTGTCATTGCAAAATGGTGCACTTCCTGAAATGCTTATTAATTTGAGGAAATTGCCTGCATGTCAAAAATTCTGATTCTCAAAATTGTTAGACATTTTGCTCTTTAGCAAATATAGTATGACCTTTGCAAATCATATTTGTGAATGTCCCCAAAATGTGCAAACCTCCTTTACTAAAAAAAAAAATTAATGTTTAAGGACATTAACAAATCACGTTTGCCAATGTCCCTAAAATGTGTGACCCTCCTTTACTAAAAAAAATCATGTTTGATGACGTTCGCAAATGTGTGAGGACATTCACATGCATGATTTGCGAACATCCTCAAGTTTCACACATTTTGAGGACATTCACAAATATGATTTGCAAAGGTCGTACGTGAGTATTTAGTTAAGTAAATACAGTACGACCTTTGCAAATTTCTTGGTAAATCTGACTATTCCTGTGTGTATCATCATGCTGGATGCCTATGTCAGTTGCCATCTGTTTCCTATGTGCAATAAAAATGTAATGTTCTCAAAATAGGAAATATTGGGAAAATATCATGCTCTTTTCAGTATTACCTCGGCCTTTGAAAAACACTACTGTTGTGGCAAAACTTTATTATCAGCAACATTGGTAACAGAAGAACATAAACTGTTTCATCAAGGAGCGGCATCTAACAGATGATATGTATATCTATCCCACTCCTTCAATGATGCTCTCCAACTTGGTGATATGGTGGTTTAACCATCAAAATGGAAACATAACATTATTGAGGCGTAATAAAGAGGAAAACAACAGTACATTGAATGAAAAAAGATAGTTCATCATGATTTGGAATAGCATCATCAATCATAGGAAAAGGAAACAAATGAAAAAGATGCAACACTCTGCCCTGTTCATGATGGCTTATGAATAAAGTCTTCAGAGTGTATATATATAAGCAACATACAGAGTTGAAGAAAGGCACTGGACAAAAAGCATAAACCTCTTCAAAGCACAAGCATTACAGACCACTGCTCAACATGATAAAGATTTGCTAAGATCCATCCCTTTCTGGTTATCAACCTTGCCAAGCATTCTTAAAGAGAGTCAGTGCCGTTTTCCCCATTATCCATTCCAAATCTGTTGATGTTAAGGATAAAAGTTTTGAAATGTGCAGCGCTGATCCTTTTGCTTCCTTGTAACCACACTCAGGAATGACGTAAGGGAAATCACTGCAGTAACACAATTAATGGAAGATCACCATTCTATCGGAATGCCACATACTACATTAATCTACACCAGTCCAGGTGAAGTCAAAGAGTTCCAGAGCCAAAAGCCACTTACGTGCCCCACATTATGCGGTTGATGCCATAGCTGGAGATGACTTGGGAGAGAAGAGGACTTGTATCCTCATAAGGAAAAGGCTTCCTTGATATGCGAAACAATGCACTGAACTTCACATAAACCTGTCCACATCAATGTTAAAGTTCAAAAACATTGACGAAGCATTCAGCTGTTTTAGAAAAATGTGGTAATTTACTTTCTAGAGCAGGGCTTTGACCTGTAGAATGCAGGAATTAATGATACCCAGAATGAACAAGCAAGGAATACTAATAAAAGAACAGAATTCCAGTGATTTTGATCATAAATTCTGCCCCGTTTTTTCTCTTTAAATGAGAAATAATTCCTATGGTATTATCTTAGGCAATTCATGTTGAATATTGGGAAATCTATAATTGAACAAATCAAGCAGTACCTGGGGAAATCGAGATAGGTTCAGAAGGCCAGCAAAAGTGTCTCTTTCAACATCATTTCTGTTCAGCTGATAACCATCAGGACTGCAAGGATTGACTTCTTCAGGTATAAAAGGAATTATCATGATACACTTAAAAGCTTACGTTGGTGGCTTGCAGAATGCCAGATGATCAAGTATAACTGATGTGTAAGGGAATTCAGAGCACAGTTCCTCAATTTCTGAAAGATGAAGATGGAGTCCCTGAAAGAGTTTTGATCTTCTGAGAAATGCCCAAATGCCAGATCAAAGAAATTTTAAATTTTAAATACTGGTAAGATTACCATTTCAATTTGTTTTGGTGAAAAAAATAAATATGCATTGGTATAAAGAAAGAAAGCTTCAAACCAAAATATGAAACAAATCAGTACAATGCACGAATCTTGGCCATTTTCATAATAGCACAATATACTGATCATTTAAAGGTTGGATGGTGGCAACAAAGGCACAGCTGGCAATTTCTTCACAAGCACAGATGTGCACATACACTTATGAATTCTATTATATTTATATACAGAATATTTTGTAGCCATCATGGATGCAATCATCATTATTACCATCAAGCCTTTCCCCATCTACATTGGGTTGACTTCATGGGCTCTGCTACTGCTATCTAGAATTACAGTTGAGAATTCAAAAGTAATAATAGCCACACCTCCCTTAGTACTGCTGCTCTTTCTTTTCCAGTTCCTTAGCCTAAGTCAGATCACCCTTACTGTAAGTGTTCTTTCAATTCTTACCAAAAGCAATTACATGTTTAAAAAATATACCCATTAAAAATTATTTATGCCATATACATAAAGGTACTTTCTTGTTTCTCCTACACCATAACAGTTTCAGCAACTACAACAAAAAGATAAAAATAGCAACATTCAACTCAGACTTGTACTTTCTCTAATTATAACCCGTTGTTCATATATTCGACATTTCAGCATCTTTATGAACAAATCTCTCTCTCTCTCTCTCTCTCTTTACTTATTTTTCTGCTATTCTTGGGCATTCCTTTGTGTTCTACAGCTTGTCTTCTCCATGCAAACCATGATTATGCATTCACCACATGCTCCCTTCTTGATAGCCTTATTCATCAGTATCATACATTAATGACTAAAGAAAACTATTCATCTCCATCTCATACTTTTCAAAGGATCAAAAGATTTATCAAGAATTGATTTCAATCAGCATACCAAATATAAATTTGTTGTTCAATAGTAAAAGAATTGAGAAGTTTTAAATTTGATTGCCAAGGTTAAGAGAAAAGTCATAAAAAGATTAAATAGAAGAGTCACAGGCTCTACCTTGAAGCACATAATACCCACAGGCACACCAAGTTCACCAGCTTTACGGAACAGTGACCTTCCGATTTTGTTTGTCATCTGCCAAGCCAGAAATACTTTCGTCACAAACTATTGGCCACTCAGCCACTAAATTCTACTATGAATTTCAAGCATTTAGGATTATCAGCTGAAAACATTTCAGGCTTTAGATTGTCTTATTTCTGTTTGTTAATCAATGGCCACGGTGTAAGTGTGTAACTAACTATTATAATTAGATAATTATCACATTGCAAGTGTAATATCTAAAACAAAACATTGGCGAAATCCAAAAGGAACAGTTGATACCTTTTGACCAGAAGGCCATAAATATGGGTTGAAGCGAACAGCTCGATAACCCTCCTAAGGAGGAAAAGGAAGAGTTCCCTAGTTATTCTTGAAAGTCTTTGCCACTTCAAATCACATAATAAAGTATACACTAAAGTGCATATCACACAAACACAAACACAAACACAAACACAAACACAAACACAAACACAAACACATCACACATGCACACACATATATGTCAAGTGTTACCTCCACAACAAGATGCTCAAGTTGCTGAAGTCCAATTCCATCATCAGCAGGGTTTGCAAGGCAGCAACCGATGAATTTGGCAGGATATTTCCTCAATGCACTGTTTAAGGTTAGCACATAACTGTAGCAGTTGATTTAAGAAAAGACTTGCATGTTTGCATTACTCCATGAGAATGCCTTGGAGAGGAACACAAAAGTATGGACTCATAAAGTCAGACCATGTAGATACGATAAGGATTGACCATGAGGATGCTATTCTTATGAACATATGTGCAAATCTTCAACTGCATATACACCAAGTGAACTAGGTCACATACCAAGGGGGCAACTGATTGGTAAATATTCTTTATACTTCTATATTAATCCGTTGACATAATTTAGGTAGAAACAAATGCAAGATATATTACTCATAAAGACAAACAATCAAGATGGGACAACACCTGCTAATAACGCCATTACTCTTATTGAACCAGATGGAAAATCTTCAGATTCAGATATTAAATGAATTACATCAAGGAAATGAATCAACTAACTTCAATTTGATGATATCATGAATCATGCACTACTAATGAGTTGCGGATACGAAATCTTTAAGAAACAACAATCGCTTACATTGAGCGCTAGGCAAGAGTCTCTTGTGCCACTCCAAAAAATGTGTTTTCATACTTGAAATAACTAATATGTCAAGTTTAATCATAATCAGATATCTTTAAAGACCAGAGATGGAACTGAAAAGTGCGAGGATCTTTTATCACAAACCTTGTCACCAGAGAATGATCAAACATGTGATTTATAGGTTGTACGATAAGAGCCCCGTCAACACCAGCATCTTCCATACACTGCATAAAGGAAGAAGAGGGCCATGTCAATACTAAAATTGCAAATCCACTTCTAGAGGGTTCACTTCTGCATAAAGGAAGAAGAGGGTCCAGTTTGAATAGTTGATGCAGATTGAAGAACACCTAGAAGAAGAATGAGAGAGAGATTTGATAGCTTGCTCTATGATATAATCAACTACACTACAACTCATAATCCTTGGGCATTTATCATTTACACATCCTGGTGTTGCCATCATGCCCCACTACCCAATAACCACCTCTAATAACTGCACATTTCAGGGCCTACTCACATTGTTCTGGACTACCATATTTTCACCTTTTCGTTCCTGATTATATACCTCTTTGGTACTCTTCAGTGTTCGTATATGGCCTTTTGACTTAAGTACCTCGTGTATTGGGGCCCACTCTCCCCCTCTTTATGTACTTAAATTACAAGTTGCTATAAAGAAGTTTTATGCATCCTTGCAAGTTGCTCTCTCTGTGCTTGTGCATGCGCGTAATCTTGCTTTCGCTCCTGTGCGTGTGTTATGAGTTCGCTTGTGAACTTAAAAGACCTGCTTTCGGTGTTTGTGATTACCCGAAGCTACGTAGCGGGGGATTTCGCTTCTAAGCCTATGACAAGTTGGTACCAAAGCCTTGTCGACGTTGGGATTGACAATGATGCCGAAGAAAAATATCATGACTCCTTCAAGTAGTATGATTCCTCCTGAAGAAAAGTTCATGACCGATGATCGTGTGTTAGCTATTGTGCGTAATGTCGTCGAGCTGACGAAGACAATGATCAATATAGAGAAGTTGGTTAATGAGACTTGTACTGCTTTTACGGGTCTTAACCTGGAAATCAATACTGCAGTAGAGGGGGTGGGAGACTCTGTGGAAAGTCTTGCCACTATATTTGAGGATTCGGTGGATGACCTTGCTACCAAGTTTGATGATCTGCTAGGATGGTTCAACACCATGGCTCAGAAATGGATGTTGTCCGACGAAAGAATGATTAGTTGGAGCGATAGTTGAGGACTGCCCCAGTTGGTGGAGTTGCGGTGCATGTGGATAGGCCGCGTATCAAGCTACCTGAGCCTACAAAGTACATGGGCAATCAGAACTCGAGAGACCTCGAGAACTTTATTTACCAGTTGGAGCAGTATCTTGATGCTGCTAGGGTGGAGGAAGACAAAGATAGGTTGCGCATTGCAACGATACACTTTGCAGATGAAGTGACTCTTTGGTGGAGATGCCGTTTAGGCGATGTTGGGCATGGCCTTGTTGTGATATACTCATGGGAGGACCTTAAGAGAGAGCTACGCGACTTCTTTTTGCCCAAAAATGAAGAAAGATTGGTCTGCAATAGGTTGCTGGCATTGAAACAGACAGGGTCCGTCCATGATTATGTCAAGGCGTCCACCTCGGTGATGTTGGACATCGAGGACATGGGCCATGCATCTCGGTTGTTCTACTGCAGTCATGGATTGGAGGGGTGGGCAATCACAGAACTCATTCGGCATGATCCTCCAACTCTCGCTACGACGCTTGCTGTTACGGAAAAGCTGCTGAGCTCGATAGGCAAAACACAACATTTCAAGGTAGACAACATGGAAATGACCGTAACAATAATAATCGAAAGAATGATAATGGGTAGAATGCTGGCCATACGAACCAGTATAATTAGAGCCGACATAATGGCCAGAATAATAATAACAATAATCAGAACATGAATAACTTTCAGGAGGCAACTATCGTCGTCGTGATTGTCGTATCTACCATGGTGATCACTAGGTTGATACATGTCCCAACAGGAATCAGGGTCAAGGAAATGGAATGCAGTTTAGGGTGAGGAAGTTCATCAAACTGCAGAAGCGCCAACTCTTGGGGCAATGCAGATGATGAATGCAGTGAAGGTGATAGCTACCGCAAAATCACCTGTATGCAAAAAACTGATGTACTTGAAACTTCTGTTCAACAAAAGACTCACCAAGGCATTGGTAGACACAGGTGCTACGCACAACTTCATCTCTCATAAAGAAGCAGAACATTTGGGGTTACAGTAGGAAAAGAAAGAGAGCCGCATGAAAGCGGTTAACTCCGAAGCAAGAGTCATTTATGGTGTTATCCGTAATGCACTTGTGCAAATTCATAACTGGTCAAGAAGGACCATACTTTCAGTCGCACCGATAGATGATTTCAAAGTCATCATTGAGATGTAATTTTTGAGAACAAGGCAGTGCCTGTCACGGGTTGGGAAGCGAAGGCCCCCGTGACGTAGCTGCGGGCAATCACACACACCGAAAGCAGGCCTTTTAAGCGCACAAGCAACGCACAACACACGCGCACGAGCGGAAGCAAGAGTACGCGTATGCACAAGCACAAAGAGAGAGAGGGATGCAAAAAGCTTCTTTATAGATACTTGAAAGCAAAGTACATCAAGAGGGGAAGAGAGGGTCCGAATACACGGGGTTCTTAGGCCGTAAGGCCTTGTGGGGCACTCTAGAGTGCCAAAGAGGTGTATACATTAGAGCAAAAGGTGAAAAACATGGCGGTCCGAAACACGCTCCCCCGCCTAAGTTGGCGCCGTCCTCGACGCCAATTGTTCATGGTAGCCTTCTACAAGCTGTCGATGCTGAAACATGTTGCTGGCTTTCTCCCAGGTGGCTTCACATTCTGGCAATCCTTTCCACTGCACTAAGTACTTTTTAACTTCCCCTAGATAGTTGTTGGAATGGTTGAGGATGATATCTGGATCTCTGCCTGGTACACTAACTGTTGAAGGGGCTCGCTGCGGGATCGGAGCACGTTGAGGCATGCTCCGTTGAGGATCTCCTTCATCTTCGTGGAATGGCTTCAGGTTGCATATATGGAATACCGGGTGCACTTGAAAGTTTGCTGGCAAGTCCAGCCGGTACGCCAAGTTTCCCACACGTTTGATGATGGTGAAGGGACCATCATACTTGCGAATAAGGCCTCGGTGGTGGCCTCGAAAGATAGTTGTGCGGTCAGGAAAGAGCTTTGCCAACACTTTGTCTCTAACTCAAAATTCTGTTGGGCGACGCTTCTCATCTGCCCATTTCTTCATGCGCTTGGTTGCCTTGTTTAGATATGCCTTCGCCAACTCTGTCTGATCTTGCCAGTTCCTGACAAACTAGTATGCATAAGGTGCTTTACCACGTCCTCGCGCAGCAAGGGAGTGCGGAGTATGCGGCTGTTGTCCAGTTGCGACTTCAAATGGACTATGGCCGAAAGACTCACTCTTTTGAAGGTTGTAGCAGAATTGAGCCGCATCAAGTAAATCAACCCAATCCCTTTGGTTGGCACTGACAAAGTGCCGCAGGTATTCCTCCAGCATGCCATTTATTCTCTCTGTCTGTCCGTCGGTTTGGGGGTGGAAACTTGTGCTGAAATGCAAGTTCGTCCCCATTAAGCGAAACACTTCTCGCCAAAACTTGCCAGTGAAGCGTGCATCACGATCACTGACGATGCTCTCTGGAATTCCCCAATGCTTAATTACGTTCCGCACGAATAACTTTGCAGTATCCGCGGCTGAGCAGGTGACAGGGGCAGGCACGAAGATAGCATACTTCGAGAACCTATCCACAACCACATAAATCGAACTGCAACCTTGTGCTTTCGGCAAGCTTACAATGAAGTCCATGGTTATGCACTCCCACGGGCGACTAGGCACAGGAAGGGGCTCCAGTAGTCCACCGGGTCTCTGATTGATGGGCTTGTCTTGTTGGCAAATCAAGCAAGTTCGCACATAGGCATCTACGTCATCGCGCATCTGCGGCCAGTAGAATGCACATTCCAACAATGCCAAGGTCATCTGTTGTCCTGGGTGACCCGCCCAAGTAGTATCATGGCACTTGTGCATCAAGCGTCTCCTCAAGGTATCCTGTCGCGGAATATATAGACGATCGCCCGCGGTGCGGAACAAACCATCCTCTAGCCAGAATCTCCGCGTCTTTCCTTCCTTCACCAATGTGATCAATTGTTGAGCTATTGGGTCACTTTTCGAAGCTTCACGCACTTGTTCAAGAAGATCGCTCGTTGGTTGGCTCACACTGTCATCCCAGGTGAGCAAAGCTGCAAGTTCCGCCTTTCGACTCAAGGCGTCAGCCACAACATTGGTCCTGCCTAGTTTATACTCAAGGACCATATCGAATTCTGCCAAGAAATCCTGCCAACGTGCTTGTCTTGGACTCAGCTTCCTCTGAGTTTGGAAGTAGCTTGTCACAACATTGTCAGTGCGCCCAAGAGATAGTGTCTCCATGTGCGGAGACAATGCACGATCGCCAACATCTCGCGCTCGTGCACCGTGTATCGACGTTCAGCGTCGTTCAACTTCCTGCTTTCAAATGCGATGGGATGTCCTTGTTGGAGCAACACTCCACCAATAGCAAAGTCAGACGCATCGGTCTGCACTTCAAAGGGTTGCCGACAGTCAGGCAACTTCAGCACTGGCTCCTCTATCAAGGCATGTTTTAACCCATCAAAAGCCTTCTGGCATGCATCAGACCATAGCCATGGTCTGTCTTTCTTCAACAGATCTGTGAGCGCAGCCGCAATCTGCGAGTATCCCTTGATGAAGCGTCGGTAATAATTTGCAAGCCCCAAGAAAGAGCGCAACTCGGGAACCTTAGAGGGCGACTCCCATGCTTTAATAACTTCAATCTTCTTGTGGTCCATTTTGAGAGTGCCGCCTCCCACAATA
Source organism: Nuphar pumila (assembly GCF_984573655.1). Classification (NCBI taxonomy): domain Eukaryota; kingdom Viridiplantae; phylum Streptophyta; class Magnoliopsida; order Nymphaeales; family Nymphaeaceae; genus Nuphar; species Nuphar pumila. Next base: position 178,810,464 of record NC_143249.1, on the reverse strand, counting down.
TGCCCCAGAAAATGGACTTCCTTCTGGCCGAATAGGCACTTCTCTCGCTTGACATACAATTCGTGGTCCTTTAAAGTCTTAAACATAATCTGAAGGTGCTGAACATGCTGCTCCATTGAGTCGCTATACACCACTATGTCATCCAAATAGACGACGACAAACTTGTCGAGGTGCGGGTAGAAGATCTTATTCATTAAGGTCGAAAAGGTAGCGGGCGCGTTCGTCAAGCCAAAGGGCATGACAAGGAATTTGAACGCCCCATATCGCGTTACACAAGTAGTCTTTGCCTCATCCCCTTCTGCAACTCTCACTTGCCAGTAGCCCGATCTCAGATCCAACTTAGAGAAGACCTTCGCCTTTCCAAGTTGATCAAACAAGTCTGCGATCAAAGGAAGCAGGTACTTGTTCTTCACCGTCATTTTGTTCAGTGCCCTATAGTCGACGCACAACCGCTTCGACCCATCGTGCTTTGCTTGAAAGAGCACGAGCGCTCCAAAAGGAGCTTTGGATGGTTGGATGATTCCTGCTTCGAGCATATCATCCAATTGTCTGTGTAATTCCTGCAGCTCAGGAATTGTCATGCGATAAGGAGCCATTGCGGGTGGCCGTGCACCCGGTATTAATTCAATCTGATGATCTACCTCGCGCCTCGGAGGTAGCTTCTTTGGCATTTCGGCGGGCATAACATCACCGAACTCCTTTAATACTGGCGCTAAGGCCTTTGGGACATCCGTGACTTTTTCTACCTCATCTGTAGCACGGATTGTGACAAGAAAAGTCTCGTCACCACTTTTCATGCCTCTCTTCAACTGGAGCGCAGACACCAAATGCTCACAAGGCTTTTCTGTCATCGCAGTAACCATGCAGGGCTGACTCTCACTCTTAAAGCTGACAACGTTGAGGTGGGGCATCCGCACTGCCTTGTTGCTTCTCAAGAATTCCATCCCGATGATGACTTTAAAATCATCCATGGGTGCAACTGATAGCGCGATCCTTCCTGACCAGTTGTGGATCCACACTGGTACATCCCGAGCAACGCCATAGATGGCTTTAGCCTCTGAATTAACTGCTTTCATGCGGCTCTCTTTTTGTTCCCACTATAATCCCAACCGTTCTGCTTCTTCACGCGAGATGAAATTGTGCGTGGCACCCGTGTCTACCAATGCCTTGGTAAGTCTTCCGTTGAGCAAAAGTTCCAAATACATCAATTCTTTGCATACCATCGGTTCCACACTGGTTGCGACCTTTACTGCATCCATCATCCGCATTGCGCCAACTGTTGGCGCTTCTGCAAGTTGATCCTCTTCCTCACCCTGAACAGCATTCGCAACTCGGGGTGCGCGGTTATCTCCATTCCCTTGAGCGCAGTTTCTATTGGGACATGTATCCTGCCAATGATCCCCATGGCAGATGCGGCAGTCACGGCGACGATAATTACCCCCTTGAACGTTATTCCAATTCTGATTATTATTTTGGCCATCTTGACGGCCGTGATTCTTCTGGTTTCCCCGACCAACATTTTGTCCTTGGTCGTTTCTTCGATTGTCCCTTCGGTTGTTGCGATCATTTCCCTACTGTCTGCCTTGAAATGCAGGGTCATTCCTATCCAGCTCGGCAAGTTTCTCTGCAACCGCAAGCGCCTCAGCTAGTGTTGCGGGGTCATGCCGGATAAGTTCTTGGTTTGCCCATCCTTGCAACCCGTTGCTAAAGTAAAACAATCGATCCTCATCGTCCATTCTCTCCACTTCCAACATTATCGAAGATAATGCCTTGACATAGTCATGTACTGACCCTGTCTGTTTCAATGTCAATAACCTTTTGCGGGCCATTTTCTCTTGATTTTTAGGTAGAAAGTAGTCTCGCATTTCCTTCTGAAGGTCTTCCCATGAGGCTATAGCAACCAATCCCCGTCGAACATCACCTAAGCGACGTCTCCACCAAAGGGTCGCTTCATCCGCAAAGTATATTGTTGCGGTGCGCAGTCTATCTGCGTCATCTTCTATCCTCGTAGCTTCTAGAAATTGGTCCATCTCGTAGATAAAATTCTTGAGATCCTTTGAGTCCCGCGTGCCTTTATACTTTGCGGGCTCAGGTAGCCTGTACCGTGGTCTCTCCACATATGTCGCAACACCGCCAACCGGGGCAGTTCTCAACTGCCGCTCTAACTGTTCATTCTTTCGTCGAACAACATCCAATTTAGCAGCCATGATGTTGAACCGACCCAACAAATCATCAAATCTGGTGGAAAAGTCCTCCACCGAGTAGTTAAGTTTAGTGGCAAGACTTTCCACCGAGTCTTTCACTCCCTCTACTGCTGTCTTGATCTCTGCATTGAGATCTCTGAAAGCAACACAAGTTTCATTAACCAACTTCTCCATTTTGGTCACTGACCCAGTCAACTCCGCCACATCGCGCGAGATGGCTGACACCCGATCATCGGCTATGAAGTCCTCTTCAGCATGAACCACACTGCTTGAAGGAGTCATGGCAATCTTCTTCGGCGCCATTGTCACTCCCAATGTCGACAAGGCTCTGGTACCAACTTGTCACGGGTTGGGAAGCGAAGGCCCCCGTGACGTAGCTTCGGGCAATCACACACACCAAAAGCAGGTCTTTTAAGCGCACAAGCAACGCACAACACACGCGCACGAGCGGAAGCAAGAGTACGCGTATGCACAAGCACAAAGAGAGAGAGGGATGCAAAAAGCTTCTTTATAGATACTTGAAAGCAAAGTACATCAAGAGGGGAAGAGAGGGTCCGAATACACGGGGTTCTTAGGCCGTAAGGCCTTGTGGGGCACTCTAGAGTGCCAAAGAGGTGTATACATTAGAGCAAAAAGGTGAAAAACATGGCGGTCCGGAACAGTGCCGATGCCTCACCTTAATATTGTCAGCTTTAAGGGTCAGAATCAGTCTTGTATGATTACCAAGCTACCTGCAGAGAAGCCTCGTGAGCGCTTGATACCCGCGCTCCAATTGAAGAGAGGCATAAAAAGTGGGGATGAGACTTTTTTCATCAAATTTGAGCAACGGATGAAGCAGGAGAAGCCACTGATGTCCTAGGGGCCCTGGTGCCTGTATTGAAAGAGTTCGGCGATATTATGCTCGTCGAACTGCCGAAGAAGCTACCTCCAAGGCATGAGGTAGATCATCAGATTGAGTTAGTGCCGGGTGCACGGCCACCTGCCATGACTGCATATTGTATGGCAATTTCTGAGCTGCGGGAATTACGCAAGCAATTGGATGACATGCACAAAACATGGATCATCCAACCATCCAAAGCTCCTTTTGGAGCGTTCGTGCTATTTCATGCAAAACATGATGGGTCACAGCGTCTGTGCGTCGATTACAGGGCATTGAATAAATTGACGGTGAAGAACAAGTATCCGCTTTCTTTGATCGCAGACTTATTTGATCAGCTTAGAAAGACTAAGGTTTTCTCTAAGTTGGACCTGAGATCAGGTTATTGGCAAGTAAGAGTTGCTGAAGGGGATGAAACAAAGACTACTTGTGTAACACGTTATGGGGTGTTCGAATTTCTTGTCATGTCATTCAGCTTGAGGAATGCACCCACAACCTTCTTAACCTTGATGAATAAGAATTTTCACCCGCACCTTGATAAGTTTGTCGTTGTTTACTTGGACGACATAGTGGTGTACAACGATTCCATGGAGGAGCATATTCAACACCTTTAGATTGTGTTTCAAACTCTGAAAGATCGCGAGTTGTACGTTAAGCGAAAAAAGTGCCTATTTGGTCAGGAGGAAGTTCACTTCCTTGGCCATATTATGGGAAAAAGCAAATTGAAAATGAACCACAAGAAGGTTGAAGCTATTCAAGCGTGGGAGCCGCCTGCAAAGGTTCCTAAATTATGTTCTTTTTTGGGACTTGTCAATTACTATCGGCGATTCATCAAAGGGTATTCTCAGATAGCCGTCCTGCTCACTGATCTGTTAAAGAAAGACAAGCTATAGTTATGGTCTGATGCATGTTAGGAAGCTTTTGAGAAGTTAAAATGCGCTCTAACAGAAGAACCTGTGTTAAGGTTGTCAGATTGTCAACAATCATTTGAAGTGCAAAACGACGTGCCTGACTTCGCGATTGGAGGGGTGTTGCTTCAAGAAGGACATCCCATTGCATTTAAGAAACACAAGCTGAATGATGTCGAGCGTCGATATACTATGCACAAGCGTGAGATGTTAGCAGTCGTGCATTGTCTTCGCAGATGGAGACACTATGTTTTGGGGTCACAATTCGTTGTGCGCACTGACAACACTGTGATGAGCTACTTTCAGACTCAGAAGAAGTTGACTCCAAGACAAGCTCGCTGACAAGATTTTCTGGTGAAATTTGATATGGTTCTTGAGTACAAGCCTGGTAGGACCAATGTCGTTGCAGATGCCTTGAGTCGGAAGGCAAAACTTGCAACACTGCTTGCTTGAGATGGTAGCGTTAGCCAACCAACAAGCGATCTTTTCGAGCAGGTTCGGGAAGCTTTGAGGAATGATCCAACGACCCAACAACTAATCGCATTGGTAAAAGAAGGAAAGATGCAGAGATTTTGGTTGGAGGACGATTTGCTCCGCTACACAGAAGATCGTCTGTATATTCTATGGTAGGATACTCTACGAAGGTGCTCAATGCACGAGTGTCATGATACAATCTGGGCGGGTCACCCAGGGCAACAAAAGACTTTGGCATTGTTGGAACGTGTGTTCTATTGGTTGCAAATGCGCGATGATGTGGACGCTTATGTGTGGACTTGCTTGATCTGCCAACAAACCAAGCCTATAAACCAGAGACCTGGAGGATTATTGGACCCTCTACCAGTGCCAAGCCGTTTATGGGAGTGCATCACTATGGACATTATCATGAGCTTGCCAAAAGCTCAAGGTCGCAGTTCAATTTATGTGGATGTAGACAGGTTTTCGAAGTATGCTATCTGTCAGAAAAGGGCCTTCACGCAGTCTTCTGCAAAAGAGAGAAAAGAAGAGACGGGAGAAGAGTCTGGAGAAAGAAAAGACGTCAATGTATATGCGTCTCTCATTCAATAATATATATTTAGTGTATAATTCTAGGGTACGAAAATACCCTTTAATAAGCCTTTTAAAATACATTATACAAAGTTTGGATCTTGACCCGATCCGATACATGAATCGGGTCGGGTTTGGGTCCAAGACCCAACGATGGCTTCTTTTCAGCCTCCCTCAAGTTGTGCATGGTCCTGGACCATGAACAACTTGTCTTTCAGAAACCAAAATTTGTCCTTTGTCAACCCTTTGGTGAAAAAATCAGCAACTTGTTCTTCAGTTCGCACAAACATGGGCTCAATCTCCTTTTCTTCAACCTTTTTCCTAATAAAGTGTTGATCTATCTCAATATGCTTTGCTCGACTATGATGGATAGGATTGAAAGACATATTGATGGCACTTTGATTGTCACACAGTAATAGTGATCGAGCAATCGATTCTCCCATTTCTGTTAGAAGATGTCTTATCCATGTAGCCTCAGCAGTGGCAGCAGCCATCGATCTGTATTCAGCCTCAGTGCTTGATCTAGCAATCGCCTTTTGTTTTCTACTGCTCCAAGATATCAGGTTCGGTCCAATGAAGCTACAATAACCAGATACTGATCGTCGTTCATCTGGATCACCCGCCCAATCTGCATTAGCATAAATGATGATATCATGCCCCCCGCCTGGATCTAATTCTCTTTTTTTATATACCAGGCCATCACCAATTGTACCTTTCAGATAACGAAGTATCCTTTTGACTGCCTCCATATGCGACGTATGAGGTTCATGCATAAATTGAGACACCTGATTAACCGAATACACTATGCATAAAAGTCAGATATTGCAGCATGCCAACTATGCTACGATACTTAGTGGGATCTCCATATATATCCCCTTCTCTAGAACTCAGTTTCTGATGAATGACACTTGGAGTTGCTAATGGCTTACAATCTGTCATGCCTGCCCTGCTGAGAATGTCCAACGTGTATTTGTGTTGAGTAAGCGTAAGTGTATCACATCTTTTATCAACTTCCACCCCAAGGAAATACCGCAGCTCTCCCAAATCTTTCATTTTGAATCTCTGATTTAGTAACTTCTTCACCTTCTCAATGTGATCTTTGCAGTTTCCTGTGATGATAATGTCATCTACATATATTAATAAAAGAGTAGTGACGCTTTGTTCACTGTGAATGAATAACGAGTGATCGAGAAAAGATCGAGAGAAGCCATGCTTTTGTATCTCTAGGGAAAAACTGTCGAACCAGGAACGAGAAGCTTGTTTTAATCCATATAGTGCCCTCTTCAACTTGCATACATACTGCTTGGCGTCTCGTTCTGCATACCCAGTGGGTTGTTCTATGTAGACTTCCTCTTTTAAGTCCTCGTGTAAAAAGACATTTTTAACATCCAACAGGCTCAATGTCCATCCATGTTCATTGGCTAGACTCAACACAATGCGAATAGTTCCCATCTTAACTACAGGACTGAAGGTTTCATCAAAGTATTGTCCTTGTTCTTGTGTGAATCCCTTGGCTACTAATCTGGCTTTGTATCTTTCAATGCTCCCATCTGGTTTATATTTTATCTTGTATACCCATTTTGACCCAACGATATTTTTGTTTGGTGGTCTAGGCACAATCTCCCATGTCCCACATTCATGTAAGGCTTCCATTTCTTCATTCATTGCTTCAACCCATCTTTTAGAACTTGCAGCTTGATAGAACATGAGAGGCCCATCCTCTTTACTTATGGATGTAAAAAATAACTGAAAATCCAATGAAATTTTTTTATAACTTACCCACCTGTCGAGCGGATGTCGCATCCGTGAGGATCTTCTGATATCCATCATCTGAGAAGCAGGATCAGGGGGATCCGAACCTGTACGAGGGATGGATGAGAGCTCTTTCTCTCGCCGGGTATATACAACGCCCTTATACCTTGTTGGCTCCAAGTCTTGAGTAACAATCTCTTCCGTTTGAACTTCACTTGTTGATTCTTCATGTATCTCCTTCCGACTGCAGTTTACTGGGCAGTCTTCTTTATCACTGGAGAAGAGTTCTGAATTTAACCATGGATGATATACCTCAATATTAGGACTGGAATGAGCAACGTGGAGGTTTAAATTAGGCGGCTGATCATCAAAATTCATTTCATCAAAAACTACATTTCTCGATATTTTGACCCTCTTAGTCAATGGATCATAGCACCTATATCCTTTGTAGTCTTCAGCATATCCCACAAACCTGCACTTTAAGGCTTTATCTTGAAACTTATGTCTCAGTGAGCTGTCAATGTGAACATAGCAAATAGATCCAAATACACGTAATTCATGATAATCAGGTTGTATGCCAAATAGAGAGAGATATGATGACTTATTTTCTAAAATGGTCATTGGTAGTCGATTTATCACATGAATTGTGGAATGAAAAGCTTCAGTCCATAATGCTACAGGAAGATTGCTCCCGTGCATCATGCTCACTTGCACTCTCAACAATATGTCGATGCTTCCTCTCAGCAATCCCATTTTGTTGAGGTGTATGTGGGCAAGACACTATTATCTTTATCCCATTATGTTGAAGAAAATTAACAAAGTCACTCGAAGAGAATTCACCTCCTCCATCACACTGGAAATTGAGAATGTTGGTAGAGAAATGATTCTGAACAAATGAATGAAATTTCCTAAACAATCCAAAAACTTCTGATTTGTGTTTCATGAAAAATATCCAAGTATAGCGAGAATAACTGTCAATGAAAATAAAATAATATTTACTGCCAAAAAGAGAAATAATTGGGGCAGGACCCCAGACATCAGAACAGATGACCTCAAAGGGCCTTGAAGCTCTCTTATTAATAGAATTGAATGACAAAACATGACTCTTACATAAATGGCAACTAGAACACTTCATATCAATGACTTCCAAACTCAAACTGGACTTAGGAATGAGATTATTCGAGACAAGTTTTTCAATAAAATGACGACCACAATGGCCGAGACGACTATGCCAAAGTCTTGGCTTATTACATTCAGAAATGGCAAACACAGACTCAGAAGAAACAAGAAGTTGATGTTGGTGAAGCTTCAAGGATGAATAGTCAGACCGAACAGAGGAAGGATCTTCTTGAAAAATGTACATGTTGCCCCATCTTTTTCCTTCAGCGAATGTCCTCCTCGTGCGAAGATCCTTAACATAGACAGAAGAGGGAGTAAATTCAACTGAAGCATTAACATCATCAACAAGTTTTGAGACAGAAACAATGTTCTTCTGAATATTAGGAGCATGAATAACATTTGGAAGATTAAGAGGAGATTTTGACATGGATATAATGGCATTTCCAATATGTGAGATAGAATGATGAGAGCCATCTCCCGTGACTATGCTATTCTTACCAACATAAGGAGTAAGAGTCAAGAGTTCACCCGCATCACCCGTGACATGGGTAGCTGCTCTGGAGTCGACGTACCAAATGCCTTTATCATTTTGCTTCATATTCAAGTCTGCCAATGTTGCCAACAACAACTCTTTTACTTCTCCATCCTTTCTAGCTTCTGCTTGTAGACCTTTTCCTTTGTTTTGAGGGTTGAACCAGTAGTTTGCCTTAATATGCCCTTTCTTATTGCATAGAAAACAGGTGGGAATAGGCCTTTGTCCTTGTACATTGGGTGTTGGAAGTATACCACGTCCTCCAAAAGTATTTCTCGCTTGGCCTCCCTTTCCTCGAAAGGAAATTCCTCGACCTCTACCATAAGTCATTCCCGTGGCGAGCACATCTTGGGTTCCTGCATGTCCATGAAGATCTTCAGAAGATCCTTTCAGAGTCATTTCATATTGCAGCAATTTCGCGCGAAGATCTTCAAACTTCGGAAGTTCTGGTAAACATAATAAAGTCGTCGTCATGACATGATATTCTGGTCCCAGCCCACTCAAGGTTTGTTGCACCTTATCCTTTTCACTGACGAGACACCCCACAATAGCCAGTTGATCCGTGATACTTTTCATTTTGTTCAGATATTCCATAATAGACATGGAGTCTTTCTTCAGCATTTGAAATTCTCGCTTGAGAAACATGATTCTCGCCTCAGATATCTGCGAATATGTTTGAACTAGCTTATCCCACAGCTCTTTGGCCGAACAGTCATCAGGAATGGCTACAAGAACCTCCCTTGAGAGAGTTGAAGTGATATATGCCACTAAGGATTGATCCCTTTTCATCCAAGTGACATATTCGGGATTCTTCAGAAGAACAATAGATTGCACCCTTTTATCGTCCGTTCTTTCTTGCGAAGTGAATTCTGGAGGAGGTGTGACAGATCCATCCAGATGACCAGAGAGATCCTGACTCTTTATAAATGGTATAAGCTGTCGCTTCCAGGTTAAAAAATTGGTATTATTCAGTTTTTCAAAGACTAATTAGCCAAGGAAATTGGAAGAAAGTCCGGACTGTGGATGATGTGAATCCATTTGAATGCTTGGGAGTGGATTTGGGCAGAAATAGGAATGAAATCAAGAGATTAAAGTTATGACTTCAGGACTGTGTATAGGAGAGGGAAAGGAAGAAAAAAATATATATAACAGAACTCGGTTCAGCTTTAGCGTGAAAACACAAAATGTATAAACTAACAACAGTAATTTAATCAGAAACAAAACAAGAAATTAAAGATGACAAGACTGAGTTTCAGATTCATGTTAGAGTGTCTTGATAGAAATAAGAGACTGTGTCGACAAATGGCTAAGATGGGAGGAATTAGGGTAACTTGTAAGAGTCAAAAGGAGTAGAGGGACCTGTTAGAGTAGAGGGACCTGTCGCCGAAGATGAGTCCTGCAAACTTCACGCTGTCGACGAGGAGAGGAGTTCACGTCCACGCTGTCACAATGGCTGAGCACTTCACACAGATAAAGCAGCCTGTCGACGAGGGCTGGAAACGAGGAATAGAAGAGGGGTTCTGGAGCAGCCTGTCGACGAGGGCTGAAAACGAGGAATAGAAGAGGGGTTCTGGAGCAGCCTATCGACGTGGGCTGGAAACGAGGAATAGAATACGAGATTTCACACCCAGAAATCTACTGCTCTGATACCATGTCAGAAAAGGGCCTTCACGCAGTCTTCTGCAAAAGAGAGAAAAAAAGAGACGGGAGAAGAGTCTGGAGAAAGAAAAGACGTCAATGTATCTGCGTCTCTCATTCAATAATATATATATTTAGTGTACAATTCTAGGGTACGAAAATACCCTTTAATAAGCCTTTTAAAATACATTATACAAAGTTTGGATCTTGACCCGATCCGATACATGAATCGGGTCGGGTTTGGGTCCAAGACCCAACGATGGCTTCTTTTCACTATCGTCGTGCCTGCCCCTGCCACCTGCTAAGCTGCCGATACCGCAAAGTTGTTTGTGCGGAATGCGATTATCGTGATGCCCGCTTCACTGGCAAATTTTGGCGAAAAATATTTCGCTTAATGGGAACAAACTTGCATTTCAGTACAAGTTTTCACCCCCAAACTGATGGGCAAACAGAGAGGATCAATGGCATGCTTGAGGAATACCTGCGATATTTTGTTAGTGTCAATCAAAGATATTGAGTTGATTTACTTGATGTTGCTCAATTCTGCTACAATTTCCAAAAGAGTGAATCATCCGACCATATTCCATTTGAAGTTGCAACAGGACAACATTTGCATACTCTACACTCTCTTACCATGCGAGGACGTAGCAAAGCGCCTTATGTATACCAGTTCGTTAGGAACTGGCAGGATTAGATAGAGTTGGCAAAGGTGTATATGAAAAAAGCGACCAAAGCACATGAAGAAATGGGCAGATGAGAAGCGTCTACCAGCAGAATTTCGTGTTGGAGATAAGGTGTTGGCGAAGCTTTTCCTCGACGGCACAACTATCTTTTGAGGCCACCACCGAGGCCTCATTCGCAAGTATGACTGCCCCTTCACCATCACCAAGCACGTTGGAAACTTGGCGTACAGGTGCCATCGAATTTTCAAGTGCATCTGGTCTATGTGTGCAATATGAAGCTATTCCACAAAGATGAAGGAGATCCTTAACGGAGCATGCCTCAACGTGTTTCCATTCTGCAGCGTATGCCGTCAACAACCAGCATCCCAGGCAGAAAACCGAAAGTCGTTCTCAATGACTCCAATAACTACCTCGACGAAGTCAAGAAGGACCTTGTGCAATGGAAATGTCTACCAGAATGTGAAGCCACTTGGGAGAAAGCGACCCATATGTTTCAGTATCGTCAACTTGTTGAGGACTACCATGAACAATTGGCGTCGAGGACAACACCAACTTAGGCAGGGGAGTATGTTTCGGACGACCATGTTTTCACCTTTTTATTCCTGATGTATATACCTCTTTGGCACTCTTCGGTGTCAATATATAGCCTTTTGGCTTAAGTACCCCATCTATTGGGCCCCTCTCCCCTGCTTTATGTACTTTGCTTACAAGTTGCTATAAAAAAGTTTTATTCATCTTTGCCTTTTTACTCTATATGCTTGTGTATACTCGTACTTTTGCTTTAGCTCCTGTGTATTTTGTGAGTTTGCTTGTGCAATTAAAAGGCCTGTTTTTGGAGTTTGTGATTACCTGAAGCTACGCCTTCGCTTCTAAAGGCCGTGACACTCGTAGTGGTTCATTGGATTCTTGTGAGACCCAATTTCCATAGTTTGGATCCATTACTTGGATCCATTTTTGGGATCCAATACTTTGATCCAACATTGTGCTCCACAAGACAGTAAGGTGTTTCCTTAATTGGGATATTGCGTTGTGCCTCAAAATGCACCATCCCAATTCTTCTGGATAATTGAGCGTATCCAAAAAAAAAAAAAACACACTAAATCCAAATTTATATTCCACTCAAGAAAAGGGGAAAAGGAAAAAGCTCACGATTGGTAGCGAGAATCTGATATTTCAGAAGGTGAGCATCGACAAAAAGTCAGAAAACCGAGCAAGAGTGCATTATATCCTCAATTCCGTCACAAAACCCACAAGAAAAACCTCAAATTGTGGACACCACTGAGATCAATGCGCTTACCTCAAGCAAGAAATCCAAACTCCCCTTCAGAGTAGCCTCATGACCGGGGCTATACGGGAACCTATCTGCTGCCTAGCACCAAAAAAGAATCAGCAACAGAAGAGAGATGTGTGTGTTAAAGTGAGGATGAAAGTAACGATGAAGAAATTGTAGGAATTGGGGAATAGTCTTTTCATACTTTACCTCTTCGGGAAAAGCCCAGATGTGCAAATGGGAGTCGATGATCTTCGATGAGGAAAGGATGGTGGGAGCCGAAACCGAAGAGGAAGAAGTCGCCATGCTCCTACCAGAGAGAAATAGCCGTTGCCTCGGAGAGCTCAACTGGTGAAAACGTCGGTGCTGCTTCCAATTTGAAATTAGAGGCTTAAGCGCGGACGCCATTTGGAAAACTGAAGAGAGATCGCTTCCTTTTCATTCCTTCTCCGATCCATGAAACGTCAAAATACCAAAGGCTCCTTCCTATTTTTTTCTGTTAATATCCTTCATTTTGCAAATTTTTTTTTTTACGACCAAGGAAAACCATCACCGAGAACCCGGTGGGCCCGCACGACCACCAAGTAGGGATGGCAGTGGACCGGGGGAAAGCGGGGCCCGGCCCCGCCTCGCCCCCTTTGGACCGGGGATGAAGGGTATGAAACGGGGATGGAGGCGGGGACGAAGGTTAAAATCCATCCCCGTCCGGGGGTGGAGGCGGGGATGGACTGGGACTGGCACGTTCCCCCGCCCCGCCCCCGCCCCGGCCCATCCCCACCCCGGCCCCGGCCCATCCCCGTCCCAGCCCCGCCCCGCCCCATCCCCGTCTCGGCCCCGCCCCATCCCCACCCCCAACCCTTTATATTTTTACTGTTTACTAACCCTAACTCTCTTCCCTAATTTCCTAACCCTGGAGCCGCCGAGCCGGGCCGTCGCCTCTTCCCCTTCCCCATCCGCATTATCATTGTAGCCGGGCCATCACCGATCACCGTTGGTCGTCGCAGGGGGAGGCCTCCACCGTTGGCCGTCGCAGGGCCGTCGCCGATCTCTGACTCGTCCTCGGCGACGCTTGGGTGCAAATGCACACCAAGAAGCTTCGGCAGTACGTCGCTAACTACGAGAGCATGGCATGGAGCGAGGTCGTGGCAGCCATGGTGGAGATGCCGGTGGTGATCGATGCCGAAAGCGCGAGGCAGGCTTTCAGGCGATTCAACTCCGCCTTCGAGGAGGCATACCGAGCGCAGACTGCGTCGATCGTGGTGGAGGACATGAAACGAGGATAAAGGCGGAAACGGGGACGGGGACGGGGCAAGGGTGGAGGACATGAAACGGGGATGAAGGCGGGGGTGGAGGATAAAATCCATCCCCGCCGCGGAGGCGGGGCGGGGGTGGAGGATAAAATTTTGAGGCGGGGCGGGGGTGGAAACCTTGTCCCCCGCCCCGCCCCGCCCCACTGCCATCCCTACCACCAAGCCCCAACCGTGATAAAGCAACGACATCCCGGATTCGATCCTAGGCCTTGTGCTTGACATAGGAGTCTGCTGACCAGATGGGTAACCATCTCGGTAGTTTCATTTTGTAAACTTTAATTTTTTTCAAAGAAACCTAGGGTTAGGCAGGGATTACCAGTAGGGATGCACACCGAACTGAGCCGGCTTGGGCTAGGCTCGGTTAAAGCTTGGCTCAGACTCGTTCGCTTTGTAAATGAGCCGAGCTTGAACCAGTGTATGAAGCTTGGACGAGTTATCGAGCCAAGCTTAACAACCTGTCGAGTTCGATTAAGCTCGGTTCGTTGCGAACCCAATATATATAATGTCTTTGCAAATAAATTTAAAAGTGCATTGTTGCTGTAATAGGTCGGACGTTGATCTTTCTTCAGAAAATCTCATCCTGTGTTTATTTTTTTCCCTGAGAATTTGAAGTATGTATATAATTTGTTGAGTGATACTAGTCAAAAGATGTTCTTAGGCTTAATGGTGGGTCACTTGGTCAATGTTAAAAATGTTGGGGGATCAAAAACCTCCTTTACAAAATTCTTTTTACCATTATCTTGTTCAAGCTAGGCTTGAGCTCGGAACTAAGCCGAATTCAACAATGCCTTACAAGCTTGGCTCTAAAGCTCAAGCTGTGCTTGGACAAAGTTATTTTGAACCTAGTTGAGTTCTTAGGCTTGGCTCAAACTCAGCTCGTGTGCATCCCTACCTACCAGTTATACAACCACCCCCATTTGAGGTTCGAACTTGCAATGTCCAACACAAGGTGACATTTTTATTTTGTAAACTTGACAATAAGATATTGTTGGCTTCATTTTAAGATATAATTCATGTGGTCTTTTTTTTTTTTAATGATGAACCCTCACCGAGAACCGGGTTACTTAAATGAGCTCACCTCTTTGCGAGGTAAAACTCTGTCTTGAGGATTCGACCACCCAACCTTACCTGCCCCATCAGTGTTAAAACAACGACAGCCCTCATGTGCCAGTGGGATTCGCCCTATTACTGCTGATATATGCTACCAACCACCCCGGTAAGCAGCATGCCTCCTCTAGTAATGGCCAAAACTGCTTCCAAGCGCTTGTCCAGGAGGACGATCTAGGTGAATTCAAGGCAGACTCAACGCACCACAAGGATGAAGAAGAAACTCCTTATGAAGCTATGGAAGAGGAGGCTGTAAGCAAGACAAGTCCAGTAATGCAGAGAAGGGTGTTTGTAGTGATAAATCAGGCAATTCGGGTGGTGCCCTCCAAGTGTTTGATGAATTGTCTCTGCAAGGGAATGAGAAGTGGGGGGGGGGGGGGGGTCATCAAATGAATATCTGTTGGCTAAAGTGAGGTTAGAGAGCAAACGATGGGTGAGAAGTTGACTGATCATACTACTTTCTACATGGGGACAGAATCGAAGAGGACTTCATCAAAAGGAGGCAAAACTACTAGCATGGATTCGGTCAAGCGAATCGGCAGGAAAATATCCATGACTGCTTCCCCACCTACCCCTGGTGATGGAGGATAAGAGGTCTGTGGAGGATGAGCAGATATACATCTTGCAAGGAGGCTACTCGGAATCCTGCAATCAGTTTATCCCTCGCATTGAGCAAAGTTCTATCGCTCCCATGATTGCAAAACCTTCAAACAATCCTTTTGCAACCTAGGGAGTAGATAAACCGCCTAATGAAATGGTCGCGGAATTGGAAGCTCCTCCAAGGTTTTCGTTCTCCTCAGGAATTAACTCAGAGGAGATTGACAGACGACAGCTAACATATCCAATCAATCCACCTAGGCAGACTAAGGGTCATGTCTATGCTAGTGGAGGGGAGAAGGTTAGAGGTAGCCAGGGGAAGCACAGGGCTCAACTCAGCACGAGGGACCAACTTAAAGTCAGACGTGCTGCATTAAGGGAGCTCTCTAGGAATTCCTCTAACCCTGTGCGTGAAGGTACTTCCGAGAACCACCTCTGATCAAAACTGTTGATATTTTCTGCTTCTCTCTCTTCAGGCATTCTCTCCAGCTACAACCCTTTTCGTTTTTTCTCTGTGGTTCAACCATCCGGACTGCGAGACCATTATTGTCTCTGCTTGAAATATCATAACCCAAGGATGTACTATGATTAGAGTCTTACAGAAATGATACGAAGTTAGCCTCAACCTAAAGTTGTGGACCAAGAATCACTTTGGTAATGTGTCCGATCGGGGTCAGGATGCTGAGGGAGACCGTGTAAACTTTGAAGCTTTTAAAGAGGAACGAAACCTCAAGATTCTCTTAAGCCAAGCATTGGAGAATGTGGAAATGTTTTAGAATCAGAAGTCCCAGATTCGATGGTTCCAGCTAGGCATTGCTGACATGTTAATGGAAGGCAAAGTAAGAATACCATTATAATCATCAATTTCTATGGCATGAAATTAGACAAGTTTGAGGAAATCCTGGGGGCTTGTTAAGAGTTCTTCAGGCATCTTCTTTCTAAGGATTGATCGGACGGCAACATGTTTGACTCTAGAGTGAGCGACCCCTTCTTGATGAAGATTTTAATGAATCTCTCTTAAGCTTACAAATGGTGACTGTTTTCTATCGCCAAAGCTATTTCAAATACCTTCTCTTGTTTAAAATGTTGTTTGGCAAAAAAACTCTTATTTGCACAAAACCGCTTTTACGTAAATATCTAAGTTATGAGCGTAAACCTAACTAAGGCTTGAGTTTTTAATAAATCATAGAAGATGCAAAGTACGGGTACATATCTATCTTAGAACAAACATAACATTTTTTTGGTTAAACATGAAACATTCTGTCAAAATTTCTGACAAGATTTTTACCGAGCTTAAAAGCGCGTAGCATTTTTTTCGTCAAATAGAGGAGTTGTTAAAATTTATGACAAGATACCCTTCATAGCAAAACATAATGTCGTGCTTTCTCCGCCAAACAGAGGAGGTGTTATCAAAATTTCTGGTAAATTAACTACCTGAGATAGTATGAATGACACGATGATGCCCCCGTTGTCGAAACCCTTCTTAGATAACTCATTCCACTTTCGCCTTCAAGGCACTGTACTCGTAAGAACTGATACACCAAAGTAATCATTGCGCCTTGTTAGGTCAGTGCTTGATACGGCTAAACACGTTAAGCAATCGATAAAAAATGATTATTATTTATGCATGCTCATGTGAAACATTATACTACAACACTCATAAGGATCATTGTGTTGGAGTTAGTTGTCCACCCGCAAGGGGTGAAGCGAGGTCGTAGATGCCAAGAATGAGGTTCCGCATGCATGTGAACAAAATATGACAGTAATCCCTGATAACGTGGAAACCAACTCGTGTTTCGAAAAACTGAGTGGGGTCTGTGTACATATTCCTTTCGTGCATAATGCACTGGATTGATTATGTGACACTCAACGCCCTAATAAGAACGATTATGTTGTCGAACCCCTTTAGAACTTATGTTCATCATGGCATGACGATGATGATAACACCTCGAGTGACCTGTACGATGTTATGGACCAATAAGTTAAGATGACCTCCCGTCACTCGGAGGTTAGAAGGGCGGGTTATTCTTAAGATCTAGGGATTGAACCCGGCTAATGCAGTAGAAAGATGCATCCAAACCGGCTTGGTAGGGGTCTTTCGACATGAAAACTGTTGTTCCACTATGGACAGGGTCACTCAAGCATCTGGGGTATACGAAATACATAACATAATAAACCATAATATGACTTTGTTTGATGTCAAAGTTAAGTTCTCTCGCGTACCAGGGGTGAACGAGTAATTATCAAAATAATGCATTAGCTTTAGGTACAATGATGAATCAATGGATGAATGTATGCGTTAGTGTTACTCATGCATCACCTTATGCAATGTATTGATATCGGTACACTTTTGAACCGTTCGAACAAAAAACCCAAATTGTATCCGCATGACTAAGCTAAGCTCGATGAGCTCTTGCTTTGATTCGTGAGATACCGATGCGTTAAGTCATGGAGACTTAAGCTACGTAGTTTTCAATTGCTTCTCTAAAGAAGCATCTCATGTTTACACTTTAAGTCGTGAAGACTTTAGTTACGTTGTTTTCAACTGTGGTCCTAAAGAGGCTTCTCATATTTATACGCTAAGTTGTGGAGACTTGAGCTACGATGTTTCAACTATGGTTCTGAAGAGGCTTCTCATGTTTTCAAGTTTTATGCTTGTTAAATTTTGAATGATTTTATACCAAACCAATGATGGTTCTGACTTCATTTTATTGAGAATACATGTACTGAACCTGCTGTGTGATATGCGGAGCAAGGCGACATCGAGATCCAGGGTTTCTCTAGATTGTGTTGGATATTTCGTTTACGAACCCAAATTAATTTAGTATTATTTTACCAAGTAGTGTTGTTTGTAATAAACAACTTATTTTAGTTTGATTAAATAAAATACTTTAGTATTCATGAGTGTTTGGCTACATACTTATGACTTGCCCGACACCTTTTAAAATTGACGATTAACTATTATCTATTTTTTGTGCTAAAAACTTTTTTTAAATTTCACTGAAAAAAAAAATTCATGAATTTGTAATTGTTTTGAAAATTCGAAGTGTTACATTATATATAGGGTTAGATTTACTGAAAAAATAAAAGAGTAGAAAATAAAAAATGCTATGTTGACAAGAGAGAGAGTACCATGAATACAAAGGGGGCAGCCATTCTTGAAATTTAACTCTTAATAAGGTTGAAAAGTCATTAATCTCTCCCAATTTTGCACTTGTTATATATAGGCTAGGCCAAGATACATGTCCTCATCACCGACGTGAGCAGAGCTGATCGGGGACGAACAGGTTATAAGTATTTGGCCCCCAACCACTGGCTGCCGCGTGTGACCTGCCCCCCGCTTCTTTAAGAGGGCCATGCCTCCCCCTCCCCTATTCAAAAGGAACGAACACCTTATAGGTGAGGTGTTTGTCCCGATCATATAACCAACGGGTGCCAATGTATCGGGTTTGATCGAGACCCGACCAATACCAAACCTTATAGGGTCTGAAGGATCCGATTAGTATATGGAGCAGGGTATGGCTTGTGAAATTTCATACCAGACCTAAGTACGATCTAGTTCAGTTCTGATTAAGATGCATGTTTTTTCAATGTAAAATAGTTTAAAAAATATTATTTTACCGAGTCTACACAGATTCTAGTTTATGTAATCTTTATAGGACATGGGTATGGTTTTTATTGAACCTGGGTCAGGGATCTGGTACCAGAGCATCAAAGTCAGTCCCAGGTTTGGACTTACCTAGGTTCGAACCGGATCCAACCTGTTGACACCCATGCTTCATTACCTATTGTATATTCGCTGGTTTTAGGTTGGTAAAACCAATGTTGTCAGTATTGGTATCGGCCCTGTATCATTTGGACAATGATTCTAGTGAATCAGCCGATACTGACACTCAAGTAAATCATTTTGTATTGGCCAAAAAATAATAAAAAATATTACGGGTCAAGCAGAACATGGCACATATTAAATTTATTAAAATAATAATAAATAATAATTTTAAGTGTTTTTTTACATTTATTAAAAAATAACCAATTCAGGAGTGAATCATATTGATTTTCTGCCAATGATACTATAAGTATCAGCCAATATAGGTAGATACCCACCGACACTGACAACATTGGGTAAAACAATAATTAATTGCATTAATTTTATAAAAACTAAAAAGATAATCAGCTGAGTACATGAAAACCATGAGCAAGAAACAACCAAAAGAAAACAAAGAACAATAACGATCAAACAAAACACAAAAAGAACACAAATTTACGTGGAAAAAACTCTCCTCAAATCTGAGAGAGAGTAAAAAACCACGGCCGCCGAGAGAGAAATCTTATTACTCTTATCCAACAGTTACAAGATGGAAAAAAAAAAGCGAGAATATAGATAAGGCAAGGGCGGCAACCCTAACCTTAACCAAATCGGGTCTGATCCACTAGAAATCGGGTTTCAAACATAAGTCCAAAAAAAAATCTTGGGGGGGGGGGGGGGAGGGGAGGGGCGTCCCCCCTGGACCCCCGCCCGTTGACCGCGCAGTGGGACCCGCGCCGAGGGGAGCCCCCGGAGCCCCCCCCCCCCTTCCTGCAAGGGCAAAAATAATGAATCAGGCTCCACAACTCACCATTCCTCTGCCCACTAGGAAGTACATCTATCTTGAACTTTGCGACAAGAGACACTTCCCGTACAGTTCTGTTCCATTCATCCCCCGTATCATCTCTCATCTTCATATCCCTCTTAAATCTTATGATGCAATTCAAGGGTTGATTCATATTAAATCAACCATGCTGAATCTGACCTTATAGACAGATTCAGCATGGTTGATTTAATATGAATCAACCCTTGGATCAAAATTTTTAATGAAAAATATGATTTTTAAATTACAAAATTATGTGTTTTGTCAACTGTAGATTTTTTGAATTGCTCCAAAAATCCTGCACAAATGTCGGATTTTGGCAATTTAAATATTGATCTTGAATAAATGAATTATATATATCACATCCGTGGAGTCCGATTTGATCAAAACAACTTGCATCAATGAACTTAGGGGTACGAAGATAAGGATGATATAGGGGATGAGTGAAACCAACTTGCTTCTCATA
This sequence comes from Nuphar pumila, assembly GCF_984573655.1. NCBI lineage: Eukaryota > Viridiplantae > Streptophyta > Magnoliopsida > Nymphaeales > Nymphaeaceae > Nuphar > Nuphar pumila. Next base: position 178,790,329 of record NC_143249.1, on the reverse strand, counting down.
GATTCCCAACTTGTGACGCCCCCATTGGCTTGATGAAAATGCAATATCTGCATGAAAGTTTAGAAAATGACGATTAAATCACCATACGGATATATAAATATTAAAAACACTATGTTTTAATATTTAAGATCAATATGACATGAAAATGATATATTTTGGTTTTTATTGGCAATTTCATGAGAAAAGTAATGTCATGGGAACGAGGACATGGTACTCAATTTTTTTTTGAGGGAAGAGGACATGGTACTCAATTGATAGGCTAACGAGTTTGAAGAGCAGCCCATGACCCGGCCATGGATTCATATGAAGTGGGCCGGACCCAACCTGGCCAAAACCTAACTAATTAGGTAAATAATAAATAATTAACAAGTTTTCATGTACTCAGCTGATTATCTTTTTAGTTTTTATAAAATTAATGCAATTAATTAGGTAAATAATAATAGTTACCAAGTTACTATGCAATTAATTATTGTTTTAACTTTTATATTATTAAAAAATAATAAATAGCTCTGGCCCGTCGAGTCGGCTTGGTAGCCAGTGGGCCAACCCGGACCCGGTCCACATATATAACGGGCCAGGTTTCGGCTAGGTAATCTTTATGGAGGTTTATGGTGTGTTTAAACTAAATGACAACATCAAGTTTTGCTGTAAAAAACCCAAGGGGGGTTGGCTTTGTGGGGTGAGGCCTTGGCTGCTAGACAGCCCGTGAGGGTTCGATTCTCATGGGCATCGCTCCTCTGCACAAGCCAATGTGTAGCATAGGCTCCGAGGCCAAGAGTCTTAGCCTCGAAGTTTTATGTTGCTGGCCAGTGCCGTACCTGTATTTTATGGGGCCTGAGGCGGAGAGAAAAAATGGGCTCCTTATTAATAGTAGGAGTTCGGGGGCAGGGCTTCGAAATTTTTTGAGCCCCTATTAAAAATGGGCTCCCTAAAAATAGGCCCCCTATTAATAGTAGGAGTTCGGGGGCAGCGCCTCGGAATTTTTTGAGCCCCCTATTAATAGTAGGAGTTCGAGGGCAGCGCCTCCAATTTTTTTGGGGTCCCTATTGAAAATGAAATCCCTATTAAAAATGGGCCCCTAAATTTTTTTTTTGGCCCAGGGGCCCTGAGGCCCAAGTCTTATTGGCCTCTTGACAGGTCCGGCTCTGCTGCTGGCAGGATGACCGTAGGTATGGCAGGTTGAGCCAGTGCGACCATCAGGTCTTCGGATTATAAATTAAAAAAGTATTGCTGCAAAAGAAATTTTCATACCCAAGGGCTCGTTTATTTCAAAGGCAATGTCGTTTCTATAAATTAAGTTAGAGCAGAATTACAAAAAATGGATTTCTTTGATTGCATCAAGGGGACTTTTTTTGTGTTGAGATCAGATGCAACAACATTGCACAATTCCAATATAGCTCTGCACTTGATCACCATCCATCTGCTGTTGGGCCCCACTTAAAAATGCTGGAAGATGGAGGGCGATCAGGTGCTGCGCACATTGCATTTGTGGAATGTGATTGCACCTGATCCTGCGTGTTGGCTCTCTTTTTTAAGAAACATTAAGGGGGATTGCATTGGTGCAAACCTGATCCTGCATGATGCCTCTTTTTTTTAAGAAACATCAAGGGGGCATGAAGACTATGTTGGCTTGATATTTAGGTGCAAACATAGGAACAAATATCGGTGATATTTTGAAAATATCTCAAAAAATGTGATATATTATCCTACCGTTTTAAACTTTAAAATCTTGAGATATTTTTAACAATACCTAAATATCACATTTTTATCACGATATTAACATTTTTAGCGCAAGATTTAAAATAAAAAAGAGACCCTTGATTGCTTTAAATTAATTTAAAATGCATTGAACAACATTATTTTTAAGTGAATAAATTCTCATTAAACTATTTTTTAATTCATCTCTCTCTCTCTCTCTTATTTAATAGTAATAAAACTTCCTCTCATCCACCAAAAACATAAAACTAGTTTCTTAACGTCGGCAGTTTTATTTGCATAGTGTTGATAATAGAAAACGTTTTTTTAAAATCTATATTGGAAATTAAAGGCTTTAAATGAGTTGAAAATAGGAAAGGTCTCCTAAAGTCCAATAGGTTGGCCTGGTCAAGCTCAGCTCATCAAAAGGCTGGGCTGGGCTAAGCCTGGCCTAGGTTGGGCCAAGACTCAAAAGATGGCACAGTCCAAACACCAGGCTGTTGTAGCACATGGACCCATTGAAACACGTTACAAACTTTTTCTTTTCAACCGCATGGCCAATAGGGTTATTGAGAGGGTGCTGAGATGAAGGCACTGGATCAAACCCCACTGGCATATTGGTGTGTCCGTACATAGCTTTCAGGCAGTAGCGTAGCTAGGATTCATGTGAGAGGGGGGGGGGGGGGCAAACAAGGGGTGTAGCAAAAAAAAAAAAAATTGTGTGATAGTTTGGGGGGTTCGCCGAAATTTTTTTTTTGAGATAAAATAAAAAATGGCTATATTTATTAATAAAAATCTATTTCATATGGACGAATCAAACTATTTGCTGCAGTCAGGGCTGGGCTAGGACTGGGCTGGGCTACAAAAATGGATAAAAATCTATTTCATATGGAATCAGGGCTGGGCTTTAAAAAAAAAATTTAACTGTTTCGGGAGGCAGGACTGGGCTACAGCTCAGTCCTGCCCCTCCCTAGCTACGCCTTTGCTTTCAGGAGTGGGCCATGTAAGGTGGAGTGGTCGTGGGGCTCCGCCTGGGGTTTTCCTCGCTTCAGCGATGGTTCCTCGTTATAAAAAAAAAAGAAAGATCGGCGCACGAGATTTTGAATTTTATATTCAAGGCCTTGTAGATATGATAGTGCAACCTAACCATCCAGCTACCTCATTATTGGTAATATATCAAATTCTTTAGGTCCTTTAGCTCAACCCAATGAACTCAGTCTTTTGGTAACAAAAAGTAAAAACATCAGGGCCCCACTTCTGTGGTAGGAGCAGCTAGTGCATGTTACTTGTGTTGGGACGTTGCAGGTTCAAAACCCAATGGTATAGTTGTATTACTAGTAAGGGTCTGCCTAACCCCAGCTTGGCCTTAAAAAAAAGTTACTTAAGAATCTAATATTAATGATCCAATCAAAATGACATGGGCACATTGTATTTTGTAAACCATGCCACAATGCAGCATGGAACCCGATTTGAAAGACCCATTTCTAGCTATTCTGCTCGCTTTCAGGAAGTAGACCTTCCCTTCTGCTAGGCCTACAGCGGGTTCCGTTAGTTTAGCTAGTAAGGTAGGCGGGCGTGTCCGGAGAGGTAGATAGATAGGACTACTAGTTGCCCGATCAAGACAATGCTTTATTGCGAGCCAAAATCATTTTCTCAAGCAAGAGACCTGGTTCAGCGAGGACAGAAGATACTAATTAATCACCAGCTCCCTCAATCTTATTGATATAACCGTCCAACAATTCCAGACTAACACTAAGATCTATAAAAAAGCTTATGCCTCAGCAAGATCATATGAGAAAACAGCAGTATGGGGAAAGATGGAGTCTAAGAGCACTGGATGTTAGAGGAAGAATATGAGAAGGGGCCATTGGAGTCGGCTGCATAGACAAAGGTGACTGTCTCCTGGGCATAGATGGGTTGGCCGTCCTTGACGAGGCAGTGATCGCTGTCGGTCTTCCTGAAGACGGCGGGGTCGATATGTTCAGCGGTGGAGAAGCCAGGGCAGTTCAACACGACGTCCGTTTGGGTGCAGGCGCAGGTGTTGGCCACAGTCACCTGCCACTCTGTTTTGCCCCTGACCGCGCGCCCGGTCTTGGACACAGCGATTCCAATGCTCCTTTCCTGGCATTGAGCCAGACCTGCATGCACCAATAAAGTCACATATTCAGATTCCCAGCAAACAGACCATGCCCAAAACATCTTGAGGTTGGATTTATGGTGCAAGTTTTACTTCATCAATTTGACCCATGCCCATGTTGCATGATCCATTTACTAGGAAATGCACTTTTGGTTGAGTAGTCTAGACGTAAAAACATGATTTTCCACCAACGGGGGCTCTGCTTGTCTGGTAGGAGCAGCTAGTGCACGTCACATTGTTTTGTGATGTCGCAAGTTCGAAACCCAATGGTAGATTTGCATAACTGGTAGGGGTCTGCCTAACCCAGCATGCCTATAAAAAAACATGATTTCCTGGATTATTAGATTTTTACAGGTGCACGGATGAATTTTAAGGACTTTAAAACATCTATTATAAAATGCCGATGACCTAAAACATGTTTTTGATTAAACAAACCATATAGATGTTTCTGTGGAGCTTGATCTACAAAAAAAAATATCAAGAAAATATGAATGGAATGAACGGGCTGTTTGGATAGTTTTATTTTATTTTATTTGGGTGGCCTGCTGTTGGTAAAATCCTTCAGGTCCCCCTGCCCACTAGAGAGTGCACCCAACTTCAACCTTGCGGCAAGGGATGATACTCGTGGGTTTTGAACATCCTGTCAACTTGGTGACATTTTCAAGGCGCTCTTCACCAATGAGTGGAACCCTTGTGGGGTTTCTACTAGAGGGTATTGCACTTGAGGCGGTAGCCAATACTTTTCATATATATATATATATATATATATATATATATATATATATATATATATATATATATATATATATATATAGAGAGAGAGAGAGAGAGAGACGAATCAAAGATATCAACATTACGACAGGTTCAACGGTCGTTGAAACCGACAAACAAGACAAAGAACACATAAGCCAAAAAATAGACACAAAATACAGATAAAATCCGAGGCGATCAGTCCGGATATATATATATATATATATATATATATATATATATATATATATATATATATATATATATATATAGAGAGAGAGAGAGAGAGAGAGAGAGAGAGAGAGAGAGAGAGAGAGAGAGAGAGAGACTAACCATGGACAAAGATGGAAAGAAGGAGAAGAGCAAACAGCTGATTGTGAGAAGTGGCCATGATTTCCTGGTATGTGGTGTTGGCTTCTGGGTATTCCTCTCTCTTATTTTCTTTTTTTTTTTTAGTGTTGAAGGGATGGTTTTTGAGAATTGTTGGTGGGGGTATTAATAAATGAAAGTGGGAAGAGGTCATTTATCATCAGTAGCAATAATTTTGGAAAGTTGAGATTTGTAATCACATCATTTTTGGTTTGGTGTTATTGCATGACTCACCTTAACAGGAGAGAAATAATTATTGATATTTTGAAAACAAATTTCCTTTTTAAAAAAGATATTTTGAAAACAAATTTACATATATGATGGCCAAGGATATTAATATGCATACTAATGCTTACTATAACAACCAAGTTTTTTGTTACACCATTGTCCATAACAGCAAACTCTTGTTAATGCTAGGTTTTCAAAAGCAGTAAGGCATAATTTATATGGAAGGTCAGACCAGACTCATAGGGCTGGCCTGTCACTGGGCTCTTCCCAGTTGGAAAAGTAGACCGAGCCCACCTTATTTGGGAAGCCTGACGCATATCATTAAGTGACTTGTCTGTAGGGGGGTGCAAACGGCCCGGACCCAAATTTGATGATGAACATTATGCAACGGACCCGAATCCGAACGAGACCCGATTTATCAAAGTCCAATAGGAATACAAATTTGATATGAACAGAATAGACCCAATAAGAAAAAGGGTTAAAAACAGGGTTTCCACGTCTAATTTGCAAATGGATTGACTTTGATCCGGATCCAAAGGGAAAACTCTAACCCCAATCTAAAAAGTCTGAAACCAATCTGAATTAGGGATGGCATGCAGTGGACCGGGGTGGGGTGGGGGAAAAGGTCTCCACCCCGTCCCGTCTCAAAATTCTGCTCTCCATCCTCACCTCCATCCCCGCACGGCTTTTGATTTTAACCTCAATCTCCGCCTTTATCCCCAGTCCAAACCGGGTGAGGCGGGGCGGGCCCCGTTTTCCCTCAGTCCACTGTCATCCCTAAAGAAGGAGAGGAAGGTTTACTAACGGGGATCGGGGCTAGGGCAGGACAGGAGAAAGCGTAAGTCCATCCCCACACAGGTTTTGATTTTAACCTACATCCCCGCCTCCATCCCAGTTTCATGTCCTCCATCCTCGGTCCAAACGGGGCAAGGCAGGATGGGGCCCCATTTCACCCCGGTCCACTGCGATCCCTAATCTGAATCAACCTACATTCAGGTCTTATTTTAAGATCCAAATGTTAGAATAACTTGCCAGGTTTGGATCTGAGATCCAATCCAATCTAATCCATATGCAGCTTACTTGTCAACAACTGATTCCCCTGCCAACGCCTTTCAATTCCAGCGTTTGCATCTGGCGATGCGTGGAAGACGGCCTTTCGTTGCCCAATGCCAACGTCCAATCACATTCAAAGTTTGAAGACATGGACACACTTGACTCAGTGGCTCGAGCCCGGTCTGGTTGGTGTGTCCTATGTAAATTCTCCTTTGATTATCCTTAGAGATTTCTCTTCAGTACTTATTAGTGTGGGTCTCAACAGATCGTACCTTCACAAGGCAGGGATGAGTCTGGACATGGATCCGACTCTGAGCTGCTGGTACCTAGTCTGGTCTGGATCCGATCAAGACCAGATTTCGTCCACACCCAGTAAAAACCCTAACCAGGCCTTATGACGATTAAATAAACCAGACCTGGTCGACACCCAGTAAAAATGATAATGCAGATGTTGACCAGAACTTGGGTTGGAGCCCCAGTGCTGCTAAAGATGACTACCATCAGGCATAGGGATGTAAGTGGTTCGGATTTGGATCAGATGTAGCCAATACCATATTCAACTAATCACTTGTTGGATAAATAGATTCGGATCTAAACGGTAAAATCATATACGATATCTGTTTTTTATATGTAAATGGATTCAGATATCCGTGAAATTTGATATTTCTTAGATTTGTTGGCAAAAAATCAAAACCGCATCCCATTATAATTGGATATGGTTTTACTAAATGGAATCAAATTCGGTCCAATATTTTCATCTGATTCATTGACATGGATTCCTAATCAGGCGGTTTGTTTTATCAAATCGCCCATCTGTTGGGCTGCTTAAAATATTGACCTAGCCCCCTCACTATTTCAGACTTTAAGGGATTGTTTGATGGCTCGTCCAAGATTGGACATAATGATCGAACAGACAAAACTCATGTTCTCCAAGATAAAGGCCCAACAGGCCCAACCCATATTCTGGCCCAATCTCGGCCTAACCCGGTTTTTAACGAGCTTTGGGTCGGGTCCAGCCAGAGTTTAATCAGGCCTGGGCTACATTTTGCAGCCTAGGCCCTACCCATAATGGACTGGGTATCTGACCATGGATGATCCGTAGACATTATGTTTAGGAAAAGTGCTCTATATTGGTAATGATAAGGTGCTCCCCAAGTACCTACTCCCATAGGGGTGGCAATCGGGTCGGGTTGGCGGGTCGTGTCGGCGGGTTGGCATACCTCAACACGAACCTGACCCGTTTATTAAACGAGTCGGCTGTGGCAAACATGAACCCGACCCATTTATTAAACGGGTAACCCGATACGACCCGGTTAACCCATTTAATAAATGGGTTGGGTCGGGTAAACGGGTTGGAGGGTCGGGTCGGGTCAGGTCAGGTAAACAGGTTGGCGGGTTGGGTTCGGGTAAACAGGTTGACCCGCCCGCCTAACCCGTTTATTAAACGGGTCAGCCGGGTTGGCAGGTTGGCATACCCCTAACACGAACCTGACCCATTTAATAAACGGGTTAGGCGGGTTGACCCATTTATGACACGAACCCGTTTAAGCTAAACCCAAACCCGCCTAAGAAGCAGGTTGGCCGGTCGTGTCAGGTTTTGCCACTTCTATACTCCCACCTAATAAAAACTTTAGATTTTCAAATTTCTTAAGTTTTTTTTTTTGGTCAGAACCCATAGCTGTGATCTATAAGCATTATTTAGTAGAAAACAAGTTTTTGATCATGCCATGATAGCATACATGTATATTTTTTAAGACCTTTAAAAATCAACGGCTCACAATGTATCAAAATTTCATTACTTAAAAAATTTATTTTTATGTAAAAAAAAATAACATGATCCAAATCATGATTCCTATCAAATAAACTATGTTATACATCGTAAGGTTTAATTGAGAAGATACAACTTACAAACATAATTTCTAGTATGTGTGGGAGTAGGCACTCCCAGAGCACCATAGCATTTCTCTTCATCAAGCTGGCATTTTTTTATGCAGCGACGCTACATATGCAGCGCCGTTGACAGCCACCCATCTCAATATTTCTCGAGTTGGAGACCATGCACATCTCGAGAAATGCCAAGATGGGTGGCTGTGTGGGTGATGCATGATGCAGTGCCGCTGCATTTTATGTGCCACCCCATGTCAACATTTCTCGAGATGGAGACCACGGCCATCTAGAGAAATGCCAAGATGGGTGGCTGTGTGGGTGATGCATGATGCAGTGCCGCTGCATTTTATGTGCACTTGATTTTCAAGAATATATATGAGATTTTCTTGAATATATGTTTTATAAAAATGAAAGCCGAATTAGACTCAAATAATATTTACTGATTTTTTTGTAACTTATTTTTTTTCATGTTTTTTCAATATCTTGCTAAATGCAAAACATTCTTATACATGTAGTCATCCTTGGTATTTCTAATGATTATATTGGCCCAGGGCAACCACGGTTCGAAACCTATGGTGGGCGTCCCATGCCACAAGTCCAAAGCTGGGTGTGCTCCCAGGTTTAAACATTGACCTATTAATGGATGCCCTAGCATTAATGCAAATTGATATTTGAGTCGCTGCTGCAATATGATTGTACAAATATTTGTGCATTAAGCACCTGATCACCCTCTATCTTTAAGGACAGGGCCTGTTAGTTGTGGGGCTCAAGGCCTGATGAAGGGCAATCAGTAGGGATGGCAGTGGACCAGGCAGGGGCGAGGGACAAGGTCTCAACTCTTGCCCCATCTCAATTTTTCGCCTTCCATCCCCGCCTTCATCCTCACACAAGCTTTGATTTTAACCTCCATCCCCGTTTCATGTCCTCTATCCCCGGCCCAAATGGGATGAAGCGGGGCCCATTTTCTCTCGATACATTATCATCCATAAAGAGTATTTTAGCATTTTACTAATGGGGATTGGGGACGGGGCAGGCGAGGCGGGAGAAAGCGTAAGTCCATTTCCACCTCCATCTCCATGTGGGTTTTGATTTTAACTTCTATCCCCGCTTCCATCCCTGGTCCAAACGGGGCGAGGTAGGGCAGGGCCCCGTCCCCCCCCCCCCCGCCCGGTCCACTGCCTAGCATTTAGGTGCATAATGCACAAATTTTGTGCCATGTGATTGCACTCGATCGGACAATACTTTATTGCTAGCCAAAAGAATTTTCTCATGCAAGAGATCTAGTACAGCGAGGAGCAGCTGGGAAACAATGCGAGCAGTATTTGTACTTCTCAAGCAAGTTTGGTGAGCTGAGCCTTGGGCAGCACATGGGATTATCGAGCTGACCATAAACATAGGGTGCTATGCATAGGGCTGCAAATGGATTGGATATGGTCGGATATCCAATTCTAGTTGGACATATTTTTTAGGACATGCTCTTTTAAGTAAATTCCCAATGTGGATTGGATGGGATTCAGATCTGTTTAATAGGATCATTTTTGGATTCGGATCAGTATTTGAAGTTGGATCTAGAGTTGATCCAAATCAAAATCTGACCCAAATCAAAATCTGACCCAAATGCATTTATTTTACATCTAATAGCTTGTTTTCTTTGACTTTTTTCAGGATCCAATATTACCACATGTATTTTGGATCTATTACATGCATTTTGGATTTAGATCTGGCAGGATCCAGCCCGAATTCAACCCTTTTGCACCCCCAGTTTGATAGCAGGTATAATATGGTGTAGCACACTTGTTTGAGATTCCAGATACCAAGTAGGGGCAGAAAATAAATCAGGTCATACTGTATGTAACCGATTAATTGGTCATACTCAATCCTCACCACAGATCTCAATTGATGGAGATGTGTGTGGGCCCATTCTCTCAGTTCCCAAGTGAGATCCTGGAGATTTGATGCACCCATGAAACCGAAGCTGGAAGCCCCAAACAGGATCCAATTATGACAAGCAACAAAGATTGAAAAAAAGAAGAAGAATAAGGGTTGATGGAGCTTGGATATACAGAATCCATTTGAATCTTTAGTGCATAGTTTGGTTTTGGACCTTTTAAGAAACCTTTTCCTAATTGAATCTTATCCAAAATCCGCTGTAGGATTAAGGTTTTTTATTCGCCTATATATTTGTTATGTGGCAGTTATAATGAATTGGATTTTACCCAATATCCAGCCTAATTCAATTCTGTTGAGTTACATTTGGCAAGCCAAAACCATATCTGATCAGAATCGGATGCAGATATGGTTTTGATTTTTTGCTACCTAAACCAACAAATATCCGAATTTGATGGATATCTGAATCCATGTAATAAAACAAATCTAGTATATATGAGCTTTTCACCATCCAAGTCCAAATCCTAATTCAAATCCGTTTAGTTGACTATGGTATTAGCTACATCGGATCCAAATCCGAACCATTTACATTCCTAGCTTGACTGACTGGTGAGGGATTCTTGTTTATTTTTCTTTAATTTATATATTATTTTATTGTGTATTTACCATTGTTCCTTACATTATCTAGCTTGGTATCGTAAAAGTAGCATAACGTAAGATTATCTCAACGAGATTGCATAAAGCTTCAACATAACAGACAATCAATTACCATCATATTGTTTATGAGATTAAATTTGATCACCACCACAACATCTCGCTTGATGGAGGTGTGTGCGGGCTAGCTCCACTCTCACATATCCGAATGGTTCCCAAGTGAGATATGGCTCTGCACCTGCACCATTCTACCTTGGCTAGAAAAAAATTGGCTCCAACGAATTTGTTTGTTCATGATAGGAATATAGATCATCAACATTGAAAATAAGCAAGATTTGTCAATCTTCAGATAGCTCAATGACATAAGCATTATTCATTAAACGCTTTAGCACACGAAAATGACTAAATTTTTATGGGCTTAATTAATTTACCATAAGTATCAACAGAAAAATGCTCAGGACACATAGACTATGACAAAATCACCTTCAATAAAAGCTAACATCATGACGACTCTTATCGACCCGAGACTTATAGATGACAATTCTTTTCTAGGTGTTTTTTCACATGGGAATGGACTTCCTGCAAGTAGTCAATAATATCTTGAGTCGCTGGTAAGAGCTTTCCAAAACGAGGAATCGATACCAAATTAACAACATAAATGGAAGTTCTACTCTAAATAATTTAGAATGAAGACCATCTAATCAACGAATTTACCATGTTGTTGTAAGCAAATTCAGCTTGAGGCAAAACCAAATCCCAAGTTTTGATAATATCACCAACCAAACTCCATAACAAATTACCCAACGTGCAATTTAACACATGTTTGACATACCCACTACTAAATTGGAGTTTGGTTTTCAACAAATACCAAAAAGACCTCAAAAAATGATCAAGAAAACAAGTATCCCGATCTGAAGTGATAGAACAAGGAAGCCTGTGAAAATACACTGTGCCTAAAATAATAAGAGGCTATAAGTGAGACATCAGTAGTATGTTTGCACAGGCTGAATACAATCATCTTTAAGAAATGGTCGACAACTAGAATAGAATCAAACCTATGTATTCTCCTAAGCAAACCTAATTCAAAATCCATGAAGACTTCATGTTCCCAAAGGCGGTCGAGAATGCAAAAGAGAGTATAGAGACCTGCTCATCAAACCCTGCTGGCACACAAGTATATCTGTAGCATTCAGAGGTGGGCTAGTAAGGCAGGGTAGTAGTGGGGGGTGACATTCACAACTACTGGTTGCCCCTAGCTAGCAGATGAGGAGAGCCCTTGTGGGCTTGCATGGTTACCAGCATTGAGAATAGAAATCAACTCTCAAAACTCATTATTTTTTGGAAATTCACTACACCAAGTTAGTCTTGCACTACTAGTGCTGCAAAACTTTAGAGAAAGCAAAACATGGTGCATGGTCTTCTTCTTCTGCTTCTTCTTTTAGCTGCATCCGAAGAGTAAGGCACCGATGGTGAAGTTGTATTGTTGGTCCCAAGCATAGTTGAAGGTGACGGTGCCTGGGGCAGGTGGCAGAGGAAGCCCCTTGTTAACGACGCAGAAGTTGGGGTTGCCTGTGGACCTCTCAAGGAGGTCAGGGGCAATCTTCTCCACGGTTTGGAACCCGGTGCAGATGAGGTTCAGGCCGTAGACGTTGCAGGGACATGATTTCAAGATGACCACCTGCCACTCGGGCTTCCCCTGGTAGGACTTTCCCGTGCTTCTTTGGCCAATGTGCACATCATCTGAGCTGCACTGAGCCAATGCTACAAGAACAAAAAAATGGGTGACTTGGCTACTGTTCTTAATTTCAATTGTAGTGTGCATGGTGGACAAACAGATAGCAGATCAGGGGAAATGTGATTGCACACTTTTGGCGTGCTGCTGCACCTGATCACCCTCCATCGATCTGCTGATGGGCTCCACGTGTTTATGCATGCATTTGTGTGTCTTTTGCATGCATATGAGCATATGTGTGATAGAGAAAGATCAGATCTGAATCAGATTCAATGGTGTAGGGTTGACTTCAAATCATATATATATATATATAGATATATAAAGAGAGAGAGAGAGTACCATGAGAGAAGATTGAGTAGGGATGGCAGTGGACCGGGGGAAAGCGGGGCCCCGCCCCGCCTCACCCCGTTTGGACCGGGGATGGAGGGTATGAAACGGGGATGGAGGCGGGGACGAAGGTTAAAATCCATCCCCGTCCGGGGGTGGAGGCGGGGATGGACGTGCACGTTCCCCCGCCCCGCCCCGCCCCGCCCCATCCCCGCCCCATCCCCGCCCCGGCCCCGGCCCATCCCCGTCCCGGCCCCGCCCCGCCCCATCCCCGTCCCGGCCCCGCCCCATCCCCGCCCCATCCCCGCCCCCAACCCTTATACTCTTAGTTGTTTTATTTACTAACCCTAACTTCCTAATCCTAACCCTGGAGCCGCCGAGCAGGGCCATCGTCTCTTCCCCTTCCCCAATCCCCATCCGCACTGTCATTGGAGCCGGGCTGTCGCCGACCACCATTGGCCGTCGCCGACCACCGTTGGCCGTCGCCGACCATCTCCTCCCTCTTTTCTTTTTCCTTTTCCCGTCTGTAGCCTTGCATCGTCGGAGCAGCGTAAGTTCTCTTTTAGCTTGAATAGTTTAGAGCATAGCGCCCGCTTGATCATGAGTAGGTCAGGTGATAAGAGTAACTACTTGCTTGGCCTGGGTGGGATAGGTGATCAAGCGTTAGCCTTTGTTACTTTGCAAATTGAAAGGGGTTAAAATATGGTAGAGAGCAAGCAAGGTAGCTTGTCGAGAAAAAGAAAAACAATTTGACGGGGACGGGGACGGGGACGGGGACGGGGACGGGGACGGGGCGGGGACGGGGCGGGGACGGGGACGGGGCGGGGGTGGAGGACATGAAACGGGGATGAAGGCGGGGGTGGAGGATAAAATCCATCCCCGCCGCGGAGGCGGGGCGGGGGTGGAGGATAAAATTTTGAGGCGGGGCGGGGGTGGAAACCTTGTCCCCCGCCCCGCCCCGCCCCACTGCCATCCCTAAGATTGAGAGAAAGAAAAGAGCACACAGAAGATTGCTCGCTGTTCCTGCCATTTTCTTATCTCCAGAAGAGCTTCCTTCTTCCCTCATGTTTGGGGACTAACACCGTATTTATAGAGAACCATGAGTGAATTCGATATTTTGATGGACTAACATCTTAGGAAGGTTTAATTTCTTTCAAAAAAAAATCTATGTCAAGTTAGGAATTTTTATTATGGATTTCTATACATGTTAATCTTTTTGATATCTCTTCCTAATTTGTTTTAGCTGTCATTGCCTTCCTTCTTATTTTAGTAAGCTGTTGTAGTACTGTTTGTTCTAACTAAATCGAAGAAAGGAAGGTGCTTAAGCTTCTTAAGATTGCATGCTTCTTTGTTTCTTAATAAAAAGATTTTTAATATAAGAAATAATAGAGACCATATATTTTTATCCTCAAAATATAGGACATTCTCTCTCTCTCTCTCTCTCTCTCTCTCTCTCTCTCTCTCTCTCTCTCTCTCTCTCCTAAAAGCTAATAATCCAAATAGTTTTTGTGTATGGATCAAAACCATGGATAGGAAAACTTCTTTAAAAACACGTTTTTTTCAATAAAACTTTGAAAACAAAAGAAAAAGGTTGAAATCCGATATTTTGGGAATATCTAGAAAAAAACTTTCTGAGATTTCTCTCTGCCTCTTGCTCTCCTTGACTTCATATGATGCCTTCGTATCTCTAAGAAGATTATATATTGAATATACACCAGGTGGATGTGAGCTGTATAAGATACTGGATATATATGTTCTTGTTAGTTGGAAAATTTATATGTCAATCATGATATAAATGAGAAGCCTTCCTAAAATGCAAACCAAAATTGTGTATATATATCGCCACACATTTACTTTATGGCATTTGACAAATCATAGCTTGAAAGCTTACAACTTGTGCATCAAAGGTCATATGCCTAAGAATGGCCAACATGTAATTAGGGGTGTCAACGGGTCTGGTTTACCTGGACCCATCCAGGACCAAACCCTATAGGGTCCGGGTATGGTGATAAATAAGAAGACCCAATTAAGACCTGGGTCCGGACCCACAGGTCTGATTAATATATGCATTCGGGTATAGTTCGTGAAATTTTATACCAGACTCGGGCTTGACCTGAGTTCTGATTAAGACCCGTAATTTTTTAATGTAAAAATGATAAAAAAAAAATGTACGGAATTTTTCACCAGCTCCAAACAAGAAAGAATTTTTGTCTGAGTTTTTTTTTTAAAGGACACATTTGGATAGAGAAAAGCTCTCGTAGGAAAAGAAAGTTTTGCCTATGAGAAGTTTTTCAAAAAGAAAGTTTTTCACTTGTTTGTGTAGCGTGAGTAAAATAGAGTGAAAAAATGAGAGAAAGATGTAAAAAACGTGAAGGTAGGAAGAAAAAATGTACGAATTTTTCAACAGCTCCAAACAAGAAAGAATTTCTCTTTGGTTTGGAAGGGAGAAAGAAATAGAAAAGGTCAAGGTGCCAAGAAAAAAAGTACTGATTTTTCGACAGCTCCTAACAAGAAAGAAATTTTGGCTGAGAGTTTTTTTTAAAGGGCACATTTATAAGAGAGAAAAGCTCTAGTAGGAAAAGAAAGTTTTGCCTATGAGAGTTTTTGATAGGAGAAGTTTTTCAAAAAGAATTTTTTTCACTTGTTTGTGTAGCATGAGTAAAATAGAGTGAAAAAATGAGAGAGAGGAAGAGGGTGGGGGTGATGGTGGTGAGATGGATGGTGGTGGTTACGGTGAGATGGTGGGTGGTGGTGATGAGATAGGTGGTGGGGAGCATGAAAATAATTTTTTCTTTGTAGGATACATTCTTCCGTAGGGGAGGAGGTAGAAGAATGTTTCCTATAAAAAAGGTGTACATTTTAGAAAAACTCTCTGAGCAAAAAAGTCTCTAGTAAAATCTGTACAGCTTTTTCATTTTTACATCACTTTTCCTACATCATTGTGCCCAAAAAGTAAAATTTTTAATAGAAAACATTCCTCCACCTGATTGGTGAAAGAATGTTTCTTACCAAGAGAAAATGTTAGATATACACTTTCCATCACTCATTCTCACCACCGCCCACCATCACACTACCCATCTCACCACCACCACTACCCATCTTACATGAGCAATAGAAAATTTATTCTCCCTTTCATTTTTCTCACCGAGAGCAAGGAAGCTTTTGTCTCTTTTTTCCCAACCCAATGTTCAACTTTGTTAATTGGAATTAAGGCTGGGATTTTTGGCATCCTGCGTGTTCACGGCAGGATCAATGCTTTGCTACAGAGATTTGGAGCTTTCCAACTTTCTTCTGGTCCTGCTCATCATCCAAATCATCACCTTCATCATCCGACGCAAATGGAGGCTTGGTCAGTCCTGTAGCGAGGAGATTAGGAGGCTTCTGATCCTCACCTCCGAAGAGTCTGCTCAGGTATAGAGATTTGGGGTAGCCCAACTTTCTTATAGTTCTGCTCGTCGTCCCGATCATCACTTTCATCATCTAGCACAAAATGGAGGCTTGGTCAGTCCTGCAACGAGGAGACTACGATGCTTCTATCTTCGCCTCCAAAGAGTCTGCTCGGGCCGAGCTCATGGTCTCCCTTAAGTACAACACCTCCTCCTCCTATGCCACTGCCACCGCCACCGCCACCCTACCCCCCTTCCTTAATCTCGCATTTTTCTAATATTTTTTCATTTTATTTTTCTCATGCTACACAAACAAGCGAACATTTTTCATTTAGAAAAATTATCATATCAAAACTTCAAATAGGCAATAAAAAATTTTTCTTATGAGATTTTTTTTTGCTTCCAAACCTTCCTTGAGCTTAATTGGGATAAACATTGTATATTATTGGTGCATAAACCACAAATATGTTAGAATAAAAAACAGTATCATGTTGTAAATCAGATTTTCATATAACATGATATAGAAATAAAACATTTGATTCAAATTGTAACAGGGTTCAAGCATGTCATATACGGTTTTAAACCAAAATTCAGACAAGAACAAATGATCAAACATATATATTGAACAAAATAAAAACAACAAAGAAAGCATGTTATTATTCTGCAAAAGGCTAAAGCGTATAAAAATACTTCCCTTAGATAAGATTCGCCCCCACATACGGTGCAAAAAGGTCTGACATCATTCCTCAAGGATACAGTAGCCTCGACGATCTGGATCGGTGCACTCTGATGGTAGATCATCCTTCGAAGACAACCTCAGTGAACGGATGATGCAGAACTTCTCTTTCAGAGGAACACCCACAAAAAAAACCGAGAGAGAGATATAGCAGGGAGAGAGAAATCCAAAATGCAAGAGTCACTTGCGTCTCCGTATGTGAAACCCCAACCCTCTAACCACGTTTTATAACCCCTGAACGGTTACGAAACGTGGAAGAGATCCGTTACACATTACGAAGTAACATGACCTGATAACGGATCTATCCGTTATCCATTTCTCTTATCCCATTATTTAATCCAAATAAAAATAATAATGCGGGACAAAAAAAATATTAGACTTAGAATGGATATTGCCTAAAAGGGCCAATTACCCGAACCCGAATCAGCTCAGCGCGGTGCAGTGGGCGGGCGCGCACGCATGCATGTGTGTGGTAGCCATCCCATCCCCTTGTTTTTTGAAACAAGTGTTAGAATCTCCATGTAGGTTATAAAGCCCATGACCTTTTTGAGATTCTTCAATATGAGACTATTCTACATCATCAAAGTCTAAAAGCACTCCCATAAAGAAGTGGTCCCCATTTGTTTTCTTTATTTGAATTACCTCCTCATGTCTTCCTACATCCAACATTCTCTCACAAATTCAAAGAATGAAAATAGGAGGAAACAAAGATGCAAGATGGAGTAATCTACAACTGAACGTTTCATGCTTTCAGTAATGGTACCTTCCGGTTTGAACCACTACCTTAGTTGACTAACTTTACCACCACAGGAACAAAGTGAACTAAAGTCTTGAACTTGAACCTTTGATGTATGAGTGTCCATTAGCAACAACACGATAAATGTTCTGATTGTAATCTTTAGGGGCAACACATTAATGGCCATGCGCTCGAATCTTGTTTCATAAGTCACTTCAGGAATAACCCAATTTTTTAAACTGAGGTCACACAGTTACACTCACATGGGTGGGCTTCTCCAGAGATGCACTGCTAATATCTTGCCTAGAAGGCTTTGAACCCATTCAGAGTTTTATCTCTTTCTTTACTTGCAGTTACATCACCTTTCCAGAGTAATCAAGAGAAAAGACATAGATACATAGTATCACATTAAGAAGATGCTATTCAGTTCACCCTACAACTTGTTAATACCTCATTAAACTTACTTTATGTGATCTCCGCTCAGATAATTTGGGTTGCCACTGTAGATGAACTACTGATGGGTTTCAATCTCATCCCCTTTGTGGATTTCAAGACTAATGACTTATCGAGTTTTTTCGTTAATGGATCAGTTATGTTCTCTTTGGATCCAACATAGTCTATAACAACCACTAACTCAGACACCAGTTTCCTTACAAATTTTATTCTGACTTGGATGTGTCTTCTTTATTTTTTATTATATTTTGTGCTTTTGATCTTTGCAATTGTGGCCATATTGTCACAATGCACAGATATTGGAGGAATTGGTTTGCTCATTAAAGGAAGTTCCTCTAAAAGTCTTTTTAACCATTTAGCTTTCATTCCTGTGATATCTAAAGCATAGAGCTCAGCCTCAAAAGTAGATCGTGACAAGATGGTCTGCTTTATTGATCTTCAAGCGACTGTGCCGCCACCCAAGGTAAATATATACCCTATTACGTCATAACTCTCAGAGTTCTTGGCTATCCAGCTCGCATAACTATATCCCTCAAGAATGGCAAAAAATCTGTTGTAATGCAAACTCAAAAAAATAGTTCTTTTCAGATACCTAAGTACCTTGTTCAATGCCTTCCAATGAGTGTGATTTGGACAACTTGTGTATCTACTTAATTTTGTCATCGAGAACGAAATATCCGGTCTCGTGCAATTTACAAGGTATATCAAACTTCTAATAATCTGGGAATACCTTAATTGAGACACAAGAACACTGGTCGCATTCTTATAAAGAGTAGAAGGGTCATATGAAGTTGCTATAGATCTTCTTTTGTCATAGCCAAAATTTTTAAGTACTTTCTCAACAAAGTGAGATTAAGAAATAGCTATTCTATCAGCTGATCGAGTCAACTTTAAGCCTAAAATCATATTTGCAATTCTCATATCCTTCATATCAAATTTACTACTAAGAAACGACTCTGTCTCATTCACAATTCTCATATTGGAACCAAACAATAGAATATCATCTACATACAGGCATAAAATGATACATGCATCACTTTTAACTTTGCAACAAACACATTTATCAGATTCATTGACAACAAAGCCAAATGATAAAATAACTTTATCAAACTTCGCATGCCATTGTTTAGGGGCTTGTTTTAGACCATATATTGACTTAATAAGTCTACAAACTTTATTTTCATTATCAGGAGCCACAAAACCCTCAGGTTGATCCATATAGATATCTTCTTCAAAATCGTCATGTAAAAAAATAGTTTTCACGTCCATTTGATGGACTGAGATATCATAGATGGAGGCCAGTGCAATAAGCACCCTAATTGTGGTCATCTGATTAACCGAAGAATATGTTTCAAAATAATTTATTCCTTCATTTTGTTTGAACCCCTTGTCAACTAGTCTAACCTTGTACTTATTAATGGATCCATATGGTTTTAATTTCTTCTTAAAGATCTATTTGCACCCAATAATGGAGCTACCACGAGAGAGGTCAACTAGTTTCCAAGTGCCATTAGAGACAATGGAGTCCATTTCACTCTTTATGGCTTCTTTTTAATGTCTTGCTTCAGGTGAAGTCATTGCATCTTAGAAAATGGGAGGATCATCCTCGATAAGGTAAGTTATATATTCACTTCCCAAATCCTTGGCAATCCATGGTCTTTTGCTTCTTCTTGGTTCAACCACTTCCTTGGATTTAATTGATATAGAGTGAGAACAAGATGGCTCAACCCCCACATTTATCATTCTTTCCACATGTTCGGAAATGAAACCAGAAGTTGAAGGTATATCTATAAAAAAAAGATTCTGAGATACACCAACTTTCATGAGAAATACATTCTCAAAGAATGTAGCTTCTCGAAGTTCAACAATAGAGTTTACATCTATGCCAGATATCTCAGACTTAATTACTAAGAACTTATAGGCATAATTGTTCTCTACATAACCCCAAAAGACAACATCTAGAGTTTTAAGACCCAACTTCTTTCTGTTGTGCTTTGAGACAAGTACCTTTGCAAGACACCCCCACACTTTGAGGTATTTTAAGCTAGATTTTCTATTCCTGTAGAGTTCAAATGGGCTACTATCCTTATGCTTCTGGGGAACTCTATTCAGAATATGACAAGCCGTATTCAGAGCATCTCCCCATATATAGGTAGGTAATCTAGAACTCCCAAGTAGAATATTTATCATGTCAGTTAGGGTTCTATTCTTTCTTTCTATAATCCCATTAGATTGAGAAGAATATAAAACGGTAAACTCATAAACTATACCAACAAATTTGCAATATTCATCAAGTTTGTTAGACGTATATTCTCTTCCTCTATCAGACCTCAATCTTTTAAGTTTTCTATCAGTTTGTGTTTCTGCTTCATTCTTAAAAATAAGAAACTTATCAAAAGCTTCATCTTTTGCTTTTAGCAGATACACAAAACATTATTTAGTGCCATCATCTATAAAAGTGATAAAGTACTTTTTATGATTTCTAGTTAACACTCCATTAAACTCACAGATATTTGTGTGCACCAAATCCAATATTTCAGAATCTCTAACAACCATATGGAATGGTTTTCTACGTTATTTTGCTTGCACACAAATTTCACATTTTTTAGTTTTATCTATGGAATGTTCAAAAATTATTTTCAAGTTTATCATGTGTTTTACAGAATTAAAATTCACATGACCCAATCTATTATCCCACAAATCAGATGATTATATATTATAAGCAACATTAGACAATGAATTAAAAAAAAATATCATTCTCTAATTTATTATTGTAAACATGTTCAACACGAAGTTTAAACAAATCATCATCTAAATACTCATTGCCAATAAAGGTTTCAGAATATAAAATAATAACTTTATTACATTTAAAATTAAATTCATAACCCTCTCTAACTAGACATGAACCACTTAAAATATTCTTTCTAACTACTGGCACATGGTTCACTCTGTGTAAAGATAGAACTTGTCTTGAAGGAAACTTTAAGTTCATGCATCCAATCCCCAATACACTTGCAGCCGTGGAGTTGCGCATAGTCACGGATCTGCCTGCAACAGCCTGGTATGAGACAAAGACAGACTTATCAGCATAAACGTGCACATTAGCCCTAGTGTCAACCAACCACTCAGTTGACTTATAAACATGATAGATTTGTGGGTTAACAGAAACATACCTAGTATTGGTCTCAATGACCTCAGTCACCATATTGACTTGAGGCATTGCATCTGTGGTCCCATGAGCCTTGGCCTTCTTGGAAGAACATTCCTTAGCCTAGTTTCCAACCTGTCCACAGTTTCAGCATGGTTTGTTCTTTGCCTTCTTATGGATTTTGACCTTAGGTTTAAATTGATTTTTCATTGCAGGTTTCGCTTTTTGTCTCTTGCCTTTAAAAGATCAGGTCATCATATTCACTTTAGGCTATTCAGTTGGCATCACAACCTGTTTCTGACTTCTATGCTCTTCCTCAATGGCTATGGCTACCATAAGATCATCCAGGGAGATCTTTCTTCTGCGGTGCTTGAGAGACATGCCAAAGTCTACCCAAGACTTAGAAAAATTTTTCACGATGGTTATTACTTGAAACTTCTTAGGAAGTTTCATATCAGCCTCAGCCAAACTATGAAGCAACAACAGAAACTCATGTGCCTGTTTAGTGACCGACTTGCCCTCAACCATTTGATATTTCAGAAACTTGGCAACCGAGTACTTCTCAAGACCTTGGTCTTCGATATTATACTTTTTGTCAAGTTGATTACATAAGGATTTAGCAGTGGTAGACGATGAACAATATACATCGAACAAAGTATTGGACAGAGCCAACATAATGCAACCACGACATATACCATCCTTCTCTTTCCACTCTACAACCGCATTAACAACAGCATGATCATGACCAGTCTCAGAAACCGAAGAGCATTCGAGTTCTAGAATAGATAACAAGCCTATAGTCGTGAACCAGATTTTCATGTGTTGTTGCCAGCGCTTGAAATTCTAACCGACAAATTTTTCAGGCATACCGGACATGGCTACTTTCGGTATAAAACCCGATGCAATCGACATGCTAAGAATCTTCTCTAAGACTGTTAGAATAAAAAACAATATCATGTTGTAAATCGGATTTTCATATAACATGATATAGAAATAAAATATTTGATTCAAATTGTAAGAGAGTTCAAGTATGTCACATACGGTTTTAAACCAAAATTCAGACAAGATCAAAGGATCAAACATATGCATTGAACAAAATAAAAACAACAAAGAAAGCATGTTATTATTATACAAAGGCTAAGGCATATAAAAATACTCTCCTTAGAGAAGATTCGCCCCTATATATGATGCAAAAAGGTCTAGCGCCCTTCCTTCAGGATACAATAGCCTCGACGATCTGGATTAATGCACTCCAATGGTAGATTGTCCTTCGAAGACAACCTCAGCGAATAGATGATGCAAAACTTCCCTTTCAGGGGAACACCCACAGGGAAAACCGAGAGCGAGAGAGATATAGCAGAGAGAGAGAAAACCAAAACGCGAGAGTCATTTGCGTCTTCGTATGTGAAACCCCAGCCCTCTAGCCATGTTTTATAACCCCTGAAGGGTTACGAAATGTGGAAGAGACCCATTACACATTACGAAGTAACTTGACCTGATAACAGATCTATCCGTTATCTATTTCTCTTATCCCATTATTTAATCCAAATAAAAACAATAATGCGGAACATGGCCAATTACCCGAACCCAGACCCGGCGCGGCGGGTGCACGCACACGTGTGTGTGTGTGGTAGCCATCCCATCCCCTTGTTCTTTGGAACAAGTGTTAGAATCTCTATGTAGGTTATAAAGCCCACAACCTTTTTGAGATTCTTCAATATGGGACTGTTCCACATCATCATAGTCCAAAAGCACTCCATAAAGTAGTGGTCCCCATTTGTTTTCTTTATTTGACTTACCTCCTTATCTCTTCCTACATCCAATTGAATAAAGCATTGATCTTGAAGATCTGACCATGTAAACGTGAACAGTCAAGACTCAAGAGTCAAGCCCATTGTGACAAAAGTTAGAATAGCAAAATAATATCAGCCAAATTCTTATGAGAAATTAAAATTTTTTGCTTTTCTCACTTTTTTGGTAACTTATCAAAAAAAATTATAAATTTAAAAAATTAGGAAAAATATTTGAAAAAGATAAAATATAAAAAACACATAAAATATCAAATAACCAATTTTTCCAAGATATAATCAATATAACCATAAATATCATGAAGCTAATATTATGAAGCGCTCCACTTTATAAAGAAAATGCTCTATACTGTGGAACCACAAGAATCCTTATAATATAAATCACATCTACATCATTGTTTCTCCCTTTATATTAGAAAAATCATATGATAACTATACTCAACTGGCTCCGTATATAAGTCTAAATTTTCCAATTTCTCACTCGATGTTTTTACTCTGAATTCATGAGTTACAAGTTACAACCAACCTACTCCATTGGTGCCATAAGGCTGAATTTTCAAATTTATAATTGTTGAGGTGCAACTAGCAACATCCCTTTTTTGGCTATATTTTGAAAATATCACCCATATTTCTCACTTTGGTCAAGACTCGAGAATGTCCATACTTGGCCGAAATAATAGACTACAACAACAACAACAACTACGCCTTCATCCCAAAACAATTGGGGTCAGCGATATGAACCAAAAAAGAAATTCATTTTGGGTCTTCCACATGAATCCTTTTCCTCCAATCATTTCTATCCAACGCCATGTCCTCGGTGAGGTTCAAAGCATTCATATCCTTTCCTATCATCTCCATCCAAGTCTTCCTAGGCCTACCCCGACCTCTTTTAACTAATATATTTTCCCATTTCTCCAACCTTCTAACTGGAGCATCATTAGGCCTTCGCCGAATATGTCCAAACCACCGTAAACGATTCTCTCGCATCTTATTTTCAATGGGTGCAACACCTACCTTCTTACGTATCTCTTCGTGCCGAAATAATAGACTATTTATCATAATTTTGGGAAGGTCCTCACACTAAGACGAAAACAGGTTATCGATAAATTGATTGATGATTCCCAAAGGGCATTCATTTCTGGCCATCAGATCCAAGAGGGATCCATCTTGGCCGAAGAATTGGTACATAGTTTCTCTTGCTCAAGGTAAAGGTGGACTTTGCAAGCGTGCTAGATTTAGTGTCTCGCAACTTCTTATATGATACTCTTTATCAAGTGGCCTTGGGAATGAGATGGATTTCATGGATCAAGGAACTTGTTTGTTGTAGGATTTTTATGATCAAGGTGTGCGAGGGAGAAGAACCAGAGAGACAGAGGAGAGAAAAATGGGAGAGTGAGGCATCAAGAGGGATCGACACTTCGATTTTGTATATTCTGTGATCAGGTATTAAACTCTTAAAGCCTCCCCTGGGGTAGCCGTTCTCAACCCAGCCTAATTGTTTCCTTGAATTCCCAAACATGTTGAGAATCTAATGTGATGTGGGTCAACCACTCTAGTTGTGACTTACATTTCAAGGGCCCACTACAGTTAGTCATTGTATTTTTCTATAAGATCCAATGGCTAACTATGAATCAAACATTTGGATCCATACTTTAGATCCAATACTTGAATCCAGCATACATATGAGTTATGAGTTTCATTTTTAAGACCCTATGGCCACACTCGATCTAATATCATGATTCAACATCTCTCACTTGGCCATATGAAAGCCAACACCCATGATATATTATAAATGGTGCATCATGTGTTTCATATAACACTTTATGTCAAAAATCATGCACCAAATAAACCTGAATAATTCCTTGGGTTATATCAATATCTAAGTATGGTGTTTTTTCTATATGTTATGGGTTATTTTTACATAAGTATGTAAACTTTTTCATCATTCATTTTTAAGTACAGGTTTTCATACATGCTATGGGTTATTTTCCACGTAACTATATGCACTTTACTTCATTTTTAAGTATGATGTTTTTAATATAAGTAATAAGTTATTTCTCACATAGCCATATGGTCTTTCTATTATCATATGAATCATTATTCTTTCTACATATAATATGGATTTAGCCATAAAATCATTTTTTTATTCACTCATTTTACATAACTATATGGGTTTTTTTTATCATGTTATAATTTAAATTATGACCTTATTGTGCAATATCATATTCTAACAAATACATCATATTATATGTCTCACTTTCTTAATTAGTCATGGGGTTCTTATAGATCTTCCATGACCATACCATCGAACATCATGTCCACAACCATTACTATGAATTTTCATCAACTTATGAATCTATGATAAAATATGGTTTGTCAAACATAACAAATACTCTCACTTTTTAAAACTTTTACTATAGTTAATACTTTTAGTATCCATGTGCATCACATCACATGCTTTAACTATCATCAGGTTAACTACCACCTGATTTGGATCGATATATATTCATATCAAAATAATCATAAGTAATACTAAAAACATAAATAATATTATGTTGCATGTCATGCATAAGCTTCTAATGCATGAAAAATATTTCTTTATGCATTCATACAACAAACCATAATGAGTATGACTTATGATGATTATTTATCATCATATGCAAATAAAAATCTACATGTATGTACAAATAATAATTCAACTCTCACTTTTTGAACATATTACAATTAAGCAATATGTACATTAAGACATATCAAACTAGAAGTAATATGCATTAAAAGTAAAGCATAAGTCCTCATATCCATATTTAATTTGGATATGCACTCAATCCATATTCAATAAGGGTTATCTCAGTATCATTTGGATATGCCAAACATGATAAGCCCATTCATTTTTTAAGGCTTTAAATATATCAAATATGATAATAAGCACTCAAACCACAAGTTTGTCAATGTATAAATTTAGATCTATTAACAGATCCAAACAAAACATCTATATACAAATCCATTAGACTTAATGAGTCCATATCTAAAACCGACTTGAGATGTTATCATCAAGTCCAACATGATCCATAGAGAAAAAATAGATCTCATACAAGTGTAAATAACTCATATAAAATCATGCATCAAAAGAGATTTGACCATTATCCAAATCCATATCCATATATTCTAAATTTAAATGAATCCGCACCACACATCCAACATTATACTTATCTAATTTTATCAATGTCAAATAAGGACTTATAAAGAATATATTATTAGGTCCAAGTATTCGGCTTGATACTATCTTGATCCACCATAAACTCTTGATCAAATATGAAACCATAGCCCATATTCAGGCATTGTACTTTTCTAGATCCATTACTCAATATGTCCAATAAGATGATCAAATAAGAAACTATCCAAATTATACATGTAGCAAATCATACATAGTTTCACATAACCAAGTTAAATAAACTCGAATATATTAGACTAATTTGAAACCACAATAGTTCTATATAACTAAAAAAGCATATCTATAAGCACATGCAATGCAATCATATAAAATATTCTCAGATCTTATATGGATCCAACTAACCTATAACATGTACAGATTTCATTCAGATCATAACTATGTACATGTCATACCACAAGTTTTGAGTCAAAATCAATTTCAAAACTGGATCTCAATCCTTTGATCTATGTTGAGTTATTTTACTCAACACCCAAAAAACCTCAAAACCCATAATATGACCCATTCAAGCATATTCAATGGTATTTTATGGATCAAAAAATATTCAACTGGATCTATTCAGATTCATTCAGGTTCAAGTAGATCCAATATGTATTACTAGATCCAATCAGGTCTATGTTACGGTACTAGATCTAAACATCTAATCCAATGAATCTTAGTCTAATTAAACTTGATCCATAATAAAAATTGGATTAATACTAACTATACCAGATCCATATATTAGTGTGATCCAAAGCATGAATTAACTCATAAAAACATATAAAAATTAATTCTCAATTACACAACATTTCAGGATCCAATATAGATACATGCTAAAAATCCAACCTCTCTCATACCAAGGTAGAAATCCAATCCAGATCATAACTGGATCCAAGAAAACCAAATCAACCATGAGTTTCTAGATCACAAAAGTGTAATATATCTAAATTCCATGGATATTAACTTAACCAAATATCGAATAAAATAATCCATGATCCAAATAATATATCCAAATATGTATGAATAAAGCATTGAGAGGTTTTCAGCAAACGTGAAACACTTTTCTGCGATATCAAAAAAAGTCAAAAGGTTGTTTTGAGTAAAAACAATAAACTAGAACCCTAAAATAGAATTTTCAGAACTGTCTAAGTTAAATAGAAAGTTTTGGGAGCTTTTCAAAAATTTTAGAAAAGTTTGGGGGTTGTTCTAAAACAAAACAGAGATAACAGTTTTGTCTTGAATATTTTTCAGAGAGCAGGTTTGTTTCTAGAATTTTGCAGAAATAGAGGCCTATATTATGAAAATAGAGAGGAAATAAGAATAAATAAAAAGAGTAGGGGCAGATATGTAATTCTATGTTAAGAGGGTATAACGAGAATTAATAGAAAAGGAAAGGAGCAGACATGTAAAAACACTTAAAATTGTTTAAAAGGAAAAATCGAGGGTTCTCAATTTTTTCTTAAACCCTAACCACCCTCTCTTCTTCCCCCTTTCATTTTTTTTCTTCCTCTTCTGCTATTGTTTCCTCCACTTTCACCACCACGGGTTTTGGCAACTATTCGACGGGTCATAGTTCTCGTACATCCGATGGAGAGGTCTTCTATGCTTCTGACTCTGGCACGAGCACCTAATGCCGGCAGCGACTCTGGCACAACCATCTGACGCTGATAGTAACTTTGCCCCTGACACCGGCACAAGGGGTTCTCCACTCCCCCCCTCTGATGCTAGAAGCAGGAATCGTCGGAGTCCAACAACCACTTGATGATGGGGGTCTCCTCCTCCTCCTCTGATGCTGGCAACAGGAGTCATCGAAGTTCGATGACTACGTGACAAAGGGGGTTTCCTCCTCCTCCTCTAATGTTGGCAATAGGCTCTTTGGAGTCTGACGACCACCTGACTGAGGGGATCTCCTCCTTTACAAGCCTACCTTGCTGCCTTTGCTAGGAGCCTGACCCACCAGTTGGAGGACATCGAGTTGCCTGTTGTCAACACATCTGACTCGTCGCACTCGGGGATGACCCTGTAGAGAAAGTGCCTCCTAGTAAGGCTTGACGGGGATGACGCCATAAAGAAGGGAAAGATGGGGTGGTTGTGGAATCAATCAGCAACGACGTCCTAGTTGGTGGGCATGACCTCCTTGCACCGCCTCACACCGGCAATGAGGACTGTCGAGCGCAACCGTCCAAAGTAGCACTTTGATCGCACTTCGATCGCTCTTCTAGGATCAACCGGCTCCTCACATCAGCCTCCAAAAATGTGCCCCACTCTCTCCCTGTCGTCGATGGCCAGACACGGTTTTCCCAATGGTGGTTGAATCCATGCACACAATTGATTCGCTTTGGATGGTGATCGAGTCACACACATGCCGAGATCCTATGCACACTTGGTAACCATGCTCGAATTTTTATGATAAGGGTGTGCACAGTGAGGGACATAAGAGAGAAGAATGGGATAGTAGAAAAATGACAAGCATCAAGAGGGATCTACACTTTGATTATGCATCTTCTATG
Organism: Nuphar pumila; assembly: GCF_984573655.1. NCBI lineage: Eukaryota > Viridiplantae > Streptophyta > Magnoliopsida > Nymphaeales > Nymphaeaceae > Nuphar > Nuphar pumila. The sequence goes on along the minus strand of NC_143249.1, from coordinate 178,761,625 downwards.
TGTAGATGCTAGGCTCTTAAAGCCTCCTTGGTATAGTCGTTCTCAACCCAGCCTAACTGCCTTTTGGATTCCCAAACATGTTGAGAATTGAGTGAGATGTAGGTCCACCACTCTAGTTGTGGCTCACATTTCAAGGGCCCACAGGATTCTCTTGTGAGATCCAATGACTAACTTTTGATCCAGTACCTAAATCCAATATACATATGAGTTATGGGTTTCATTTGTAAGACCCTATGGCTACACTGGATCCAGTAATCCAACGGTTGATTATGCTACATTGGGTGAGTTTCAAAGGGATGGCTTGGGCATTATAGGAATATGGGGAGTCTAAATAATTGCTCTTCTATGCAGGTGGTCCTGGGAGCTGCGCTTAATGAGGGAGATCATTCAGCATGGATCCATTTTTTGCAGGGCCAAGTACCACCTTCAACGTAGCCATCTTCAGCGTCTGCAGGCTCGTCGTGGTTGCTCTTGTTAAAAATCTGGACTTTTTTGTTGACACTGTCCAGCCGGATCCAAACAATCCTGGTCGTCATCTCATGTGGCTCTCGACCAAAGATGGCAACTACCCAGCTGCATCCTCTTGTTTCTCGTCTACTAGTACTTCTCTGGGTGCCTCCTCTTTGCCTAAAGACCTCATTTGGGGTGCTGGCCCATCCCAGAGGGTATGGATCGGGCTCTAACCCAATCCAACTTGAACCGGAGAGGGTACCGTCCTTGGTGAGCTGCTGTGTTCTATGTAAGCAGGCTGAGGAGACGTTTGTTCACCTTTTCTCGGGGTGCTCATTGGTTCAAGCCCTATTTCAGGCGGCCTGGTTCCTACGCACCCCTAAGGTTCGAGACAAGTCGTGGGTCAGGACCTCTTATTTGGACCCCGTAACTTGCTCACATCCATTGTTGGAGGGTTGGTTAATCAACTTTGATGGGTTGTGTGGCGTGCATGTCAAGAAATAAAACTTTTACTGGCGCTATTTTAGGGATAAACTCTGTTGAGGCCCCCCTTGTCCATCGTACTATTCTGTTTGATGTTTGATTGCTTTAGTGATCAATAAAGTTTGTTTTTCTTCCTCTTAAACAAAAAAAAAAGCAAGACGGTTGATCTTGAAGCTTGAAAATATGACTTTCAAGGGGCCGGTCAAAATTGGTCGACTTGTCCCTAACCATTAGATATTGACGAAGTCTGCCAAGATAACAACATTTAGATGACTTGGTGAACAAGCTGTGTGTGTGTGTGTGAGAGAGAGAGAGAGAGAGAGAAGGCCTAGCTTAAGGCCATAATCACAAATATAATATCACAGTTTTTTTTAATGTTGCATTTTTGTCCTGATATCACATTATCAATGTGGTATATATTTATATTTTTTATACTTTCATAATTTTTATATATTTTAAAATTTGAATATTCTGATATGTTCTTGAGATTTTTTACAAGATTTGCGACTATGCTTATGACATTTCTTGACCCACTTGCGCCATGCTTTCCTATGAAAAAGATTGTCAACTGAATGTACCAATCTATGCAATTTATAGCATGTTTTGAACAATTTATGTTTGTTCATAAAATTCATATCATATACTAGGGAAATGAAAAACCTATCCAATAGAAAACCTACCCAATAAGAAACATTGATCTGATTTTTGGTATTTTTTCAAAATTATGACCTTTGATCTATGCGCTTATTTTTGTAGGAATCAGTTCTTGGAGCATTTGATTCCAATGGGTGGATGATTTTATAATGTTTCAAAAATCAACAACCTACAATTTCATAAATTTTTAGGCTCCAAATACCATTTTTTTCATCCAAAATGCATGATTCAAGTGTCGATTTATAGTAAATCAATCATAATGAACACTTATGTAAGGTCAAAATTTCAAAAAAAATACTGAAAATCCTATAAATGTTTCTTATTAGGTAGATTTGGGAGGTTTTCATTTTCCTCCAATATGATACTTATGAAAAATACCAAAATACAACCATGGAGCTCTCATCAACATTATCACTATCATTAGCAACTAGAAGAAATACTTTCATGGACACCCAAGCACACAATCATGGATAGAGAGAGCAAAGGAGGTGTCCCATGCATAATTGAACGTGACATTGGCCTTGGGAGGGATGGGCTGCCCATCGTTGAGATAGCAGAGGCCATTGCTGGTCTTCCTGAAGAGCTTGGAATTGATCTTCTCTATGCTTGAGAATCCTCTGCATGTGATGTATATGTCCCCTTGCAAGCATGGGAAATTGTTGATCACTACCACCTTCCATTCAGCCTTTCCTTGTATCTCCTTCCCTGTTTTCTCCTGGCTGATGGTAATGTTTGATTTCTCACAATCTCCCAATGCTGAAACAAACATTGAAAACATGAACAATATAAGTTAATTATATGCTTTCTATATATATATATATATATATATATATATATATATATATATATATATATATATATATATATATATATATATATATATATATATATATATATATATATATATATAGAGAGAGAGAGAGAGAGAGAGAGAGAGAGAGAGAGAGCCATGAGAGAAGATGCAAAGAATGAGAACAAACAAGATATTGTAGACAGCAGCCATTTTTTTCTCAATTTGAGTGTTGTTTTTATGGGGTTCAGGGGTGAGCTTACTTATAGTGGAAGGAGACAGAAGAAAATATCTTCAAAATGATATATTATTAGGTACCTGTCAGGACTGTGATTGCTACTATTAATTTCACATAAGATTTCTGGTTCTTTCTGACTCAATTGCCCCCCTCTCCTTCTAGAGGATCAATGACAGTACCAAGGATGCATCTCTAAAGACCCTCCATATCTTGGCTCAAGGGCTTGCTCATCTCTTGAGGGTGACTTATGAACCTCATCAAGTTGATGGGATGTCATGGGTTCGAAACCCATAGGGGGCATCCCTTGCTGTAAGGTCGAAGCTGGGTGTATTCATTGGTGGACAGAAGAGACCTCAAGGGTTTTACCAACTGTGTGTCTGCCAATGTCCAGCCAGTGATTGGGGGTTCTCCGTTAGCCTAGCCAAAAAAAAGGTTGGCCATTTAAATAACAAATCTAATCCAATAGTTCGCTACGTCGTTCAAGTGGTTTTGGTTTAGGGGTCAGCTAAATGTTGGTCCAAGTCTTCCAAGACCTGAACTGAGTCAATTCCATGGCTCTGGTTGTCAACATTCGCCGTGTCAAACCATGTGATTGAACAAGAAGAAATTGTCCTTTCCTGTAGACCCAGTAGATGTGGCTGGGGTGTGCTGGACTTGACGTTGAATGGCTGAAGTTGCTTCATTTTTAGGTATGGTTTACATTTATGACTACCAATAAAATGTTATTTTTATAAAATATTAAAGGTATACTAAGAATTTTAATAATAAAAATGAGGGCGGGCAGGGAAAAAAGGAAATCTACCCTCGTCTCCATCGCTTTTGATTTTCACCTCCACCCCCGGTCCATTCTTTGTTTCATGTAGGGATGGCAGTGGGGCGGGGCGGGGGACAAGGTCTCCACCCCCGCCCCGCTTCCCTGGCGGGGATGGATTTTATCCTCCACCCCCGTTTCATGTCCTCCATCCCCGGTTCAAACGGGGATGAGGCAGGGCGGGGCGGGGAAAAGTGCACGTCCATCCCCACCTCCACCCCTGGACAGGGATGGATTTTAACCTTCGTCCCCGCCTCCATCCCCGTTTCATACCCTTCATCCCCGGTCCAAACGGGGGCCCCGCTTTCCCCCGGTCCATTGCCATCCCTAGTTTCATGTCTCCCTCTCCACCCAAATGGGGCTTGGATGGATCCCCATTTTCCCTCAGTCCACTGCCATTCCTAGAACCAAAAATCTAAGAATACACATTAATGATAATTCCTTTCTATAAGAAACTTCCCTCTTAGCCAATCACAACCATATGGAAGGGGAAAACTTTTTTAGACAAATTTTCAACCCTTTACAGTCATTTTAGCAAAACAACTTACACTTTTCATGTGAAAACTTTTCAAAGGTTTAACTGTTCCCTGAATCGACACTCTCAGTGGAAGCAGGACCTATGATCGGCACATTGGCATACTTGCAATGACCCAATAAGAGAATAGGAGGATGTGTGATCGTTTGTTCTCTCCATGGCATCCATTATCTATTCCCCATGTGTGCACTTGTGTTAAAGTGATGAGAGCGCCTTCCTAGTGGGTAAGGGTGCCAACCGTGGTTTTTCTGTCCAAGTAGACGGCCGCCTGTTTTCTACTAGGACCACCTTGTCCTAGACGGGTCACCTTCTCTCTTTCCTCTCCTCCACTATGAATCAATCTTCTGATTAATGTAAGATTTCTATTCTTGGTTTCAAAAAGGAAAAGATCACACAGCTAAATAGAATTGCTTAGTATTCCTGACTGCCTTACAAATCTTTCAATCAAGCCACCATTCAGCCTGGACCATGGTCAAAAGCCAGGGTGCATGGCCAGATCTGACCCAGAGGCTTGGGCTAGGCTCCATGTTATTTTGGTCATATGAGAGCTTATAGATACAAATGTACTGAAAAGGCTAACTCGGCCCAGTTACTAATAAGCCAACCTAACCCAGTGTGTTCAGCCTCAGCCAAACATTTGAACCACAACACAACCTCTGTAGGCTAAATAACTAAAGCAAAATAAGCTATCCGAGCCTGTGTTCACCTGAGGTAAATATGTATATTGGTATGAAAGACCAAATACTACTAAAAATCGCATTTCAATTCAAACTAAATGTGCATATAATGAAAATACATTTGCTACAATTTATGGGTTGGATATAGGCCAAACTAAGCAAGTAAAAAGTCAGTAGCACAATAAAGTATGAGAGATAGACCAACAGCTGCAGTCATAACTGAGTTTATTACTTGGGTTGGTAATCATATTGCAGTGACAAGGCATATGAACTTTGTTGGACTATTCCGATTAAAGCAAAGAAATTCAATACTTTCAAAAACCAGTCGAGTGTAGGAAAACGAATAATGTTGACTTGAAGAATTTTATGTGAAATATGAAAAAATCCTCATTACACATATATCAGGTTGACTAGAAATATTTTTGCAAAGAGAAACATCTGAATATGATACATACATTAAAGCTAAACTATCCATGAATTCTGTTTTTATTGCAGAATTAATTCAAATTGTCAATGATTTACAGAGGAGAAACTTTCTACTACAGTGCCATGTGACAGAAAAGCAAAGCAAGTTAACAATCCAAAACTCCAATCAGATACATCCAGCATGACTAAATAATATTCCATATCTCCATCAAGACAAATCATGACGGTAATCTAATAGCGTTAGAAACCATGGCTTGTATAACATGAAAGGGCCTTGCTACTTATGGACATAGCAATCAGAATCAAGTGTCAGTTCTTAACAAAAGGCAGTAAAGAACAAACCAACCTGCATATATGGTTGAAGTGAATGTGATCAGATCAAAATGAGAACCGAAAATGGAAATAGAACTTAGGAACCCAAAAGAAAAGATATAAGAATCAAAAGGATAAAAAAGACAAAAAAGGTTCATAAGCAGAGAGAGAGAGAGATGAATGTCCAGCTTCTTCTTGAACTATGCCTTTTCCCATGGTGAATCTCACCCTTTTGTACTAAGTTTCCACCATTGTGAGTCCATGGAGATGGGAGACTTTTCAATGAGACCAGATGGAGATCAACTGCAAGTCTGCAAAGGGGGGAGGTTAGAAAACAGAATACTGTTATAGCATCACATCAGTTTTGATGGTTAAAAATGTCTACTTTTCAGCTGAGCCAATTGAAGTTATTTAAATCCAATTCCACACTTTCAAAAGAAAAATTACATCATTTTCTATACATTTTCTGGAGTGTAGTTCCTGCTGAACACAAACAAGTTAGTTGCACCGAATCACCTGAATCAGTGACGGAGAATCAGATCAGACCAGTTTCATCCTAGTACATGTTAAATTGTTAACAAATATCCACAGCCAAGAAAGGATGGTTGGTGGCACACTCCCAATTCAAATGAGGAGGTAAGCCCAGTTTGATCTGACTTTGATGACCCTAGTTGATGTGAATCAATGAAAATGACAACAATCAATTAGAAAAACCAATTATCCAAAATAAAATATGCCTGTAATTGCTAACTGCTAGCATAAGTTACTCATAACTATCCCTATAAAGAAACCAAATACAGATACTAGACATCATGCTGTTAGGGCTGCCACAGGGTTGGAAGGCGCATCATGATCCAAATAAAAATGCGTGCAACTTGTGTACAACAAACACAAAATCACTCTGTTTACCACCACTAAACAACCATAATTCAGAAGTGCAACAAACACAACCATTCACTTCCCCCCCCCCCCCCCCCCCCCACCACCACACACACACACACACACCTTTTCCTTACGGAAAACCAGCCTCAGTGATCCAAAACCGTTGATACATGGCTAATTGCTATAAAGAAAATATTAGCAAGTTTCATTATAATTAAGGTTGCATTTTGATTTAGCAGAGAGATCAACTAGCTAATTGTGAATTCTCACTGGAAGTGACTGCATAAGAAAAGATAAAATTAATGACACCTGCAGCTTCAAAAAATACAATTGCCACCTTTATAGATGGTAAATTAAATTATAATGGTGAACGCATACTTCTATCCTTGACTTGGGGAATTCATGAGAAAATGGTGGAATTGGGATTCTCGTGAGTTCCCAAACAAAATAAAATTGTGGGGCCCAGTGAGAATTCTCATCTACAAGAATGCTCATCTCAAAATCCAAATGCACCCTGCTAAAAATCCATACGAGGATTTCTTTCCCCAACAATTCATCAAGCAAAGCTCTGTTATCACAAGTTTTCAACATTAATTGGCAATCTGACCAGTGTCATTCATCATGTTCTTTGAATTTACTGATCATTTACCATTCAAGTGCTCCAAAGTCTATGGCTACACTAAATCAATAGTGTACTATGTGGGGCTAACTAGCTCTATCGAGAAGGCCAAAGTGTATACAATAAGGATACATGTTAAAAGAGAATATATATGTATCTCACTAAAGGAATGTTAAAGCTATCTGAATGTTTTTGCATGTGGAGTTATTATTTCTGTATTTGGAGCCAAAATGTCCAAGCTCCACTAGGAACTTCATCAAGATGCAAATTATGTATTCTGATTTTTTTTTCTGAAAAGATTTCCTGTATTCTACGTTGTGCATCTCCAATCCTGCCAGACTCGTGGTTGTCCCAGCACAGATATTTTGTACTACGGAAAACTCACGGCAACCTGCACTTCTTAGCAAGAATATAAGTGTAAAGCCAATTATCACTTCTTGTTCGAACTCACAGGTTGCTGATATAGTTGCCACATACAGGAATGAATAGGAATTCACTTAGTCGGAGCTAAGCCGATATCATTCCACAACCAAAAGGTTTGGTCTGATAATATCCGTGTCCAAACACATTACAAAAGTTACACAAAGCAAGCTGAACATTCAGACACACACACTTTGTTGAGCTCTAACCTGCCAGTAAGGCCCAGCCTGCCAAGAGTACTGGGCTATCATGGCAAGTTTGACACCTCCTGCAATGCAGAACCACAAATTGCTATATAAACTCAAACTAGATACAATCCCCAGTGAAAAATAGAATAGATTCATATTGAAAGAAGAAAATTCAATTGAACTAATAAAAAATAGTTTTACAACCAACAGCCTGTACTCATTCGAAAAATTAAAGCAATTTCCCATGACAAAAGGATTTCCACTATATATTTCTTTGATCTAAAAAGGAAGAACATCTCACAGGTTAAATGAACTCCCGAGTTCCCAACGCACATTTAGGAACAGTAAGTGGAAAGTTCAGTAATTACAGGTATTAGAATGATCAGTTCCATGACCACAAAGACAATCTACAGTCAGTCATCCGCTATCACCATAGAAGCCTTGGATAGAGGAGAGGGCTAAATCAGAACAAACCTCATCGAGCATCCTACCAAAGACCCGAGCGATGAATGACTCCTTGTTAATTAGTAAAAGAACGGGGCAGGTTATATGTGCAATCTATATTTTCATACAATGGCATGTCTGAAACTTTCCGACAAAGATATAGACAGATTATCCCCACATTCAGGGCTAGGATCCAAATACCACTTTATACTGTCATTATAATACCCGTCCACATGCATATCCACAAGGTTTTCATCTTCCCCACTTATAGATAAATCATGCCTAACACCCAAATCTGAAACATTACAAATCTTAACATCATCCCCAAGAAGAATAGCTTTGTCATCATTGAACTGTTCACCAGGCTCTTTTACAGGTAAATTCCAATCCCTCAACTTCAGACTACTGGTGCAACCGGCACCATTCACCCCCTCAACAATGGTTCTCGAGGGGCTACACGTCCTACGAGAAATGCCATCATCAACATTCAGAAAGTCAAGCCTATGACCACCATTCATCAACTGAGCAGCACCAACACCACTTTTGAATTCATGATGATCTCCCCAATCATCAAGATTGTTTGCATCATTCAGAAAAGCCGCTTCCAGATGTTGATTGCTGATGATCATCTTATCACACAGCGAAGCCTCCCCAATACTCCTCAGCCTCTGGTTGATCCCAAAGAGCTCTTGCGACAACGATTGCAGTGAGTCTTCAGATAAACTCGGTATCTTGGTCACCACACTCCCCAGCTTGTCCCTCAATTCCTCAATCTGCTTAAAAACTGTTAACCGCGTATCCTCCTCCTCCTTATCAATCGCAGAAAAACACTCCCCTTTACCCCCTTCTTCATCCATACAGATGAATTCTCCCCTCTCAATTGCCGAATTGGCAGGCCCAACAAACCGATGAATGATCCGCGCGCTGCCTTCATGGGGACCGGGCTCATGGCCAGAATGGACCGCGTAGAGATTGAAAACTGCATTGCCATCATCTTCATAGATAAAGCTCTTGTCTTTCTGATTGTAATCCTTGATGGGGACGATTGCCCTGATCCTGAACCCACACCCGCAGCGCTTGGAGCTATACCGCTTCGTCTGAAGCAACCCCAGCTTCTTCGTATTGGGCGCGCCGGCCCGGTGGCAGCAGTAGTCCTTCACTTCAGCCATGAATGGCTTGTATCTAATGTACTTCTGCCGAATGCAGAGCACCACCTCGTGCTTGGCCGCGAGCTGCTGAAGCCGCTGCGGCACCTCCTTCGCGGGCACCTCGAAGGTGTCTGTGTACTTGAACCGCCTCCGCTTCGACCTCCCCTGCGCCCCGGCCACCCCCTCCGACAGACAAACAGCACAATTCGAGACGCAGGCTCGGACAAACGGCTCAGGGATGCCGTAGAATTTCGCCCCGACCGTCCACGCCTGCTTGATCCGATCGATGGTCTCCTTCAACCCCAAATGCCTCGACTCGGAGCCGTTCGAGTGGCAGTTCATGGCGATCTCTTGCCATTGGTTAACGTGGGGGACAAGTTGGTTGGGATTGCTCTTGAAGAAGAGGGTATCCTCGCCGGAGCCGGCTCCGGCAGCGGGGGAGGCGCCGAGCTTGTCCTGGATTCGCTTCCAGCCGGTGGCGTAGGCGGTGTCCTCGTTGCGGTCCTTCCAGACGCCGCGCCAGGAGGCGAGCACGGAGGCGGGCGTCGCCGCCTTGATCTCGTCCGAAGAGGGGTAGCCCGACTGCAGGATGCAGCGGGCCATGAGTCGGTGAGAGTCGCGGTTGAAGGTGTAGAATTGGGTGGAGATGTAGGGCTCGGGGTCGACGACGGCGGCGGCCGCCCCATCGTCGTCGTCGGAGCAGCTCCCCGCCGGGGAGATCAGGATGGGGACCAGGGCAGGGACTTGGTCGTGGTCGTGGGGGATAGTGGGGATCCCCAAATTGGAGGCCTCCTCTTCCCCTCTTCTCCCCAAGCCCTTACTGTCTGCATTCCTACCCGAATTCTTCATACCCTCTCTCTCTCTCTCTCCAGCCAAACGATATCCTTTAGTGCAAAAATTGAAAGAAAGAAACCACAGAGAGAGAGAGAGAACGCCCTGAATTATTCCTTATTCTTCTTCCACTGTTTCAGTTCTTTGGTGCTTTCTTTTGTTTATTTGAGAGAGAGAGTTTCAGAGCAGACATGGATTCTGTGTCTCACTCCAAGTGAAGGAGAGAGAGGGTCGGTGGGTTTGAGAAACCGTGACAAACGCTAAGTGTGGTGTCAAGATCAAGTTGGTGAAGGATTAGGAGAGTCAACGGGTCAGACCTCTGCCAGAAATGGGTGAATTCAGACCCAGATCTGCCTAAGAGGTGTTGGTACCGGGTCTGCATTTGGGTCCTAATGAATCTTCCATAGAAAAAGCCATATCCGAATTCAAAAGGGATTATATAAATTAGTCCCGATCTATACCCTGTAAAATAGTATTGTTTTTATGTTTTTTACATTAAAAATTTATGATCTTAATCGGAAGTCGGGTTGGATTCAGATTTGATATGAAATTTCATAAACCATACCTGGCTCTATATGCTAACTGGACTTCATGGAACTGACCCGAATAGTTAATTTGGACTCGTTCATTTGTTACCAAACTGTGACTCTACCTGACCCAGTACGTGACAACATCCAGGTCATACTTGACCTATGGACACCCCTAATCATATATTGTCATGATAAGGGTGAGCAACACGTCGGGTAGCCCGGTGGGCCAAGCTCACCTGGCCCATCATGAGTCAGGTGTGAACTAGTTGGATATATGATTTATTTGGATATATCCCAATCTAACTCCTTGAGCTACCTATCTGACCTAGGGGTGTCAATGGGTCTGGTTTACCAGGACCCGACCCGGACCAAACCCTATAGTGTCTGGGTATGGTGATAAATAATAAGACCTGAGTCCAGACACGAATATCCCATTAATACATGGATTCTGGTATAGTTTGTGTAAAAATGATAAAAAATATTATTTTATCAGATATGGTCCGAATCTGGTTCATGTATAGGGATGGCAGTGGGGCGGGGCGGGGCGGGGGACAAGGTCTCCACCCCCGCCCCGCCTCCATCCCCGGCGGGGATGGATTTTATCCTCCACCCCCGCCTTCATCCCCGTTTCATGTCCTCCATCCTCGGTTCAAACAGGGATGAGGCGGGGCGGGGCAGGGATATTGCGGGGAAAAGTGGTTGGGGCAGGGATGAGGCAGGGATCGTGGTGGGGACGGGGCGGGGAAAAGTGCACGTCCATCCCTGGACGGGGATGGATTTTAACTTTCGTCCCCGCCTCCATCCCCATTTCATACCCTTCATCCCCGGTCCAAACGGGGCGAGGCAGGGCAGGGCCCCGCTTTCCCCCGGTCCGCTGCCATCCCTATTCATGTATGGGTCCGATTAGAATTTGGTTCAGACTCAAATAGCTTGTGAAATTTCATACCACCCCGGCTCGACTAGAGTTTTGTCTAAGATCCGCAAATTTTCAATGTAAAAAGTTATTTTACTGGGTTTGGTCTGGTCGGGTTGATGTAATCCTTATAGAATCCAGGTATGTTTTTCTTATGGTAGGTCCGATTGAGTCGAGTTCAGACCCAATACCAACATCTCAAATCAGATCTGGGTCCGGTTTCACCTAGGTTCGAAACAAACCCTACCAGTTGCCACCCCTAATTCAATTTGAAAGATGTGAAGACTTATTGCTACTTGTGTGGTCAGATGGTTTCCCAAATTGGACCCCATTGGGTTACTATGGACCGATTTGGTCTTGTGCCGCGTTTGGGTTCGATCAAGATCCATATACGGGACTGAGTGTTGTCAGTAGGGATTGTGTATATTAATACGAAAATAAATGTATTGTACTACAAAAATAACATGTTTCTTGAAATGTACAATTTTCTAAATCCCAAATGCAAACAGTTTGGATCCAAAATAATTAAATACATGAGGATTTGGATCAAAATTTAATCAGAGACAGCTAAAAATTGCAAAGCCTCCGTACTGAATCCGACCCATTTGCATCCCTAATGGGTTCCAAACCCAACAGGATCTGTGGGCACAACCACCTTCTAAGAAAAAAGATAAAAGAGAAAGAGGGAAAGTTATCATGGGTATAAAATGGGTCGGGTCAGACATAACCTGACAATGCATCTTGTTTTGATAGTGGGTCTGGATCTCATCCAATTATCATAGTGAAACTTCATGGATAGGATCTGAGCTTCTGTGGCACTGAGTTCATCCAAAACAGGTTGCTAATCCAAATTTGACATGGACCCAGATGGTCCCAACCGTATTTTGTTTTGGATCTCAGCCAGATTCGGATACATACTATCTGGATTTCATAATATGGGTCGGATCCTGGTTGCAACTAGGTCGGAGCACCATTCTGCAATTTAGTATGAAAAAGAGGCCCCTGAGCTAAATATCTCGCGTCGAGTATTTAAAGCGACGCGCTTCGTTTGGGTCTTCTGTTCGAGTGAGGGAGGCGACGAGAGACAGAGGATGATGCAAGACTCGGGCGAGCTGTTCGATTCCTTAATGCTCCGAGACGAATCGGGGTCGAGGCCATCGACCCACGAATTGAAGGCGGAGCCCGCGTCCGACTCGTCCGAGACGGCCCGGGAGTTGTACACGATCCCTAACTACACGAGTAAGCACTCAGGCGACACGGCGTTCCGTCTCCCGTTATCTGTTCGCTCGGTTCGTTAGTGTTTATCTTAGAATAATGGATATTTGATTGAATATTTCGCGAGATATTCATTTAATCGAGTGATTATCGCTTTTTTTTACTCGAAAGTACTTTTTTTAAGGGTTTTTTACAGTGATTTTTGTTTTTTCGGGTTTCTTGTGAGGAAGATTCATTGCTTTTGTTTCGATCGATTAGGGCTATGTTGAAGTTGGAAATTGAGGTCTTTTTTGTTTTTTTTTTCCTATGGGTTTTGATGTAATTTTCTGCTTGAAGTTTCGCGACTTAGGTTGGTTTTTGTTTGGTAATATCGCCTTAATTTACACGCACTCTTTCTACTAGAACAGTTGTGATTCATCAACAGTTGGAAAATGAGATAATTCTTTAGTTATTAGTATTTCTTATGTATTTTTATTTTTTGGTAACTTAGGTTGGTTTTCTTGGGATGAGATTCATGACGTAGAGAGGCATCACCTTAAAGAATTCTTTGATGGTAGCTCGATTTCTAGAACGCCCAAAATATACAAGGAGTATCGGGATTTCATGATTAGCAAGTACCGGGAGGATACTTCGAGAAGATTGACGTTCACGGAGTTGAGGAAAATGTTGATTGGGGATGTTAGTTTGATCCACAAAGTGTATAACTTTTTGGATATTTGGGGTTTGATTAACTTTCAGGGTTCTGATCAGTTTAAGGAAGCTTGCGAAGAGGCGCCATTTTCGGTGGTTGTCGAACAAGGCTTCCCATTGGGTGTTCGAGTGGTTCCCTCGTTGAATGTTGCAAAGAATTATTCTGCCGGTAACGTTGGAGAAAGGGCTGATGACAAATTTAAGTTTCCACCTTTGACGTCTTATGTGGATGTTTTCAGCAATTCAAAGACTTCGGAAGAAAATGGTGGAGTCGAAAATGTCTCTCCAGTTGGACTGGTTTGCAACAATTGTTGGGAAGAATATGGTTCCAGTCATTATGTTTGTGAGAAGGTATCTCTCTGTCGAAAAGATTACTTGATCATTTTATCCCAACAAATGAGCTGCCTTTTGATCATGTGCTTGTTTTAGTGTGTTCATTGGTGTTTTTTTTTTCCTTTTTCAGTTTTTGTATGGGGAAAGATTCCTTGAGAATATGTTTTCTGAATTTATTTCAGTTGAAACTTTTTCATATTTTCTAATCTCTCACATTTAAGGAGCTCATAGTTGCCTGAAGGTGACAAGCGTTGCTAATAGACCTTGAAGCACTTAGTTTATATGATTTTTAATTTCATATAATTAGCCATTAAGCACCTTATCCTGGTCTTTGCTAAAGTTGGCTGTTTTGATGCAACTCTGAACAAGTATGAATGGGTAACAAATCTTGTTCCTGGCTCTTCTTGGCAAGGAAAAGTTCACAAGATTTTAAAAATTTTGTTTTTGGGGAAGTATTGGAAAAGTCTTGGTGTACATAATGATTAAAGCCATACAAGAAAAATATAATTAAAATTTTAAAAACAAAAAATTGGAATAATATTGCAGTAAATTGGAATTAGGCTAGCTTTTGAAATTGCACGATACTATGTAAATTTTCATGGCCTGTGATTTTCTCTGGATAACCTCTAGAATTTCAAAATCTCGGATTATTTGTGACAATTCTATGATGTTCTATATTTACCCCCTTTGTGTTCCTTTTAAGAAAGGCCTAAAATTAAGGAAATTGGCGTCCTTTGACTTTAATTGATTGTCAAATGTAGTCTTAGATGATGAAACTAGTCTTCACCAATTGAGCTTGATTTTAAGGAAAGAGCTCCAAAGCACCATTGATCCTTTTATAGGTCTTCTGTAACTCCAAGGCGAAACTTGCCTAATTCCAGTCAGGATTTGACTGTTGGCTGCTTGCAATACTATACAGTCTTGTGACTAAAGCTTATAGAGTCGGTAGTCAATAGCCCTAATACTTTCTATCAGGATGTGAGTCGGATACCTCTTGCTGAAGGCCATAGAATTCCTAAACTGAAGATTGAAATGAATTACAAGCATCAAACTTGATGGAGGCTTTTATAAATTTGTCATGAATTCATTTTCAAATGAACTCTTAAGTCATCTGATGTAACGACCAATTGTTGATGAAGATGAATGAACAATATAGCCGTTTTAGCCATAATGACAATGCTCTCATCAAGCTCATTCCCTTACACAACGGATGGAAACTTTAGACCTTTGTCTTACACTAGATCATCTTCTTCCATCAGGTAGAGAAAATACTCATTACATGCACTTTTGAAAGGTTTAGAGAAACAATCATGCACTTCTGACCTGATCCAAGTACCATATGGGTCCTGATGACCCACTTAATTCAGGCATTGTTAAAATGTACATATATAATTTATATATAGATATATTATATATATACATGTATCTATATGTATACATACTTATGTATGTATATGTATTTGTATACATATATACATTTATATGTATTGTATATACTTTTTTTTGTAATTTTTATTTTTTATTTTTTATTTTTTTGTTGTTTTGGTCAACTCAATGTTGACTTTGACTAGCCATTGGAGTTAGTCCAACAGCTATAAATCTAGTCGTTGGACTAACTCCAATGGCTATGAGATCTCCCTCTTGGTTGTATATATAAGGGTTCTCCCCCTCTTTGTAAGTATGCTTTTTGCATGCTTGTGTGGATTAATAAAAATATCATTTTTATATTTGTGAGTCTTCTTTGGTGTGTGCCCTTTGTGGCCTTTGTGTTGTGCTTGTCCACTTTGGCATCTTTGGTGGACATTTGTTCTTATTTGAATGCTCCTCCTTTCTTCACATGGTAGTGCTTTTGTTCTTCGAAGTTGGCTAAACTCATTGTTCATGTGCTCGTGGATTGCTCTTCAAATTGTTCGTGGTGCGGTGCTTCTGGTGGCTCAAGTGGGCGTGCTCTTTCTCTACATCTATCACTCTCTCTCTCTCTCGCCTCTTCTCTTTCTCTCACTCTCCTCTCTCCTTCTTTGTAATAATAGAAGACCAAAAAGGTGTCATTGTTATGCCCATCAAACTCAATGACACTAACTATGTAATATGGTCTTCATTCATGAAGCACCATATTTGGGGCAAGGATTTGTGAATGGGTCTGATCTTGAACCTAAACTTATCTTCACAAAAGTGGAGAACGGGAAGGAAGTTGCACTTTTAGAAGATGAGAGAACCAAGGTCATAACACTTGAATGAGATAAAAAAGAGCCAAGCTCTGATACCAAGTAAAGATTCAAAGAGTCTTGAATCACGAACCAAAAGTCCAGCAACTTGAGTGTATAACCACAAATGTGTTCTCTAAGGAACACACTCATAAATCTCACAAAGGGGACCACATACGTGTTCTCCCACAAAGGGGACACACACAAGAAAACACACTATATAAAAATATATATTTTATTGAATGAAACAAGTGTGCAAAAGCATAACTTTACAAAGGGGAGAACACCCCTATTTATATACAATGGAGAGAGCGAGAGAGAGCACTCGAGATGATCAAGGGTTCTCCCAATAGATAGATTTCTAGCTGTTGGGAGCAAGTCAACCTAGGTTGACTTGGTCCCTAAAATATATATACATATATAGTATACTATATACACAAATATGTATATGTATAATTTAGCACTCCCTCAACTGGAGTCGCGGTCTCATCATACTTCGATCTCAGTAAGTCTTCCTTAGCTTCTTGATATTAGTGCATCGTTTCATATGACCCCAAAATTTGATATTTTATCCGAATGTCATACTAATTCAAGCGTGTCTAATGTTTTTATAGTCGATGGTACATCTCTTGAAGTCAAAGAAATAGGGAATTTAAAAAAAAAATTAAAACTCCAAAAAATTAGATATATTCTCAAATTATATTAAAACCTTTTATCTGTCTTCCAGATATCATATCATGGTTGTACTGTCTCCTCATCAAATGATTGCTGGGTGCACCAGTCAGGGAAGATGATTTGGTACAAGACCATAGTTCTACTATATAGATTTTTTGGAGATACCCAATAATACATTTTGTTGTAATATCCAAAAATTAGATTTGGATTTGTGGCATTTAAGATTAAGACATCCAAATGTATCTAAAATTTCATATTTCCCAAGCTTGAATTTTGTTTTCGACATGGACAATTTTACTTGTAATGATTGTATTTTTGGCAAAATGATGCAACTTTATGAAAGAACTCATGTTTCTTCTAGACCACTTGAGTTAGTTCATTCAGATGTGAGATTCAACACCAATCATATCAAAAGGTAGATATGCATATTATGTGATATTTGTAGATGACTTTTTTAGATATATTTGGATCTACTTTCTTAGACATAAGTCTGAAGTTTTCTTGCATTTCCAAAACTTTCATAACTTAGTTAAAATATTTTTTTTTTATATATATATATAGGAATGGGAAAACCACCCTAGAGGGGTGTAAACCCGGATGCATCCCTTGACCCCGGGGAGCCACCGACTTCAGCTTATGCAAGGGGAATAACGCCTGCGGAAATCGAACCCTGACTGCCTATATAACAGTCAAGGCTTGTTCCAACTAAGCTACCCACTCGGGTCTTAGTTAAAAATAGGTTTAATAATAACATTTTCATCTTTCACACTGATTCAAGGGGGAGAGTTTTTGTCAAAAGAATTTAAAGATTACCTTAATTCACATGGCATTACACATCAAAGATCTTGCCCGCACACACCACATCAAAATGGTTTAGCTGAAAGAAAACATAGGCACATTGTTGAAATCACCATAACTTTACTTATTACAAGTCATGTTCCTAAAGTTTTTTGGACTGAACTCGCTTTGACTGTTGTGCATCTTATAAACAAAATGCATTTTCATTATTACAAAACATCTCTTATGTTGAAAAACTTTTCAAACTCACTCATGATTATTTCAAATTAAGAGTTTTTGGATGCATGTGTTTTATCTTAACTTACAAAAATGACAAGCTTTCTCCTAGGGCTATTCCTTGTGCTTTCTTTGGATACGCTGATAACTAAAAAGGTTATAGGTGTTATGATCTTAGTTGTCGTAGGTGGTAGGCTGAGCCTAGGCGGTGAGCCCCTAAAAAGGCCTAGGCGGTCACCAAATAAAAAATAAAAAAAACATACAGAATATGTAAACAAACTACTAAAATTAATAAGAAACATGTATACTATTGAAGCCTTAAGAGAGCAAGAAGAGAAACATACAATAAAAAGGGAAGGAGCTAACACAAGTAGAAAACTTCATTCTTCTTTTCTTGAATGAGAGTGTACCCTCTTATATGAGTCAACCTCTCTAAACGGTTACAAAGAAAAAGTAACCTAAAGAGTCATTTTACAAGTTTACCCCTTACCTATGAGACTATATACAAAAGAATAAAGACTAAGTAAAAGCTAAATTACATATATGTTTCAACACCCCCCTTTAAACTTGGAGTGATGTAAGGGAATCATTCCAAGTTTGGAAAGAAAAGTATTGGAATGTGCCGGAGCCAAACTTTTCGTAAACACATCTGCAATTTGACTCTTCGAGCTCACATGATTCAAAGCAATGATTTCATCTTCATAAGCCCTTCTTATATAGTGACAATCTATTCAATGTGTTTAGTCCGCTCATGAAATTCTAGATTCCTTGCAATATAGATAACACTCATGTTGTCATAATACAATTGAGTTTTATCTGCACTGGAAATTCCTACTCACTCAATAGCCATCATATGCAAACTATCTTAGCTGTGACTTGAGCCATTGCTTTGTATTATGCTTCTGTAGTGGATAAAGTAACCTTCTGGTGTGTCTTGCTTTTCCATGAGATTAAGGAACTTCTCAGAAAAACACAAAAACTAGTAGTGGAAAGCCTATCTCGGGTAGAACTTTCAAAGTCAGCATCACAAAAAGCATGTAGCTTTGTATCAGAAGAAGATGAGAAGAACATGCCATAGTGCATTGTGTCTCTTACATACCTGATAATCCTGAGTACAATAGCTAAATGAACTGTCCTGGGAGTGCTCATAAATTAACTGACCACATGAATTTCCTAGGTAATGTCTGGTCTGGATATAGTCAAATATATAAGACTTCCAACTAATTGTATGTAAATGACTGGATCTTCTAGCTCAACATCATTAGTGACTTGCATCTTCAAATTTGTTTCCATATGAGAGGACTTTTTTTGAGTCATCTGCCAATCTTGCCTTCACCACCAAGTCTGTGGCATACTTATGCTGTGGCATACTTCTTTGGATACGCTGATAACACCTATATGCTATCTCCAACCCAAGAAAATATTTTAAACGCTCCAAGTCTTTCATCTCAAACATGTTAGCCAACTTCTCTTTGGTCTCCTTCACTTTTTCCATATCATCTTCCAAGAATATCATATCATCTACATAAAGAAGTAGTACACATTTTTCAAGCACAGAAGATGACACAAATAAACTAGGGTCGTGATGACTTTGCTCAAAACCAAGTGATTTTACCGCTGAGCGAAACTTCTCAAACCATGCCCGAGGAGCTTGTTCTAGTCCATATAATGCTCTGCAAATTCTACAAACCTTATCCCCTGGATCTGAGTATTCTTGAGGTAGTTCCATCACACTACAAAAACCCACCACTACTCTTGAATAGTATCCAAAATCATGAGAAGAATACCACCGAGTAAAAAAAGAGAAAAACTACATGCACACAGAGACAACCCTAACATGACACCAAATTGACTAAATATGTTCGTCAGATCATCTCCACAAGCATGTGATCAACACAAATTCAGTAATGATGATAGTTTCCCTACAAACCCCACCAAGACTTCAACAAAATTCTTTCCTAATCACAATCACATAAAACAAGACCACCTCACTGCATCCGGAAGAAAAAAGAACACAAACTCCAAATCTTGAACCCATTCATCTCCACGATCAAACAAGCATCCACATAGACACCACCCAAAAAAACATGAAAAGAAACACAACAAAATCAAACTTTCAATCAAATAAACAAGCCCAAATGGATTAAAACCAAAAAAGACAAAAAAACACAAAAGAAGAAAAAGAGAATATGAGAGAGAGAGAAAGAGAAAGGAGGGCATACCTTGGTTGGGTCACCCTCTTCTTCTTGCAAAAAACAAAAAAGAGAGAGTGAGAGAAGGGGGCGTACCTTGGTTGGGTCGGGGTCGTCCTCTTCTTCTTGCAAAAACCAAGAGAAGAGAGAGGGAGAGAGTGCGAAAAGGGGGGCAGCCGAGAGAGGAGAGAGGGAGAGTATGTGAAAAAGGGGAAAATAGGGCAATTAGGGCTCCCTTTTTCCCTTTTATATGACCCATGTGGGTCAACAAAAATAAAAAGCAGATACACCTAGTCAGTCGCAACCTAGTAAGGCGGCACCTAGGCGTGCTTGGAGCTAAAATAGGGCCCCACCGCCCAAACCTAGTTTCCCAGGCGATGGGGTTGCGCTTAGCTCACCTAGGACGCCTAGGCGGCTCCTAGGCGCTGCCTTTGACAACTAAGGTTATGATTTTGAAAATAAAAAGTTATATGTTTTAAGAAATGTGTTTTTGTAAAATGATTTTTTTTATTGTGAAAAACCTAAGGAAGTAACTGAGTATTCTTTCCTATTTGATTTTGTTTCAAAGCATGATATTGATGGTTGTGATTGTGAGTTTGGTTCTGAGAATGTCGATGAATCAAGGGATGAAGTGCCTTATGAAGAGCAACCCCATGGTGATAGAACCTACTTTCAATACTCTAGACGTAGGGTACAAAAACCTCCATGTACACATGAAAATTATTCAAAGATTGGAAGTGAAGATGATGTGCTATCTAGGAGATCTTCTAGAGTATCAAAGCCCCTAGAGAAGTTTGCATCTTACGATTCCTTTTCATTTAAATACAAGGCATGCATTCCGTTAATTCACTCCTATGTAGAACCCTCGTCCTATGCCTAAGCCAAAGAAAACTCTGAATGGGTAAAAGCTATGAAAGTATAATTAGAGGCATTAGAAAATGTTAAACCTTGGACTCTTCAAAACCTCCCACATGGAAAGAAACCCATAGGATTTAGGTAAAAACCAAGAGTGATGGGATCCTTAAGAGGTATAAGGCTAGATTAGTATCCAAAAGGTATTCACAAGAATATGAGATAGATTATGAAGAAACCTTTGCCCCTGTTGCCTGAATCACCACTGTTAGGACCTTTATAGCAGTTGCATCCATTAAGAACTGACCCATATACCAAATGGACGTTAAAAATGCTTTTCTTATCTCTCAATTACTAGACTAGACATAGCACACGCCGTCTACACAACTAGTCAATTTCAGCATGCTCCTACATTTGTTCACATGGGAGCAGTTTTGACAATCATTAGATACATTAAAACTTCTATTTCTAGAGGCTTTTTTATGTCTTCTTCGTCTGCATTTGATTTAATTGCTTATACTGATGCCGTCTGGAGAGGTGATCCCAACAATAAACACTCAACCACGAGTTTTTTTGTTTTTCTAGGTGTATCTCTGATCTCGTAAAGGTGCAAAAGGCAATAGAAAGTCTTTCTTTCATCAACAGAAGCCGAATATCGGGACTAGCCGAAGACCACTATGATGGGGGTGGTTTGGTTGGGAAGACTACTGACTAACATGAAAATTCAAATAAAAGGTGTTTTGAAGATGTGGTGTGACAATAAGATTGTTATCTACATCACCAACAACCATACGTTTCACAAGAGAACAAAGCACATTGAAATGGATTGTTCAGTATCTTCAAGGCAACATTAATCTGCTCTGTCATATTGGAATACCAATTGAGAGACTTCTTCACTAAACCTCTCTCAGCTCTTAGGTTCCACTTCCTTCTCAGCAAACTTTCCGTCATTCTACTGTAAGTTTAAGGGGTAGTGTTAAAATGTACATATATAATGTATATATATGTATTGTATATACTTTATTCTTTTTTATAATTCTTCCTATTTTTATTTTTGTTGTTTTGCTCAACTCAATGCTGACTTTGACTAGCCATTGGAGCTAGTCCAATGGCTAGAAACCTAGTCATTGGACTAACTCCAACGGCTATGAGGTCTCGCTCTTGGTTGTATATATAGGGGATCTCCCCCTCTTTGTAAGTATGTTTTTTGCATACTTGTGTGGATTAATAAAAAAATTATTTTTATATTTGTGAGCCTTCTTTGGTGTGTGCCCTTTGTGAGTGTGCCCATAGTGACCCTTTGTGCTTGTCCACTTTGGTATCTTTGCTGGACATTTGTTCTTATTTGAAGACTCGTCCTTTCTTCACAGGCATCCCTGATTATCCATCACTTTGGTGGGTGGACTGTTGCAAACTCGGCTGGACCAATGTTGGGAATCTGATAGCCTTTTGGTAGTGACTCAAATCCAACCCGACTTACGCACCATGTTGGTCTTGTGTCAGGGTACTGGTACATTTTCATAAAATAGCTTTTTTTATTTATTTTATGGTTGCCTTTGACAACTCCTAAATGTCTTCAATCTTTAAACAAGCTACTTAATTCCTTGTGGTTTTGTTTCACATAGTTAAGGACTGCTGATTCTTACATGTAGCAATTTCTATGGGAGTTAGCCTTGAGGCATATGGATGTCTGGTTCTATGTAGAAATTTCATCTCAAATGTTATGGCTTGAGCTTAAAGTTATCCTGTTCTTTTGTCAATATCTTCAAGGCGTTGTAGCTCAAACTTATTCCTGGTGAATATATCGAAATTTGCTTCTTTTTTTAATAATTAAGTTGATACTAAAGATGTTTTATGCTTTTCTTATGAGATGCAATCATACAACTTTCTGATGGGTCATCATTTTTGTTTCTTCACTGTGTTGAAAGTTGTTATGTCAACTATAATAACCGGTTCCATCTAGGTATCACTCACACATTGAATTACGTGTCTATCTTCCATTTTGATTAGTCTATCCTAGATCACATTGCATTAATGTTCGTACTGAAGCTCCCCACTTTGTTTTTGCAAATTTGCACCTTCAACTGTTAGCTATCTTTGTGACCTCGTGGACTCTGATGCTCTTAGGTGTTCCATTTGTGCTATTTGCTGCTTATTTTTCCATGTGCGATTGATTGCTTTGGTTGTTATTTATAGGCAGAGTTTGTGATTTGTGCAAATTGCTTCAAAAATGAGAAGTTTGGTGAAGGAAAGTGTGTCGGTGATTTTATTCAGAAAGATTGTACCAACACCACCTGCAGTGATTTGGCCAATACATGGTCTAATGCAGAAGTCCTGCTTCTGATGGAAGGTGCTCTCAAGTATGGAGATGATTGGGACAATGTTGCTGGTCACGTGAAAACCAAAAGTAAACATGATTGCATTTTGAAGCTCATACAACTTCCATCTGGTGACCACATGTTAGGCAGCCATAATATTAGAACTAATGCTAGAAACACTGAGAGCAAAGGAACAGGAGCCATTTCTTTTGGAGTCAAGAATGAAGATCAGCAGGGTGACCGTTCTGCAGATACCGAGGTAGTACCTTCAGAAAGTGTTGAAGGCCATTCTGTCAAGCGACGCTGCCTTTCTCCACTTGCTGATGCTGGCACTTCATTAATTACACATGTGAGCCATTGTTTTTGTTTTTTTTTGCTACGACGGTCTGTTTTCTCCTGTACAAAATTTTGGTTTTTGTAGTTTGGCTTACCAGAGGTGTCGTGAGTTGTATCAAGTTGCTGAAGGGCCTGGATGTGGTTTGCATCCATGTGCAACTCAACATAGTAGGCAACTTACACCACTTTTATGGAGTTGTCAGTAAGATGTCGGAGTCTGTAGTAAGACTTGGTCACACCATCTCAGAAAGAACGCTATCCTTCTCTGTTGATTCCTTGACTGAATGTTGACCAAGTTCTTCATTGTACTAGGTTGCTTCTCTATCCACAATGGTTAGCCCATTTGTAGTGGCTGCTGCAGCTGAGGCTGCTGTTGCAGCCCTATGCAATGAGAGCCCATCTGCAAAGATGCTGTTAGACACTGACGAGGAGGAAATGGCTCACAACTTTGGTTCTACCAGTTTGCCAGAGTTGGAGAGGTTTGCATTTCTTTTCTGATGATCTTAGTTGTTCATTAAGGGCTTCACATTTCAGGGCTTGAATCATTCAAGTCTGTTTTGCTCTCATTCAAGTGTTTGCTTTAAATTCTATAGAGTCGAGGCTGAGGAGACATGCAAGATTGGAGAAAGGGATAAACAATCAGGTGTCTTCTGTTGTTTGATCTCTACAACGTTATTGAGATATTAAGCATGATTCATTTTACTGTTTGATTGTAGCTATAGTGCCTATATATAAAGTTTTCTAGTAAATGCATCTCTGGGCTCAGGCAAATACTAGACCTAGCTACGGCTCAAATTTGTGGCTGGAGTTGCATTGGTTTGGAATTCCGCAGTCACTGCTAGCAAATGGTCACCAAGTTGACTGAGTTGGTGATCAGTTTTTTTTAATATTTATTTTTATTTTTTATTATACTTGGTGACCATTTGCTAGTGGTGACTGCGGCAACTTTTTATTTCTTTCTGTTGATGCGCCATCTCTCTAAGCATTTTTAAAAGATCACCCCTAGCCTCATTCATTTTCTGAAATGTGCCACTGTATCTTACAGACAGAATAGTGATCAATGTTGATGAAAAGATTGGTGCATCTATGTTAGAAATGCGAGCTGCTGTTGCTACTGCTCTTGGGGCTGCAGCTGCTAATGCGAAGTTGCTTGCAGACCAAGAAGACAGGGAGATAGAACATTTACTGTCAACCATCATTGAGACACAGGTTTGTTCTCTCTCTCTCTTTATATCCAATGTAAGTCCAACATTGGGATCTCATTTCCTTGTTGTGAACAAACTCACAGATTAGGAAAATTGAGTGCAAGATCAAGCATTTTGAGGACTTGGAGTTGATCATGGACAAAGAATACACCCACACACAGAATGTGAAAGATTCGGTTCTCTCAGTTCATCTTGATATTTTGCAGAAGAATCTAAATGCTGGCATTTTGAGAGGGAATCATCAGATATACGTTAAACCCTTGATGGGTATGTAGGCCTTTGCTAACGACTGAATTATTCTTTTTATTACAAGAAAAAAGAAATTGACCCACTGTTGTCTGATATTTTCTTTCTATTTGTATGATCAACTGGGAATAGCATTCAGATCTTGATAATTTAAGAGGTCAGTTTTTTTGAAAGTTATTTCACAAAGACTAGATGTTAAATAACTCTTCCAAACTTCTAATTTCAGTTTTTCTCAAACCAAAACAAAACTAATTTCAATTTTTTTTAATGAAGGAAACCTAGTTTTAGATGGAATGATGATCAACGTCCACTGTTACTACGTCTTTTCATCCCTTTCTACCCTATGCATGTCCACGTTAGAGTGGCATGTTGGGTATTCATTATATATGTTTATGGGCACCATTTCTCAAATGAGGAAAAGAACCTTGGCAATATATTCTTTTTTTTTTAAGCAAGCCCTAAAATGCCAAATGAACAAGGCTGAAAAACATTAACTAAATGAGCAGTTTCTATGATAGTGGGATTCCTTAGGAGTTTTTAACATGAAGTCGTCACCCTTTTACTAGTTTTCACGTTTGTTCATTCGAAGAAAGATGATGGCTGACCAACAGAAATAAATGTCAGTTTCTATGGCACTTTTTATTTCTCATGAGATTTCACATGAAGTCCACCTTTTTACCAATTTTATTCTTATGCTTCCCCGCTGAAAGAAATTTGATGGGAGTGGAAAATTTTGGTCATGCATTAACAGAATGATTAGATTTTGCCCACTTTCATTCTACACTTGCTCCTGAGACTAGTTAACCAGTTGGGTTCATGGAACAAGAACGCTCAACTCCATCTTGCTCCAACTAGGACAGTTCTCTGTTGTCCATACGGTGCTTCTTATTGTATCATGTCCTCGTAGTGTGCCTTTCACAGTTGTATCTTGATTCCAAACCATCCTTTTGGATTTTTGCTTCCGATTGACATTATTGCTACATATTACTAGTGTTGACCATTTGATGCGCACAAAAACACGACGCATGAAAACAGAGCTGAATTTCTTAAAAGTGAAAGTTGTATAATTACATTAAAGTATGCACATATTCTGTTTAGTCTCTGTACACTGTTTAAACGACACTTTGTACATGAAGTATTTGCAGACCTAAAGAGGCATGTATGTAGTTATATACGTACATGTTTATAAATGCATATATACATGTCATAGTGTCCTCTGGTTGTAATCTATATTCAATCATGCGTTAATCTATATAGTGCACTGTGGGAAATATTACACCACATCCCTGACTACCTTTCTGTTGCCTCTTTGATATTTACCTTTTCTGTTTGGATTTTAAGAGTATATCAGCTGTTTTGGAGGGTTTTTGCTGTCTGAGAACTTCATGAGCATGATCTTATCAATCTGAAATTATGAAATGATCGAGCCTTGAAGAGGTTCCCAAAGAGGAATCCAGTGATTGTCTCTTGGGCTGGAGTATTTGGAGGGAGAGCAGAGCTGTGCTTCACCCTCAAAACCATTTTGCCGAGCTGATGGCGTATTGATTCTATGGTCTTGCTATCAACAGGATTACCAGAGACATCTCGGACATAGAAGGTGTCCATTGCTTTGCAGTCTTTGGTTGTGATCTCTGCTCTTGTGATGCATAAGCTGTTCTCGCGGAATATTCTTGTAACATCAGAAAGAAGCCCCACCCTGTCATCTGTGCTCAATTCTAGTCTCAATCCCTGCACATCCAGAGGGAGATTCAGTAAGAGGAAGTTGATCAGTTGGTCTGAGAGTCAGGTTTTGGGACAATATGTACCTCTGATGCTCTCCTCTCGATTGCTGCTTCCAGACACTGAATCACTCGTTGTCTTTCGGCTTCAGAGCTGATAGGAAAGCCATCAACATGTCTGATAAAGTATTCCTGCAAATCAAGCACGAAGCATCATCAGGAGAAACCGAGAATGAGCAGGCTGAAAGTCAGAGCACCATCATGGCTTCTCCGATTGATTAAACATTCTGGTACCCAGTTATCTGTCCATACATCAAATTCAAATAGGACATTTGACAAAGATGGAAAAATGATCAACCGGATGATTATATTGGGAACACAAAGGATAAGAGTTCAGGTTTAATTTTTGTTTCTCAATTCTCAGAATTCTGTTATCATGAAAACTGAAGGATAATGAAACAGATCAGTTTAAGTTTGTCCAGCTGTAGCTTCATTATGCGACTGTTTCCTCACTACGTTGCAGTCAATATATATATATAAAGTAAAGGGTAGGTTATGAAATATGCTAAATGATACGTGTTGGGGTCGATTCACGAGGAATCCACACCCGGATAATGTGTTTTCGATGAAAAAATTATATTTGGAGCTTTTTTAACCAGTAGTTGATTTTGGATCGTTGATTTTTTTAACCTTATAAAAACTCACCCGTGTTGGAATCGAATACTTAAAGAGTTTATCCCTATAAAATCAAGTACATAAATCACATCTGTAAAGTCAGAATTTAAAAATAAAACGAAAAAACCTGAAAAACCCATTTTGCAGGTCCTACCCATTACTCTCTCTCTCTCTCTCTCTCTCTATATATATATATATATATATATATATATATATATAAAGAAAGGAGTAAAAAATTCTAGTTCTATATTATGTGCAACAATCAAAAGTATACCTGATAAGCTTCCATCCGCTTTGTATCAACTCTTCCATGAAACACTACATATTGCATGTCAGTTAGAGTGCAAACAGTGTCAAAGAGAAGCTTGGGCCGGTCCTTGGACCGGATTGTGATGACTGAATAGTCTTTTTCGAAACAGTCAATAAGAGTGACTTGAGGCCTGAGCATGGCATCCTCAGCCCTGGCTTTCTCAGTTCGTTCATAGTCTCTGTCTTCATACATCATTTGGTGCAACCTTCTCTGCCTGTGTGTGACCTCGAATGAGACTGTAGTTTTGGCTGTCCTCAAGCCGTTGCTCCCTTTCAGAACATTGCAGAGAAGCTCCTTGATCAATGAAAGCCTCTTGGGATTTTCGATGGCAGCGCCAGTAGATGCATCTGTGACATGGACCACTGCTGCTGCCCTGTCATTGTGGGTCCACACTTCAGCTTCAACAACATTGCATTTTAGGCTTGTAAGCACAGCGCATACTTCAGAAAGCAGACCAGGTCGGTCTGCACCTATTAATTCAATTGAAGTGTGCTCCATTGAAGCCATGACACCAACTGATCTTGTCAAGGGTGGCAGGAAACTTGCATCTGTTTCAAGAGACTGCAACATTCCGCAAAAATTTAAGCCACAAAATCAGGTATTTTGCATGCACTAATACAAAATAAGAGCAAATACTAGGTCACATTATGACATTAATAATCTTCATGGCATTCTGCATGCTGGGAATATCAATGTTGTCAGATTCGTATGGGCCCTCGAATCGTTGGGTCAACCATTCAATTCACCTCTGAATCAAACTGAATCAGCCAACTTTTAACCAGCAGTTGACACATGTCACAAAGATATTAAACTAATATTAAGAAATATTTAAAAATCTATTTTAAACATTTTTATGATTTATTTGAAGAAAATCTGAATTGGGTCATTTTTGTATGGATTTTCTGCATATCGGCTGATTCAGACAGATACTGACAACACTGGGTAATATAAAAATAGGGTAAATATTGGCTACTAATAATGAAGGTATGAAACTAATGAGTAGAAATCACTTATCAAATGTTATGGATGTGATCTACACAGTTTGTTGAGTAAGAAACTTGTTTTGAATTATGTGATTATGATAAGTAATTGGGTTTTTAAAAGGGGTCTAAAAATCAACTACCCACAATGTGTCAAAATTTCATAACTCAAAAGAAAGCTGGATTCAAAGTTGGATCCTTGACAAACAAACTATGCTGAACACATCTGCATGGTTAGATTGAGTCTATACAACTTTGCACCTATCATTTCTAGCAAATTTGTTTCCTACCTTCATTGGTAGCCAATATTTACCCTATAAAATAACAGCAAATACGTCATATTTGTTATGGAAAAAAGAAAACTAGGTCATATTAATAACCTTTATGGGGATTGGGAGTATGGACTGGACAGACATGTGAATTGTGTACGTAGCGCACTTCTGGTGTTCGGTTTGTTCTGACCATACAGATGTATTTGACATGGTCGATTTGATAGAGTTGACACTTGGCTGGTGTTTTTTGATAAAAAAAAATATAATTTTTGAGCCTTAGATATTTATGAAAATTTTGGACCTTTGTTTTTTTAAAACTTGAAAAACCTACCTATGCGTAAGAATTGCACCATCCAAAATTAAACATGAAGATCACATCTACATGGTCATACTAAAGAAAAAAAAAACGGAAACTTAGTAAACACCTGCACCCTTTTACCTTCAGTCCAGGGTAGGTCATATTAGTAACCTTCATGGTTTTCTTTATATTTTGCAGACAAGAAGGGGACACCACCACCTAATTTCAACAAACTTTCCCCGGGGTAGGAAAAGAAAACAGTCAACTCACATAGTTTATTCAGATCTATTTTGGGTAAACCAACTTAACAAAAAAAATATTATTCTTGACAAATGTCTGTTAGGGCTTGAGAATAAATTATAGTCTTATTGGCCTCCACTGTTCAGAAGGAGTTCAAATCTTAGTAACTTGGGGAAGAAAGCAAGCCTGGCACATCTTGCCTTATTTATTTTATCTATTCTTGAAAGTTGAAACCAGCAAACTGCAAGGTTGAATTTATTAAAAGAAAGGAACAGTGCCACTTTATTCTCATTAATATTATATAAACTAACAAGCGTGAAAAAAAGGAACTGTAGTCAATAGGCAAGTACAAGAATTATGATAAGATTAGATGGATAGACAAGAAAGGAGCCATATACGTACCACTAGATAATTATATTAAACTTGTGAAAAACATACTGCTACACTGGCAAAAGCTGAAGAGGAGAAATTTAAGGTCACGTGAACCTTTCTGTTTTTTTAAATGTTATTTTGATCTTCTCCGTGCTTTATTTATTCTGTTTTGTTTTTAAAAATTGAATATAGAAATTTAAAACATACCCCCCCCCCAAAAAAAAAAAAATACAAAATAAAAGAGGACAAAACTTAAGAAGCAGAGCATAACAGAGTGATAAGTTCTCTCACCTTCCGAATATAATCAATAATCTTTTCGTCCCTGAGCTTTTCACCATCTTGGTCTGTCACATTAAAAACTAAAACCACCGAAAAATACAAGAAAAAATAAAACATCAGAACAAAAAACTCAAGCAAATAGTGATCAAAATAAAATTTTCTCTGCAAAGTCTGAAAAAATAACATAAGCTTTGGTTGAACGCATACCATCCATGAACCATCCTCCATCAGAAGAGATATAAGCTTTTGTGATGATGAGGTTAAGATCGGAAAGAATCTGAACCACTTCCAGAAGAATCCCCTGTTTATTAACACTATCAACCTATTCCAAGAAAGGGAGAAGGGTCCACTCAGCACTAAAAGAAACACAAAACTTCTTGAAATCTGAAGTTCATGATAAATTTTCATAAAAAAAAAAACTGCAGTTCATGATAAAAGTAGGAAGATTTACCTGAATTACTGTTGCACTCTCGCAAGAGTCATTATCAATCACAACCCTGAAAAAAGTTAAGAGAAGAAGGAAAAACAAAAAAAGAGGGTTCGAATTAGGAAGTAGAGGAAAAGAAATTCAAATCAAAGGAAGGAAAATCAACAGCCCGTTTAGGTAAAAAAAAGAAAAAGAAAAAGAAAACAGATTCAGTTTGAAAAGAGAAGAGAAGTTTAGCAGAAGTGGGACTTCTTAATTGTGTTCTTCCGTTGGGATTAAAGAACACAAAAAGAGATCAACACACACAAAAAAATTAAGCAGCATCCCCAACTCAAAAAAGGAAAGTAACCAATTTAAGAAAACCCCAATCTAAAAGAAGAAAAAAATCATGTAAGACACCAAGCAGGTTATGAAAACAAAAACCAACACAAAAAAGGTGAAAAAACAGAATCCAAAAGAAGAAGAAGAAGAAGAAGAAAAGGATGGAAACAAGTAACAGCAGATAAGTTGCAGGAAGGATATAAAATAAACAAGAAAAAACCTTGTAGCCAAATACGATATATAAAAAAAAACCAACAAAAAGAGAAGAATACAGTACCAGAAAAACCAACAAAAAAAAAAGAGCAACAAAAACATTGGTAGCAATCCTACCTTGGTGGGTTCATCCTTCTGACGAGTCTCTCATACACATCATCCATCTCCAGTGACCAACAAAACAAAGAAAAACAGACAGTGGGAAAATACAGTCGAATTTCCCACACTTCTCCAAGTAACACAAGAAACCCTAAAAAGCAAATTTAGGAAAGAAGTTCCTCCCAACTCCTTGGCCCTTTACCCACTTCAAACTCGAACCTGTTTACACTTCAAACTCGAACCTGTTTACAGGCTTCTTTCTAAGATTGAATTGGATATTTGTGCCTGCAACTCGGTCAGCCTGCCCGAGGTGACGTGTCATCACACCATTTGATGGTGGTTTGGTCATGGGCAGTGCCTTTATTGCCCTTATCTCTTCCCTCCTGCTTTAACTCCCAAGTACTAAGCGCGTGTCCGGAGAGTGTAGGGTGATTTTGAATTTTGTTGCCTGTTTTATTCTATTGCTCAATTCTCTCTCTCCTCACCAAGGATGGCAAGTATCCGTACTCTCAGCCACGTCATCAGTGGGGGCCAAGAACGGTCGGCCCTACTGGAACATTGCCACGTGGAACGTACAGTTGGTGCCGTCTCGCCGGTTTTTCGGAGGCATCCCCGGCATGACCCACCGGTTCTCCGGGCCATCCCCATGAGACACCCATGATGACCTGACCTGATCTGACCTGACCTCTCTCTTTCTCTCTCTAAAAAATGGTATCTTGACGAAATTTATTGTTTGAAAAACAAGTCATATGCTCATATGTTGCCACGTGGAAAGTATCCTCCATCTTTTGCATAACTGCAATAGGTTCGACCAAAAAAGTATGATTTTTTAATGCATTCGAATATTTATGAGATTTCTGAGCCATGATTTACAAGCCTTAAAAGATTCATTTATGAATTATAATTTTTCTTTTTGAAAGGCAAGTTGGGGTTAGGCGTACCCAAAACAACAGCCACAAAATATGGCAGAGGGATTCAATCCTGGGCCTTCAGCTTGACACTGGACCCAGCTTACCACATGGGATACCACCTCGGTGGTATACTTATGCATTATAATTGACCGAACCGAGATCCAGTCCACATAAAACCGTGCATGCAGATTACATTAGTATAATTAAATTAAAAAATAAAACAAAAAACCCCACAAAAATCTTAGTTCATACTCTGATAAACATATTCTAATGAGTAGAATATATACACCTAGGGGTGGCAATCGTGTCGGGTTGGCGGGTCGACCCGACGGGTTCAGCATACCTCAACCCGAACCCGACCTGTTTATTAAACGGGTCGGCTGTGGCAAACACGAACCCGACCCGTTTAATAAACGGGTAACTCGACATGACCCGCCAACCCATTTAATAAATGGGTTGGGTCGGGTAAACGGGTTCTCAGGTTCGCGGGTCAGGTTGGCGGGTGGGGTTGACGGGTTGTCGGGTCGACCGGCTGGCGGGTTGACCCACCCGCCTAACCCGGGTCAGCCGGGTTGGCGGGTTGGCATACCCCCAACCCGAACCCGACCTGTTTAATAAATGGGTTACGCGGGTCGACCCGTTTATTAAACAGGTTGGCTTAAGCCCAACCCGAACCTGCCTAAGAGGCGGGTTGGCGGGTCGTGTCAGGTTTTGCCACCCCTATATAGACAGTGGGATAAGAACTTGCAACCTCCCAATATATGGTGAGGAATCGTTCCTCGGTCACATGCTGCCTGTTTGGCTTGCAGGGTTGTTAGTGTGTGGGGTATCACTTTCTTGTCCAAAGAACAACTACATTCCTTGAATCCGGACCTCATGGCGGATATACTCTGGCATCCGATACACCATTTTGACTCCGGTTCCGTATCCTTTTATTATTATTATTATTATTTTTGAAAGGCAAGCTAAGGTTAAGCGGACCGCCAGCGTTAGGCAGACCGTCAGCGGTTATACAACCATACCATTGGGATTTGAACTTGTTACGTCCCAACACAAGGTGACTTGCACTCACTGCTCTTACCAAACCCACCCGTTGGTTCTGTAATCTCTTATATATTAATTATATTGAAAACTTCACAAAAATGATCGTATCGCAGCCATATCCATGTAACATACTTTTTTTCCCAATACCAATGAGGATAACCTTATTCTTTGCTTTTCATTTTTATCCAAAAAAGTGAGGACCTGAGAGGAGATACTTTTCCCCTTTTGCAGAGATGTCAATGGATCAAATTTTTACCCAATATCTGACTGAATCTGGATCCGTTAAGTAGGATTTAGTAAGGCAAAAGAGTATTATTAGATTATAATTGGATGCAGATATGGTTTTTGATTTTTTGCTATCAAATCTGACAAATATCATGATTTGATGGATATTTGAATCCGATTACATGTAAAAAACTAAATATGGTATGAGCTTTTCACCATCCAAATCAGAATCTGAATTAGAATATGTTTGGCTAGATTAGTGGAACCTGGTATTGGCCACATCAGATCCGAATCCGAACCTTTTACATCCCTACAGGCCTTTTGTAAAAGAATTTTAAACTTTGAAAGATATGTATAGGCACAAGATATTAAGCCTGTTTCTTTATTAACTTTCGTTATTAGGGATAGTTGAAAAAGATATATTAATTAAATAAAACAAAAATCTTAGTCGATGCACTCAGAATTTCCAAAAGAAGAATGAGAGAATTATTGGTCACTGAAAGTTGAAGAAATTTGAGAAATAATATTAGGATATGTGAGCGCAAGCACCCTTGGGATCACAGACCTAGTCGCACTGGCTAAGCCTGCCGCACTTATGACCGACGGTGTAAACTCGTGGTGGACCCCTTATGCTAGGGATAGAGTCACCAAGTTTCGACTAAGCATGAGACTAGAACCCTAACCCACCCGACTAGTCGCCAAACAGTAGTTGGAATTGAAATCTCATTCTAAAGACAAAGATATCAAATATTTGAAGCTTTTTTCTTATCCTACCCCTACCCTTGAGGCTCTCATCTAGAGAATCTAGGAACTAAACATAATGACAAATTTTAGAGAAAATATTCAACTCTCTCTCTATATATATAATGACAAAAGTTTATAACCTAAAAGACAAATTCTGGTGAAATTTGATTTTTTTAGTCTGCTTATCGTCAAAATATTGACAAAAATAAATAAATTAGAGAATAGGAAAATTGTGTAAAAAGGAAGAAAAACCAAAATGTAAAAAATAAAAATAGTCTTTTTCTCATGTCAGAGTTGATATAAACGTAAATATCCCAATAAAATCGTGAGTCTTTCCAAACTGATAATCATATGATTTTTTGAATATATATATATATATATATATAAGGTGCCATAATTTGGTCGATTGTTTTTTTGTAAATTGTAGTATAATAATTATATGCGCGTTAAAAAAAAACGTAGGGTAAATTTTAGTCATTTAACAAGCAGAAGAATTGAAATGTCCTGAAAACCGTTTGGTTGGACCCTCACTTTTTTTATAGGCAAGCTGGGGTTAAGCCAATGTCATTAGTATAGGTGTGTATCGGCCGGTACACATCCTATCGGCAATTTTTTGATATGGTGCATGGCTAATTCAGCTATTTTTTAATAATTATAAAAATACCAAAAAACATTTTTAATATTAATTTTAAATTATTTTAATGATGTTAACACGTGTCACATTATGATTGATACGTGATAATATTTTATTATTTAAGGGCCAATACAGCAGGATTGAGCTGAGTATCGGTATCAGCCGATATAGCTGAATCAGCAGCCCAACGATTCAGGGCCGATACCGATACTGACAACATTGGGTTAAGCAGACCCCTACCATTAATACAATGATACCATTGGCATTCGAACTTGCAATGTTTGGCAAGAGTGTTGAAACTTTGTCCACTGGTTTTTTTAGGGATGGTAGTAGACCGGGGCAAGGCCCCATTTTTCCTCGGTCTAATACCATCTCTAAAAAAAGGTTGAACCATTGGAGGGTCGACCGCACCGACTAAAAAAGGGAGAGAAAGGTTTACTAATGGGGATCGAGGACGGGACAGAGCGGGGCAAGGGGTCGGGGAAAAGAGTAAATCCATCCCTGCCTTCATCCCCTACGGGTTTTGATTTTAACCTCCATCTCCGTTTCATGTCCTCCATCCTCGGTCCAAATAGGGCGAAGCAGGGTGGGCCAGACCCGTTTCTCCCCCCCCCCCCTCCTCACCCCACATCAATAATTTCTTGGTTGTTAGTTGGCTGTACCAAATTCAATCATATTTAATATCTTTTTTTCAATAGGCAAACATATTTAGTATTTATTGCAAGCAATAGGTACCCAAATCTTTTGGTTGAGAGAATATCTTTACCTCTTTAATTTTTCAGAATATTACGGAGTAGATTCCAAGCAGGCCGGACCCAATCCATGCCTCTTGACAACCGAAAGCTGTTTTATTTATTTATTTATTCGCCGAAGAATTGGAACCCACCATGAAGACCTGGTCATGCTGGCTCAGCCTGCCATATTGTTTGATACAATGTTGTAAGAGTCATCTCAGACCCAACTCAATTCAGAGGATCCTGTGATTCCAATTCGAAGTCGAATCATATAGTAGTATAGATCATATTATTATTAATTGCACATATATACACAAAAATTGCAAGAATCCATAACATCAATGGTTGATCTTTTGATGTATCACCACTAAGATCCAACAATTAAATCATAGATCGAGGAAGCAAGTAGTAGCGAAAGAAGGATTTTGTTGCTCCTTGTCAGTTATTTCATAAATTTAATCTGATTGATGAGGTATAAGACAATTCGGTATCGGATGGTTATTAGTAATATAAAAGAATAATTGAGGCGAGTTAGCATGCTTAGGTCGGTTTGGTACAATAGAAAGGAACGACCTGTATTGTATTTTAGAAACCCAATATTTTGAAAAGGATAGTGCACAAGGAATTATTCTTTTTCTTTTTGGTTTACATCAAGAGATTGGATCTAGACATAAAAAGAATGCTTGGTATAAATAACTCACTTCTTCGTCGCTAACCATAACATGACAAGTCATAAAAATATTAAAATCATATTTAAGATTTAATCAAAGAGAAGCTGAATCAAGTGATTTTGGATCGATCCAATATGAATTGGTCGATTCAGGCCTATTCACAATTATACTGACAACATTAGTTTGGTAGGAGATGACAGGGATTTGAACTCCCATAACTCAATACATCAGCAATAGCATATAGCTGACAAATCCATTACCATCACCCTCTCTCAGTCTCCTTCCCAAGTTAGCTCTCAAATAAACCCTAAGGGCGTGTTTGACACTTGAAAATTTTTGAGGGGAGGATTTTCTTCTTATATAACAACTTCAAGGAAAAAAGTCACAACCTAACGTTTGGAAGTGGGAAAAGTTAAAAAGTTGTAAAGTAAAAAATCAGATCTATTCCCATATCTGTTTCAAACGAGAGAATTTTTGAAAGGAAAGATTTTTCAAAGAAAAATTTCTCTATACCTAGAGGGGTGGAGAATTTTTTTCTATAAAAATCTTCTTTTTGCATTAGGGCAACCATTCACCTGCAACACATCTCATTCCATCAGCTGCCACAAGAGTTTCTTCTATCTTCATTTTCCTCCTATCCACCATCATTTTTAGGTCTCTCTCTCAATTTTCTCATATTTTTCAGTTTGGTTTTCTTATGCTACACAAACAACCAATTATTTTTCATTTAGAAAAGTTATCATATCAAAACTTCTCATAGGTATTTTTTTTCCCTGACAAAAAAATTATTAACTGTATATATATATATATATTCAAGCCTTACATATTAAGATTGTCCGGATGAATAATTAGGATATCAAAAGTCTCTCTCTTTCTCTCTCTT
Source organism: Nuphar pumila (assembly GCF_984573655.1). Classification (NCBI taxonomy): domain Eukaryota; kingdom Viridiplantae; phylum Streptophyta; class Magnoliopsida; order Nymphaeales; family Nymphaeaceae; genus Nuphar; species Nuphar pumila. The sequence goes on along the minus strand of NC_143249.1, from coordinate 178,724,944 downwards.
CAGTTATGAGGCCACAAATGATCAATAAATATCAATGGGTTGATTCACCAGATGATGTTGGCCTTTCCTCACCTTGCAGGCATCCAACCCATATCCCATCACCCTTTTTATTCTTTTGCTTTCTGCTTTTAAATTCTTAACAAACCCATTAAATGTGGATCAGGGCATTGATGAATGTCAACTTCTACTTTGGTTTCCAGTATAGAACTGCATTAATTTTTTGACGATTGTTAAGGTCCCCTTGTTTGCTGTATATCAAACACGACAGAATTCACGATTTCAAGTTTAGAGTTCATGAACATGGTCGCTATGCTTGGGCCAGATTGTTTCTGGCCGTTGGATGCCCTCTTCTGGCTCTTCGGATTAGCACAGCAAAGGCTTTTACACAAGGGAGATCTTCAAGCTTTTAGGCAGGCGTACGTTTGGATGCACACATTATCCAGGGAAAAAATATATCCCAACTTATCCTGGTCTTCTCGATGATTGTTTCTCCTTTTTCCTGCTCGGTTAAAGACCCACCGCAGATTAGCAGGCTTCCGGTTGGTAAAACCCTTGAAGTCATGACCGGCCCACCAGATTGTACACCTAGCTTTGACCTTACAGCAAGTGGTGTCTGTTAGGTGTAAGAAGGAAGGGAGAGAGAATTCAAAGGAGAAACTAGGCTGTCTTGAAGAAGGTGGTCTTGATGAGGTGGAATAGTCTCATATTGCTTTTGCTTGAGTTTTCTGAGGGCTTTATAAGCAACTAGTGAACTCATACACTTGTTCTTGAGAACAAGGGAGTGGGATGACCACCACACACACGCGTCCGCCCGCCGTGCCGTGTCATGTCGTGCCGAGCCGAGCCGAGCTGAGCTGGGTTCGGGTAATTGGCCCTTTAGGGCCATATCCAATCAAGACAAAGTACCTTTTTACCCAAAGTTTCTTTGGATTTGGATTCTGTCACAGGTTATAGGAAATGATAACGGGTCACGACTCCTCGAAGTCCGTGCCCGTTATGGCTCTTCGGATTCCGTAACAGATCTCGATCTTTCGAAGTCCATTAACGAATCACGTCCCCTCGGATTCCGTAACGGGCTTCCGCCACGTTTCATAAAAGTTCGTGGGTTATAAAAGCGTGGTCAGGGGTGGGGTTACGGATATGCTGAGAGACAGACGCTCTGGTTTCTGAAGCTCTGCGTTTTCTCTTTTCCCTGTCTCTCTCTCTCTCTCTTTCTTGAGTTATCCCGAAAGGGGTTGTTCTGCAACTTTGGTTCGAAGAGGCTGTTTTCGAAGGACGATCCGTCGAAGTACACCGTTCGGTTCGTCGTGGCTATTGTATCCTGGGGGAAGGACGCCGGACCCTGATTTGCACTGTATGTGGGGGTGAATCTTCTCTAAGGGGAGTACTTTTGTACGCCTTAGCCTGTTACATAATCTAAACATGTGTCTGTTATTTTCTTTATGTTCTTTGCATTTGTTTGCTCTTAGGATGTCGTCTGGATTTTAGTTGTTTGAGGAAACTAACATGCCTGCACCCTGTTATTGTTTCTGTCGTCTGTTTATCATGCTATTTACACTGTTATATTTCCTGATTCATATCATGTTATATATCATGATGACGATTGTGGAACTGTGTGATCCGAAAAATGATCCAACAGTCTTAGAGAAGATTCTAAGCATGTCGTCTTCTTCTGCGTTTGTACCAAAAGTGGACATGTCCGGTATGCCGAAAAAGTTTGCCGGTCAGAACTTCAAACGTTGGCAGCAACGCATGAAGATCTGGTTCACTACGATAGGGCTGTTGAATGTTCTGGAAATCGACTGCCCTTCGGTGTCTGATACTAACCCTGACCCTTCTGCAGTCACTGCGGCTGTAGAGTGGAAATAAAAGGACAGTATATGCTGTGGTTGCATACTGTTGGCTCTGTCCAACACATTGTTCGATGTGTACTGTTCTTCGTCTACCACTGCTAAGGGTTTATGGGACCAACTTGACAAGAAGTATAATACCGAAGTCCAAGGTCTTGAAAAGTACTCTGTTGCCAAGTTTCTGAAATATCAGATGGTAGAAGGCAAGTCGGTCACTGAGCAAGCACACGAGTTTCTGCTACTGCTCCATAGTTTGGCTGAGGCTGAAATGAAACTTCCTGAAAAGTTTCAAGTTATGACCATCATAGAGAAATTTTCTAAGTCTTGGGTAGACTTCGGTATGTCTCTCAAGCACCGTAGAGGGAAGATTTCCCTAGATGATCTTATGGTAGCCATTGCCATTGAAGAGGAGCATAGGAGCCAGAAACAGATCATGATGCCAACTGAACCGCCTAAGGTGAACATGATGACCAGAGCTTTTAAAGGCAAAGGACAAAAATCGAAATCTGCAATGAAAAACCAGTTTAAACCTAAGGCCAAAATCCAGAAAAAGGCAAAGAATAAACCTTGCTGGAACTGTGGGCAGGTTGGGCACTGGGCTAAGGAATGTCCTTCCAAGAAGGCCAAAGATCATGGGACCATAGAAAGAATGCCTCAAGTCAACATGGTGACTGAGGTCGTTGAGACCAGTACTGAGTATGTTTCTGTTAACCCGCAAATCTATCACGTCTATGAGCCAAAAGAGTGGTTGGTTGACACTGGGGCTAATATGCACGTTTGTGCTGATAAGTCTGTCTTTGTCTCATACCAGGCTGTTGCAGGCAGATCCGTGACTATGGGCAATTCAACGCCTGCAAAGGTGTTAGGGATTGGACGCGTGGATCTGAAGTTTCCTTCAGGACGAGTTCTATCTTTACACAGAGTGCACCATGTGTCTGTAGTTAGAAGGAACATTCTGAGTGGTTCATGTCTTGTTAGAGAGGGTTATGAATTTAACTTTAAATATAATAAAGTTGTTATTTTACATTCTGGAACTTTTATTGGCAAGGGGTATTTAGATGATGGTTTATTTAAACTTCGTGTTGAACATGTTTGCAGTGATAAATTAGAAAATGATGTTTCTCTTGATTCATTGTCTAATGTTGCATATAACATATAATCATCTGACTTATGACATAATAGATTAGGTCATGTGAATTTCAACTCTGTGAAACACATGATGAACTTGAAAATGATTCCTGAGCATTCCATTGATAAAACTAAAAAATGTGAAATTTGTGTGCAAGCAAAACAATATAGGAAACCATTCCATACGATTGTTAGAGATTCTGAAATATTGGATCTGGTGCATACAGATATCTGTGAGTTTAATGGAGTATTAACCAGAAATCATAAAAAGTATTTTATCACTTTTATAGATGATGACACTAAATACTGTTATGTGTATCTGCTTAAATCAAAAGATAAAGCTTTTGATAAATTTCTTATTTTTAAGAATGAAGCAGAAACACAAACTGGTAGAAAACTTAAAAGATTGAGGTCTGATAGAGGAGGAGAATATACCTCTAATAAACTCGATGAATATTGCAAGTCTGTTGGAATAGTTCATGAGTTTACTGCTTCATATTCTCCTCAATCTAATGGGATTGCAGAAAGGAAAAATAGAACCCTAACTGACATGATAAATACTCTACTTGGGAGTTTTGGATTATCTACCTATATGTGGGGGGATGCTCTGAATACGGCTTGCCATATTCTGAATAGAGTACCTCAGAAGCATAAGGATAGTAGCCCTTTTGAACTCTGGAGAAATAGGAAAGCCAACTTAAAATACCTTAAAGTGTGGGGGTGCCTTGCTAAGGTACTTATCCCAGAACACAATAGGAAGAAGCTGGGTCCTAAAACAATAGATGCTGTCTTTTTGGGTTATGTAGAGAACAACTATGCCTACAAGTTCTTAGTAATTAAGTCTGAGATATTTGGCATAGATGTTAACTCTATTGTAGAGCTTTGAGAAGCTACATTCTTTGAGAATGTATTTCCCATGAAAGTTAGTGTACCTCAGAATCTGTCTTCTTTAGATATACCTTCAACTTCTGGTTTCATTCCCGAACATGTGGAAATGATGACAGATGTGGGGGTAGAACCATCTTGTTCCCATCCTAGACCCGGTGAGTCTGAGGAAGTGGTTGAACCTAGAAGGAGCAAGAGACCAAGAATTACCAAGGATTTGGGAAGTGACTTTATCACTTACCTTATCGAAGATGATCCTCCCACTTTCCGAGATGCAATGGCTTCACCTGAAGCAAAACATTGGAAAAATGCCATCAAGAGTGAAATGGACTCCATTATCTCTAATGGTGCTTGGGAACTGGTTGACCTCCCTCGTGGTAGTTCCACAATTGGGTGCAAATGGATCTTTAAGAAGAAGTTGAAACCAGATGGATCCATTGATAAGTACAAGGCAAGACTGGTTGCCAAGGGGTTCAAACAAAAAGGAGGGAATAGACTATTTTGATACCTATTCTCCGGTTACCCGGATGACCACTATTAGGGTGCTTATTGCACTGGCTTCCATTTATGATCTCTCGGTCCATCAAATGGACGTGAAGACCGCCTTCTTGCATGGCGATCTTAAAGAAAAGATCTATATGGATCAACCTGAGGGTTATGTGGCTCCTGGTAATGAAGATAAAGTTTGTAGACTTGTTAAGTCATTATATGGACTAAAACAAGCCCCTAAACAATGGCATGAAAAGTTTGATAATATTATTTTATCATTTGGCTTTGTTGTCAATGAATCTGATAAGTGTGTTTATCGTAAAGTTAAAAGTGATGGATGTATTATTTTATGCCTGTATGTAGATGATATTCTACTGTTTGGTTCCAATATGGGAATTGTTAATGAGACAAAGTCGTTTCTTAGTAGCAAGTTTGACATGAAGGATATGGGTGTTGCAAATGTGATCTTAGGCTTAAAGCTGACTCGTTCAACTGAAGGGTTAACCATTTCTCAATCTCACTTTGTTGAGAAAGTACTTGTGAAATTTGGCTATAACCAAGGAGATCTGTAGCAACTCCATATGACCCTTCTATCCCTCTTCATAAGAATATGACTGGTGTTCATGTGTCTCAATTGAGGTATTCCCAGATTATTGGAAGTTTGATGTATCTTGCAAATTGCACGAGACCGGATATTTCGTTCTCCGTGACAAAATTAAGTAGATACACAAGTTGTCCAAATCACACTCATTGGAGGGCATTGGACAGGGTACTTAGATACCTGAAAAGAACTATATCCTTGAGTTTGCATTACAAGAAATTCTCTGCAGTTCTTGAGGAATATAGTGATGCGAGCTGGATAGCCATGAACTCTAGAAGTTATGGCGTGACAAGGTATGTATTTACCTTGGGTGGCGGCGCAGTCGCCTGGAGATCAGTAAAGCAGACCATCTTGTCTCTGTCTACTTTTGAGGTTGAACTCTGTGCTTTAGATGTCACAGGTAGGGGTGGCAATCGGGTCGGGTTGGCGGGTCAGCATACCTCAACCCGAACCCGACCCGTTTATTAAACGGGTCGGCTGTGGCAAACACGAACCCGACCCGTTTAATAAACGGGTAACCCGACACAACCCGCCAACCCATTTAATAAATGAGTTGGGTCGGGTAAACGGGTTTTCAGGTTCGCGGGTCAGGTTGGCGGGTTGACGGATCGGGTTGGCAGGTAGGCAGGTTGGCGGGTCGGGTTGGCGGGTTGGCAGACGGGTTGGCGGGTTGGCGGGTTGACCCACCCGCCTAACCCGTTTATTAAACGGGTCAGGCGGGTTGAAATACCCCCAACCCGAACCGACCTGTTTAATAAACGGGTTACGCGGGTCGACCCGTTTATTAAACGGGTTGTCTTAAGCCCAACCCGAACCCGCCTAAGAGGCGGGTTGGCGGGTCGGGTTGGCGGGTCGTGTCAGAAATTGCCACCCCTAGTCACAGGATTGGAAGCTGAATGGTTAAAGGGACTTCTTGAGAAACTTCCTTTAATGTGCAAGCCAATTCCTGCGATATCTGTGCATTGTGACAATATGACCACTATTGCAAAGATTAAAAGCACAAAATATAACCAAAAGCAGAGGAGACACATCCAAGTCAGAATAAAATCTGTAAGGGAACTGGTGTCTCAGTTAGTGGTTGCTGTGGACTATGTTGGATCCAAAGAGAACACAGTTGATCCATTAACGAAAGGACTAGATAAGGCGTTAGTCCTAAAATCCAGAGAGGGGATGAGACTGAAACCCATCAGTAGTTCATCTACAGTAGCAACCCAACCTATCTGAGTGGAGATCCCACAAAGTAGGTTCAATGTTGTAATAACAAGCTGTAGGGTGAACTGGATAGCACCTTATTTATATGATACTATGTATCTGTGTCTGTTCCCCTGTTTACTCTGGAAAGGTGTTGTAGCTGCAAGTTAAGGAAGAGTTAAAACTCTGAATGGGTTCAAAGCCTTCAAGGCGAGATGTTAGCAGTGCATCTTTGGAGAAGCCCACCTATGTGAGTGTGACCGTGTGGCCGCAGTTTAAGGAATTGGGTTATTCTTGAAGTCACTCATGAAATAGGATTCGGGCGCATGGCCTTTAACGCGCCGCCCCTAAAGATTACAACCAGAACCTTTATCGTGTTGTTGCTAATGGACACTCCTACACCAAAGGTTCAAGTTCAAGACTTCAGTTCACTTCGTTCCTGTGGGGGTAAAGTTAGTCAACTAAGGTAGTGGTTCAAACCGGAAGGTACCATTGCTGAAAGCATGATATGTCCTGTTAGAGATTTCTCATCTTGCATCTTGGTTTCCTCCCGTTTCATTCTTTGAATTTGTGGGGGAATGTTAGGTGTAAGAAGGAAGGGAGAGAGAATTCAAAGGAGAAACTGGGCTGTCTTGAAGAAGGTGGTCTTGATGAGGTGGAATAGTCTCATATTTCTTTTGCTTGAGTTTTTTGAGGGCTTTATAAGCAACTAGTGAACTCATACACTTGTTCCTGAAAACAAGGGAGTGGGATGACCACCACACACACGCGCGCGCGCGCGCCCGCCCGCCGTGTCGTGCCGAGCCGGGCTCGGGTTTGGGTTTGGGTAATTGGCCCTTTAGGGCCATATCCAATCAAGACAAAGTACCTTTTTACCCAAAGTTTCTTTGGATTTGGATTCTGTCACAGGTTATGGGAAATGATAACGAGTCACGATTCCTCGGAGTCCGTGCCCGTTATGGCTCTTCGGATTCCGTAACGGATCTCGATCTTTCGAAGTCCGTTAACGGGTCACGTCCCCTCGGATTCCGTAACGGGCTCCTGCCACGTTTCACAACTGTTCGTGGGTTATAAAAGCGTGGTCAGGGGTGGGGTTACGGATATGCTGAGAGACAGACGCTCTGGTTTCTGAACCTCTGCGTTTTCTCTTTTCCCTGTCTCTCTCTCTCTCTCTCTCTTTCCTGAGTTATCCCGAAAGGGGTTGTTCTGCAACTTTAGTTCGAAGAGGCTGTTTTCGAAGGACGATCCGCCGGAGTGCACCGTTCGGTTCATCGTGGCTATTGTATCCTGGGGGAAGGATGCCAGACCCTGGTTTGCACTGTATGTGGAGGCGAATCTTCTCTAAGGGGAGTACTTTCGTACGCCTTAGCCTGTTGCATAATCTAAACATGTGTCTGTTGTTTTCTTTATGTTCTTTGCATCTGTTTGCTCTTATGCTGTCGTCTGGATTTTGGTTGTTTGCGGAAACCGACATGCCTGCACCCTGTTATTGTTTCTTTCGTTTGTTTATCATGCTATTTACACTATTATATTTCCTGATTCATATCGTGTTATATTTCATGATGACGATTATGGAACTGTGTGATCCAAAAAATGATCCAACAGTGTCATCTTGGATCCGTAACATCCCTTCTTCAATATGTTTGGTTGCATCTCATATGATTTAGAATCACATGTGATTTGGGGTAGTGTGATTTCAAATCATATTCTGTTTCTCATTTTCATTTTCTGATGTTTAGTCAGTTGTGCAAATGATATTCATTCTCTGGTTTTCCTGGGATTCTGAATCTCATGAGAGGTTACCAAACATGCCTGGGAGTTGCCCTACCAATTGAATAGAGCTTTTGTGGGCTTTTGGATGATTATGTACGTTTAACAATTTTATTGAAAAAAGAAAGTAACCAAACTTGATGCGTTTGGTCTGATGGCAACATAATCTGACTGAATAAAGAGTAATGCTAAGGTGCTCTGCCTACTCCCACATACTAGAAATCATGGTTGTAGGTGTATCTTCTCGATTAAACCTTATGAATGTACTCAACATTACTCAACAGTTTAATTGATAGGAATCATAATGTTTTTTTGACATAAAAATAAGATTTTTTAAGTCATGAAATTTTAATACATTGTGAGCCGTTGATTTTTAAAGGTCTTAAAAAACATACATGTATGCTATAACTACATGGTCCAAAACTTGTTTTCTACTAAATAATGTTTGTAGAAATAGGGTCTGATAAAAAAAAAAAAGTTTAAGAAATTTGAAAATCTAAAGCTTCTATTAGGTGGGAGCAGGTACTCCGGGAGCACATTATCATTACCACTGAATAGTGGTGGCAAAATCTGACACGACCCGCCAACCCGCTTCTTAGGCAGGTTCGGGTTTGGCTTAAACGGGTTCATGTTGTAAACGGGTCGACCTGCCTAACCCGTTTATTAAACGGGTCGGGTTTGTGTTAGGGGTATGCCAACCCGCTTGACCCGTTTAATAAACGGGTTATGAGGGCGGGTCAACCCGTTTACCCGAACTCGACCCGCCAACTCGTTTACCTGACCCGACCTGTTTATTAAACGGGTTAACCGTGTCATGTCGGGTTACTCATTTAATAAACAGGTCGGGTTCGTGTTTGCCACAGACCGATCCGATTGCCACCCCTACCACTGAATAAATATTCTGCAACGAAACCAATGGGGGCTACGCATGGTTGGTAGGAGCTATCAGTGCACATCTCCTTATTGTGGGACGTTGCAGATTCAAACCCTAGTGGTAAGTTGAATAATAACTGGTGGAGGTTTGCCTAACCCCAGCTTGCCTTTCAAAAAATAAATAAATCTGCAACTAAGATCTTGAACTTTAAGAACATGAGCTTGGAAAGGACTTGTATAATTCTCAGGCATTTTAGGAAAGAATATTCTTGACAAAATACTAAAGGAGTGGATATTTTCAAACAAAGAAAAAAATGTTAATACAGAGTTGTCATTATCATGGTCCTTGGTATCTAGTGCCAACACTGGAGTTGCTGGTGATGTCCACCTAGCCCAGTGGCTCCAGTTGATGAGGCCTAAAATATCGCTATCATGGTGTTTAATATCTTCACGATAAACATGAGTGCACATGCATAATTGCATGCCTGAACATATGCATAATTCCCACTAAATATATAAAAAAAGTATGCTTTGTGATAACAAATTCTACAAGTGGTAATTACTGCGGAATAACTGTGTGTGCTGCAAGTTGCATGTGCCAGCCAGAGTAGGATACTCTATGTTGTCTGGCATAAATAGGAATTTGACTCTTGCATATTTTGATTTGACATGTGGGTAGGTTTTTATAAGGTTTGAAAATCAGCGGTTTCAAATTTTTTTTTTTAAATATTCAAAGCTAAAAAGTCATCATTTTCATCAAAAAAAATTCAAGTTTCAAATTCTTAGCAAAAGAATCATGCCAAACACATTTGAGGAGTTGAATTTTCAAAAAAAACACATCAAAAGTATCCCTTGTATCCCTTTAGTATGCAGTTTGAACCTAATTCCGTCTGCATATACCTCTTTCTCTCCCTTCACACACATATATATTATGAGAATTGGGTAGGTGCTTAATGAAATATGCTTAATGATTCGTGCTTAATGGGTTTTTCTGCTTTCCTAGTATCTTTTGCAGTTTCGAGCCCATAAATGTGTTGGGCATGGTCGATTTACGAGAAATATATACCTCAATCATGTGTTTTCAATGAAAAAAATTATATTTGGAGCCTAAAAAATTTATAAAGATTTTGGACCGTTGATTTTTTGAACCTTATAAAAACCCCACCCATGTGTCGGAATCGAATCTGATCCCTATAAAAATCAAGTACATAGATCACATATGTACCGTTAGAATTTAACAAAAAAACCTCTCTCTCTCTCTCTCTCTCTATATATATATATATATATATATATATATATATATATATATATATATCAGCCCCATGAAATGATAAACTGTTGACTTGGTCTTAACAGTGTCTCCTTGTCACAGGGTCTTGAAAGTGGGTTATATATGATGTGAAATTCAAGCCCCGCCTATGACCTATGCATGAGCGGTTGCAATCAGCATAATTGAGTGGAGCCTACTTGCTCCCACGGATATGCTTAGAAAATAAGGCAGGGGATGAACTTAAACTCTCTCTCTCTCTTTCTATATGTATATATATAGAGAGTGTAATGCATTCTTTAGGCCCTCTTCTTGGTTAGGTCTCGTTAGGCTCCTTCAAAAATCTTAGTTTTAACTATTTGTTCTCACGTTTAACACCCTAGATGTGATTTATAGGCTTTGTTTAGTGGGAACAGGCTTTTGGATCACCAGAAACTGACCTGTATACAGGTTTTTTCAGTGATAATGGATATGAAGGTACCAGTTTTCCCAAGCTCTTAAAAATATGTTTTTTTTGTCGAGAAAACATGATCTAAGAGTAGATTCCTACTAAATCAAGCATGTTAAACACATCTAACGGTTCAGATCTATCATAAAACACTTTAAACCTATTGGGGCAGAACGAGAAATGCGGCCTAGTATGTTCAGTTCTCATATATATATATATATATATATATATATATATATATATATATATATAGAGAGAGAGAGAGAGAGGGGGGGGGCATCTTTTGATTTGAAGAAGCCAAAGAGGAGAGTTTGGATAAAGAGTCAAAGACAGATATTATAGGCAGAGTTCCAAAGACCTTACTAATAATATTGCACTTGAAGGAGCAAATTCTTCAAATCCTGAGAATTCTAAACCTAACTAAAATATGCTTTAAGAGAAAGCTGTTGGTTTTCATGGGACCTTCCTGTCACTTTCGGCGGGGCACACAATCTAGATTGTTGCTTTCATCCAGATTGTCACTGACTACATTGATATCAAATACCAAACTTGAACTTTTCTCATTGACAGTTCTAAGCTCGTAGCTACTGGCCATCTAACATAGCCTTAAGAGAGTTAATTTGTATATATACGAGAAGGTGGTAGCTGCTAACGACTTTTATAGCTCACTGATCAGCTAACCTGATTTTTAAAAGGTTTTTTCCCCATGTTTTCCTTAAATCTGACCGTATATGATCAATTTACTATGGAACGATACTTGGGTCATTTTTTTTTATAAAAAATGTGTTTTTAAACTTTAAATATTTATGAAAATCTTAGACCAATGATTTTTAAACCTTATAAAAACCTACGTGTGTATCGGAATTGGATGATCCAAGTCGATTCCTATAAAATCATGCATGGAGAACATATATGTACGAACGGATTTAAAGAAAACGTGAAAAAAACTCCTTCAAAAGTATGGTTAGCTGGTTGTTCACAGCTCTCTCTCTCTCATGTATATATATACACACACTACGCTCGTGGGTAAAAAACCCTAATAAAAGATTATAATATTTTATAATTTTTAACGTTTGCATAATATGTGATCTACCCGTTTGGGTTTAGTAGCATGCAGTGTTTGAATCATGTTATTCCAACGTGTATGTATGATTTTATGGGAGATGAAAAATCAATGGCCTACAATACACCAAATTTTCAACCTTAATAAAATAGTATTTTTATATTGAAAAACTATAATCCAAAAGTCGATTCATACTATTCAGACCATGCTGAACACCCCCTCTCAAGTTCCTTACCCATGAGGGTAGAAAATGCTTATATATATATATATATATATATATATATATATATATATATATATATATATATATATATATATATATATATATATATATATATATATATATATACATATATAGAGAGAGAGAGAGAGAGAGAGAGAGAGAGAGAGAGAGGGGGGGGGGGGTGTTGTGCAACCAAAAGAAGGTGCAACATCTAAACCAACGATGATCTAGCGACATTCTTGGTCCAACGATGAAGTTTTTTGTGAATCAAGCTTTACTTATTGCATTTTTATTATTTATTTAGTAAGCAACATATTTTAGATTATAAATTTTTTATATTCAAATGTATTTTTTTAAATGCTAGAAATCAACGGCTTACAATACTTTGTATTGTAAAATTGTAAGCCATCCAATTTTCATGTTTCAAAAAATATGCCTAGATGTTGTAAAATCCTCACGTAAAGCGTATTATTTATTAAATACATTATAAAAAATAAATATATATGGTCCAATTGATGAAACATCAAACAACAGAGAAGGAGAACTATCAGATCATCGTTGATTGTAATGTTGCATCTTCTTTTGGTTACACGGTCCAATATATATGTACATGAAAACAAGTAACATTGGATGCCTGTGGCGTCAAATGAGGTTGGACACGCTAGATGTAATACTCTAATTTTTTAAACCAAAAAATTTAGAATTTTTTTTAATGTAATAATGCAAACGACTCGTTTCAACTGTACCAAGTATTAAACGGCCCTGAGCACAAGCGTGAGCGTGTGTTAGCCTCCTAGTACTAGATTCGGTACAGAACTATCGTCAACAAATCCGATTGAATCATTACATTACAAAAATTATTTAAACCTAGTATTTCATCATTGACCTTGTCTTAACCGAAATAAGCTCTAGGGAGAAAGCCTGCGCATGCATTGGTGTTTAATAGCTCCGTAGAATCAATTTTGAAATTAAAGCATCCAAATGATAAAATTCTTAAATTATTATTTTTCAAGAAATACAACAAAAACTCTTTTTAAATACGGTTCAAGCCTTGGGCGGGTTATAGACACCACACACACGTATGAAACTAGAATAATTAAATCAAACCATGCATTTAATAAATTAAATACTAGTCTCAAACTTTATTAGAATTAACAGGACTTAATGAAATAAACAAATATCAAAATATTAAGTCCCCCATCGAAGCCATAAAGAACTGTGACCCTCTTGGCGCCATTCTGAACCTACTGTCATCACTCATTGGCCTATTCATTGCCTGAAATATTATAAGTAGAGGTGTAAGTCCATGGCCTCAGTAGGTAATCACCAAAACACATGAACACAAATATTTCAATCACATAAATAGGCATTGGTACATTTTTAGATAACATTTATATCATGCAACTTCACATTATCAGAATTAAGCATAATTCACATTTACGTAACTAATCATGCTTGCATTCATATTATAGGAATAAACATGCTACAATACATCATGTCAATGACATACAATTTTATGTACAAACTAAAATATTACAATGATTCTATTTTGATTTCTTATGTGTCACTTTTCCTCATGCTCGATGGTATACATTCAGATTTCTAACTTCGGTTCAACCAATTCAATGATGAGTATATTATGCCATGCATTTTATTAACTTCATTGAACTGAAAGAACCTGTCAACCTCTCACTGAGGTCCCACTGGATCGGTCCTTAATCGAGAGAAACTTTCAGTGGTCTAGCGCGAAATCGATTCTTACTCTTCAAAGATTTTGGACCTACCACCTAGGACACATGGTAGTCCAAGTCCCCTACGACCGAAGACAGAGGACAAGGAGATGTCATCGCTCTCCAAAATGACTCAATGGTCACCCGGTCGTGTGTACCCCAACTCTCTCTAAAGTGGGTCACAATCAAAAGGACTTACTCTGAATGAGTCATGGGTGTTATTTAATTATTAGGCTTATAAATTAAATTACATGTGCACATCGCACATACACCCGGGCTCACCAACCCAATCTCTCTACTAGAGATTCCATAAGCAAGTCAGTTTTTGACCCATCCAGTTTCCATAGTTAACATTGTAGCACGACCTTCACGAGGCGATTATGTGATTATGTGTATGAATATTTTTTCTGTTTCTGGTGCACCACATACACCCATAGGTTTCATCGAACACTGACTCGCACTCGAGCCACACACATGCTCATAACACACATCAATATTACCATGTCATATGTCCACATGCATACATAAAGGCTGCAACTACATGCAATTCATGATTATGCTTAAACAAGTAACATCATGGGTAACAATTCACTTTACACTGATCATGACTTATAATATTCAATATTCATTAACAATGTATGTCATATGAATAGTTATAAATCAAGAATAACATGAAATACATTTAGTTTGCATGCATATAAGATCATTTATCAAGATAAACATCAACAACCATGCGACATAATGTAAAATACACCTTAGCATCCATACATGCCTTAATGGGTAAATTCAGATCCCTAGTAACTCATTCTTAGAAAACCCACCAAAAATTTTAAAAACTGAACTACACTTTCTCAATTTTATTGATAATGTTCTTATGTCTTACAAAAATAGTTCAAGAAACAAAACCCAAAAATTTATTATATAAAAATCACAAAAATTCTTGGACTAAACCCTGTTAAGGAAATATACAAACCAGATCTTGTCATCTCTAGATATTTATCCCGGATTGGAAAATTTCTCCACGCCTACAAAAATATCTTTTTACAAAACCCATTTTACAAGATCTTTTTATACCTGTTTTCTTTCACTCAGATTTTTATTAAATTATTTTGATCAATATTTATTGGGTATTTAGAACTAAAAAAATCATGGGTCAAAACAGTTCTGCAGACAAGGCAGAAAACCAGTGCTCTGTTGCAAAGGACATTTAAACACTACTCCAAATAAAGCAATTCAAGAGTCTAAATTGAAGTCCTAGATGTGTAAAATACTTTAGTATTTTTATTTTAATTTATTTACTTCATTTTGAAGGAGTTATAGATTTGTTTCTAAAATGAGTCAAGATAAAAAATGAAGACAGAAAAACCAAGATTCAAACTCGTGCAAGGTTTATTAACAAAAAACAAGATTAAAGGTAAAGATCCATATAATCATGATTTTTGATGCCCTAATCATGTTTATATCATTATACAATATTTATTTGCTCATATCCATGTTAATCTTGCTGAAACAAATAACATACATTATTAGAGAATCATAAAACCATTAAGAAATAGCTCGAATAAGGTTTCATCTATGCAAGAATTGTAATAAACCCTAATCAATCATGTAAACATGGATTGTTTATACATTAACATGTTGTTTAATCATTCTAAACATGAAATAATCTCTCATACATGCTTAGATCAACTTTCTTTATCAAAAATATCAAAACCCTAAAAACGTTTTTGCCAAAACTTTATTTAAATCGATCTTTCGCATACAAGAATATGAATTCAAGCATTTAATTTTTTTTTCAAAACTTATAAAACCTATATCTCATCAATGTAAATTAAGATTAACATATTAATCATGCTGAAACAAAAAGATCTAACAAAGAACAATAAAGAAGCTTTTCCTCAAATCATTTTTTTCTTCTTTAAAGGCCCGTAAATCATCTTGTTTCAAAAACCACATTTCTATTTTATTCTTTGGTAATATAGATCCATAAAAACATGTTCTCTAGATTGAATATCAATCTTAGAAAGGTGTTTCATGGTCTGATCCATCATTGGTTCAGATCTGAAAATCATCCCATGCATATTACATGTGTTCAAAAAAATTGGTGTTTACACGATTAATATACCTTCCTTAATCAAGTTTCCAATTGTAGATCGACCTTCGTCTCCCATCTTAGAACCTTGGTAGAGCTCCAATAACTGCTGAAAAAGTTTCAAGAAGGAAGAAGAAAGAAGAGAAAGAAGAAAAAGAAGAAAATAATAGGAAAGAAGAGTAAGCGAGAACTCTTTCTCTTTATTTTTTTTCATAATAAAAATCCACCAAGGGGGGGCGTCCCCTCCTTGGAGTACCAATTCACGTGGTATACTCTAGGGCTGATTCCTAAGAGTCATAATCCATGTATATTCTAACTATTTTCTTAATTAATTATGTTATTAATTTAATTATCTATTATTTTAACCTTAATTAATTCCTAATTAATTTTAAATCGATTATGGCTCTACTAGGGAAGGGCGTCCCACCCTCTCTAGAGCCTTCTATGGGTCTAGAGCACTCTCTAAAGTCTGCAGTGGATCCCACTTGGATCCAAATCCAAAGGTGATTTGGATCCAAAAACCCGATCTAGTTCTAAAACCAGATCCAAGTTCAAAACAGATCCAAATCCAAAAACCTAGTTGGATTGGATATAAGAACCAAACAAAAAGATCTAAATCCAAAACCCAATTAAAAATTCATATCCAAACACCAAAA
Source organism: Nuphar pumila (assembly GCF_984573655.1). NCBI lineage: Eukaryota > Viridiplantae > Streptophyta > Magnoliopsida > Nymphaeales > Nymphaeaceae > Nuphar > Nuphar pumila. The sequence goes on along the minus strand of NC_143249.1, from coordinate 178,708,678 downwards.
TCTAAAACAACACTGGATTCAAACTCAAGTTTGGATCTAAATCTAGCTCAATCGAAAATCCATAATACAATTGTATACAAAAAATTGTTTATTCACTTGTTTAAGTCACATATTTTAAAATTTATAATTATTCATGTAATATTCTTCATAACTTAAGTCTTAATTTCATAATAACTCGAAATCAAGAATTTCAAAAGCCAAGAAAATCTCATATGTTACACTAGAGGCATCTGATTTTGTTTTTTTTTTTCATTTTTGGGACCACCACTAAATGTCCCAAAAATGAAAAAAATATGTGCATATGATCCGATGTGTGTTGCATCCGACATAACGTCGAACTACATTACACTTTATATATATATATATATATATATATATATATATATATATATATATATATATATATATATATATATATATATATAGGGCTACTAGAATATGTTCACTGAGAATATGTGAAATGGAGTATAAATCAAGATTTTGATGGGTTTTTATTTTATTTTTTCTTAAATTTCACCATAATGTTGTGATCTAGATGCTTGGTTTTATAGAAACAAACTCTTGAATCATCTGATTATGATGAGGGATCTTTTAAGGCTTAAAAATAAACTGCTAAGAAATTTTATAAATATTCAAGCATCTAAAAATTATACTTTTTCATTTTTCCAGCAATCGATTCAATCCGTAGAAATGGACCTCACCAAATGCATCGAAATGGTTGAATTTACAAAAAAAGTGTTGGAAATATGCTTAGTTCACACTCCATCTCACGAATTTCTAGTTGACATATTCTTGTGACCTATATATATATATATATATATATATATATATATATATAATCACTAGAACATGAGAATTTAAACTATGAGCATTTTCAGTACTTTTTTTGCAAATCCAACCATGTGGATGTGCTTGGCATGATGAATTTGTTAGGAATCAACGATTGGATCGTGTATTTTTGATGAAAATATATGATTTTTGAATGCTTGAATATTTATGAAGAATATGAGCCATTGATTTTAAAGCCTTAAAAAATTTCATTTATGCATCAAATTTGGATGATTCAAGCGAGAAGCATGTGGATCACATCTGTACCATTAGATTCAAAAGAAAAGAATAAAAAAAATCGTAAAAATTATGATTATATATATATATATATATATAAGAGAGAGAGAGAGAGAGGGGGGCGGGGTGATTAACTTGGTCGTAGTGTTTGGCAGCAGGGTGGATAAAGTCATTGTCTGGCTGACTTGCTAATAATGTTGGGCAGCACCGTGGATAAAATCACTGTTTGAAAAGGGGGCGGGTGTAAGTACGCACACAGAGCACACATAAGCTTGCCACATTTTATTTGTTAATGATTAACTTTTCATATGCTTTTGGTCATTTATCAAATAGTAATATAATATTTGAGTCGGGGACTAATGAAATAGCTGGATGGTTGGGTCACAGTAGCTATCATAAATTCATAATCGTAGGGTTTCGGGTTCAAAGCACAGAGGAGTGACGCTTAAATGGCATCAGGAAGGCTAAGCTCAGCTTTGTCTTGTTTACAACGAATATCACACCAGGTTTGTGTAAGCAAGCGATGTCAACCTGAGCCTGAGTTCTCTGCAGCAAACTTAGCTTGTCGTGCAGCCCTAGTATGTTTTAGTTAGTTAATGGCACCACATGCTTGTGAAAATTTATGGGTCAATCTCAATGATGCATAGTCTCAGTCAAGGTTGCCATACTAGAAAGCAGGAAACGATACGGGAGCATAAGTGAGAAGTGATGCATTTAAAAATGCATAAGAAATGACAAGCGAGGAATAAAAAAAAAGTATATTATATGTATAAGAATTAAAATGAAAATCAAAATGAAACACAAATAAAAACTAAAATAAAAGTGACTAATATTAAATTTCATGATTTTTTAGTGTAAGAATTAAATTTTTAACAAAATCTAAAAATGATGACTACTAATTTAGAGAAAGCACACGGAAGTGATTGCGAATAGAGAAAACACATAAAAAACATAAAATGTTGAGAAAGAGAACATAAAAACAAGAATGGATGAAGCCATGTGGAAAACATAAGAGAAGCGTGGGGGAATTGAGATTTTCTTCCCTGTCTAAGAAGCTTCCGGTAACTCTGGTCTCGGTCTACAGTGGAAGGCTTTGCGCATGAGACTCGTTAGACTCCACGAAAGTGGAAGCATATTTCGGGGTGCTAACACCAGAACTAAAGAACCGGTAGTTGGTGTGTCAACGTGCTGGATTAATGGGTTTTTGCCTAGGGCTGGACATTGGTCAATTATCCAGCCCAGTACCAGCTGGGCCTAGGCTGTCTTGTGTAGCCCAGGCCAAATAAAGTTGGGGCTGGCTAGTTCGGAATTCTCATTAATAATGGAATTGAAATTCTCACTCCTTTCAATTGGCTAGCTGAAATGCCAAGTCAATGGAGCCTGGGCAAGCTTGGGCCTATTTATGGTTGTGTTTAAAGGTCTCTGCCCAACCCACTTAGAACTTAGCCTGATAAGACTTGAGCACCGCTCTAACTCGTCAGCAGTTGGGTTGCGTTTTTTATGGGCCTTGGGTTGGGTCCAGCCGGGCTGGCCCAATGTCCACATCTAGGTTTTGCCCAACTTGAGTTGATGATGACAAAAATCTTGCTAGAAAATGAGAGAAGTTGGAGGAAGAAAAGATAAAGATATCCGAGGTGTTTTAGTTTTTGGCCAATGGTTAATTGCCACATTTTTTATCTTCTTTATTGGTCAACTTAGCATAATCAATGGATGACCACCTTCCCAATAGGCTTGGACTTGATGGTCTCTTGGCTAGGTTCACTGAGTCCAGTCAGGTGGCCAAACCATACATGTCCGATTCGGATATTGACAACATTGAGACCGACTCCCTTATACAACCGTACCATTGGGTTTTGAACTTGCAATGTCCCAACACAAGGTGACGTGCACTAACTGCTCCTACCAGACAAGCAGAGCCCCTGTTGGTTGTATTTTTAGGGATACCTTAGCTAATCAAATGATTTTTTTCCTTTTTTTTTTTTGCTAAGTTGGATAGTTGATTTGGAAAAGATTTAAGAAGGAACTAGCTTGATTGATTTCACTTGTTTGAATAACCTGGGAAAACCACCTCATTTGCTCATGAACTCATAGGTGTAAAAACCTTAAGGTCCTTTTGCATGCCAAGGAATTTACCGGCGAGTTTGGTGATATCCCTTCAACTTGGTGACATTCACATTCACATGTAGCTTCTACCAAATGAGTGGAAGCACTTAAAGTCCAGCAACTCTTGACGACCCCTAACGCATAACTGAGACCATGGTTAATGATGGTGCACCTTCTTTCCACCTCTACTATTCTACCCCGAGCAAGGATCCCTTGAGCGGCTAAGTGCCATGGCTATTTGACACAGGCAATCACATGACAGCATTTCATGTGGGACCTGCACTACTTAGTTGTGGGCCTCATGCAATGTCATCATGTGATTGGCTAGTGTCATGTATAGGGATGGCAGTGGACCGGGGGATAACGGGGCCCCGCCTTGCCTCACCCCGTTTGGACGGGGGATGAAGGGCATGAAACGGGGATGAAGGTTAAAATCTATCCCCATGCGGGGATGGTTTTACGCTTTCCCCCGCCCCACCCCGTCCCCATCTTAATCCCCGCCTTGCCCCGCCCCCACCTTGTCCCCAATCCTTCAAGTGATGACTATAGACCAAGGGGAAACGGGGCCCTGCCCTGCCTCGTCCTCGTTTGAACCGGGGATGGAGGCGGGGGTGGAGGTTAAATCCATCCCCGACGGGGATGGAGCTTCGGATTTTGAAACAGGGCGAGGGTGGAGACCTTGTCCCCCGCCCCGGTCCCGGTCCACTGCCATCCCTAGTCACGTAGCCATGGCACTTAGTCGCTTCTTTGATCTCAACTCCTCTACCTCTTCCACATGAATCTTGGGCTGATATTGTTGAGGAGTCATCGTCTTCTTCCCAACCTTCACCTCCTTTACCAACAAGGGGCTCCGCTTTTCTGGTAGGAGTAGCAAGTGCACATCACCTTGTGTTGGGACTTTGCAGGTTCAAAACCCAATGGTATAGTTGTATAACTGGTAGGAATCTGCTTCTTATGGTCAGATATGGTTTCTCCTTTGAAATACATGCTTTCTGTTGGTCTTACGATAGACTTTGGAGTTCCTTTTGACCGTCCATCAAGAATATTTAGTTTTCTGAACTCATCAATGGACTTTTCTTTATAAGGGTTACTAATGAGGATGATAAGCAAATTATCAGGTATCATGTCGCTTGGAAAGTTGCTGGTCAAACTCTAATTGTTAATCTTTGAGCTCCCAACATGGAGCTTAAGTTAGACATGACTAACCGTGTACTTGGCCCTGTGGATTTGTCTCCCTACTCTTTTAGCTGAACTTTAGAACAATCAATTTTACAAAGGTGTTGCAACATTTTTTTTCAGGGGCACTCTTTATTCTTCATGATTTGGATGTCGACCATGGTGATGACAATAACTGAATTTGTTTTGTAATAGGTGGGACCAAAGCTTGGAGGCATGCAACAATGACACTTTCTTAAAAGAAATAGTTACCTCACTAGGATTGAAACTAGGTGCCTTATGGGATACAATCAAACCTACACCTTACATGCAATACCAGTTACTCCGAACACTATGACATAGTTACCTTGAATAACTTCGAAGATAAAACATAGAAATGGAGAGTGAGAAGAGAAGAAGAGGAGATCATAAGCTTGTTCTAATATGAGACACCTTAGGTTTATATAGGTCTCAACATAATGATTCAAAAGACCATTTGCATGAGTTTATAAAGGCCAAACCGGTAGCATGCACTCATTAATGCTTAAACACGTAGCATGCTCCCATTTAAGGCTTTAAATAAACCTCATGTACTCACTCACATTCCCAATATGTCAAAGACGTTGAGTCTAGCCTTTAAGGCTAGATGTCGCTCCTCAAATAGGTAAAAAATGATTTATGACTGCCTTAGTCAACCTTCAAAATGGTTTGGTAAAATTGAGTTTTTATTTTATTTTATGAGGTACAAAAATATCCAAAAAAAGGTGATAAAAGGATTGGTCAAAGTCAAATCATGACCAAATCATACCAAACCAAATCCAAAGCCAAAACCAAGTTCAAGTCCAAAGTTTAAAGTTTAAAGTTCAATTGACAAGCCATGTGAGAGCATTGCCCTCTAAGTCAACTTACACATTTTAAACTAAATGTGTTTTAAAAAAATGTTTTACTGTGGGACTAAATATATTTCATAAAGTAATCTTTCTCTCTAAAATCTATTTTTCAAAAGACTAAACAAAGAAAAGGTTATTTGACCAAAGAGGTTAGTTCAAAAAGCTATACAATTTGAGTAAATTTCAAGTCAAACAATAACAATATGAAGTTTTTCACAGCTGGTTCCATACAAACATTTTTAAAGAAATCTCTCCATCGCAGTTAACCTTGACCTTGATAGCTTCAGGTTCTTTTGATAGAAGCTATAATGCTTCTTGATGCCTTCTTTAATATTGATGCTTTGTGCAATAAATTCTTGATGTTCATTCATTAGCATACCTACCGCTTGTGCTCACAAGGAGTACCTTGGCTCAATGTCCTCTTTAGGATAGAGGGCCCCTTTGTAAATTGCAAGCCAAAAAGAAAAAAAATTGCAAAGATCAAAATCTCAAAAAATGTAAAATCCTAAAAAAGAATAAAAAACATAAAATTGTATAGTTAAAAGCCTAAAACAATAAAAAAGTCTGTAAATATTTGAAATAAAACCCATTGTGCATAAAAGCTTTTCTCAAAAAAAGTTCAGAAAAATTATCAAAAAGAAATAATAAGAGAAAGAGAATGAAATGCAAAACGAGATTTTACTAAAACATTTCAACTCATCCAAACCCTTTTCATAGATTCTTTTGAGAGCATTATCGTTGAGTGCTAGGACTGATTCTTTTCTTTCTCCTTATTTAAGGAGAATATAGGGCATGAATGTTGTCACTAAGAACCTTGTTTCTTAGTAGGGCATAAGCCTAAGAGTGATTGCGTAGGCCTAGAGGAACATCCATAAATCTCACAAGCTTTTAGTTGATACTCCACCCATGTTCATCCAAGCAATGCTTTGTAGATCAATCATTTCATTAGGAGAGTATCTTGACACCTTTGTTTGGACAATAGCGGATGGTGAAGTGAAATCCTGCTAACTTTTTGGATGCTTGGATAGGACATCTCATGTGATATTGAAAACGTCTAAGATTTTTCTTGATAGATCTTTACCATTTTTTTTTTGCGTTTGCAATCCTTAGGGATAGGTGATTTTGCCAACACATGCTCTTAGAATCATTCTTTTGGTCTGATTCTATAGTTGGGAATATATAAATATCTCTCATTGATAGAACCTAGTCCCTATAGCGGTACGGTAGAATAGGGCATGGCCTAAGAGTTTTTCTAGAATAATCTTGATCATGGAAGGTCGCTTCTAGGAATTTATAAATCTTTGGCTCTAATCTAGTAGACCTAGATATCTCAAAAGAAATATTAGAATTTAAGAGCCCCTAGTTTCAACATGCTTTGACACTGGTTGGAATTCACCTCTCAAATCAAGAATCTAAAACCTAAAAAATCTTTCTACTAAAGCATTTTGTTACTGGATCTTGTTCGGTCCTGCTAAAGCCAACACATGATGTTGTTGCACCGCATAATGTTCAGCTAGACCCTCGTCTCTGACAGTGAGAGTGTCGGGTATCCTCTAGCAGCGGAAGGGGTGAACAAGAACTTGTTTGGTTATTTTAAAGCTATCACAAGATGTTGTTGTTGCACCGACATTGCGTCTGGTAGAACCCTTGCCTCTGACAGGGAGAGTGTCAGGAACCCTTGTGTGGGACAAGTTGCTATCCTTGTTTTGATACCCATATTTGAATGGGCAAGACTCCCACTCACAAACGAGTGCAGGGCGCCTGAGTGGAAGGTTTAGCATTTTTCTTTAATAGCCAAAAAACTAAAGTCTACAAACTTCTCTTGTCTTTGGATTCTTCTTTAAAAGAATATTTTCAGCTTTTGTCTAGAGCTATTTTGGATGTGTGTCAGCTTGATAATCGAGCTTCGTTCACTCGATATTTTCTGGGTTCCTGAACCAACTTTGATAATTGGTCTTCGACATATAGTCATGCATTGACTCGTCGAAAGTTGGAATTTGTTCGTTCACATTCCTTGAGTTTCAGAGTGTGAACTTCTTATACTTTGTTATTTGTCGAGAATATAAAGTTTTTTCTCTAGAAAGAAGGAAGTCTTTTAGTCTATGTCAATATCATGCACACTCACACATTTTAAAAGGGTATTTCAAAGATCCCATTTGATAAAATGCATTTCAAAGATCATCTTTAAATTCTTTTAGGTGTTTTTGAAATAAATTCAATTTTACCAAAAAAATTGACCAATGAAATAACATCTTCGAGTACTTTTTACAAAATTAGAAATTTCAAGCTTTCCAAAGAACCAAAAACACTTTGTTCCGATATCAGGGCGAAGAGTTATAGCCAAAACAAGGTTTTGGATCTTAAAAATGACATGTTAGAAAAATAGTGCTCACTTTAAAGGCATTTTTGACCTTTCAAATTGTTGAATTTGGTTTTGTCTCAAAAGAGAATTCGTAGCCTAGGATGTTCTTTCAAATGCCACAATCCGTTTGTCAAATGGATTTATAAAATTTTGGATATAGCAAGTTTTCTTTAACCTATCAGGTCCGAATCCACATTGGTTTGGGTTTTGATCTGAACTGAATCTAGACTTATCCAGTTGAGCAAAGTCAACTCTGATTAGTATAACTGGCTCAGACCACTTGGGATTGGACCCAATTCATATCTAGATTTGATCAAGTCAGCCTAGACCCATTTGGGTCTGTGCTAGATGCACTGACTGGAGCAGACCCTAGCCTGCACCAATTAGTACAAGTGCAGTACCAGAGGGTTGGACCTGGGTCTGAATCTGGACCCAATCCAATTGACCTAGACCCATTTGGGCCTATGCCATTTGTGCAGACTAGAGCGGACCCAGGTCAGCTCCAATTGATACAACTGGCACATATCTCTTTGGGTCAATCCTGGGTTTGGGTCTGGATCCAATCTAGTAGCCCAGGCAGAATGAAGTAGACCTAGATCAACACCAACCAGTCAGACTGGTGCAGGACCTTTGGGTTAGACCTGAGTTCAGATTTGGACCCATTCTAGTTGGCCCATACACAATTGGGTTTGCGCCTGCTATAGTAACTAGAGCAAACTTGGTCTACGCTGGTCACTACAGCTAGAACAAAACCCTTGGATCTGGACATGGATCAGATCCAAACATGATCCAAATATGACCCATGGCTTGAAGGCCTACGTCAACCATATTGATTGGTGGTCTGCACTAGATACACGGTCTAGCATAGACCTGGGCGACCTTTTTGGCGAAAATGGTATAAATACCCCCCTTTGGCTATATTTTCACATATTAAAACATTTAGAGCTCTTGGGTAAGTTTCTACTTGAGTGTGGGTGCTCTCTAGTGGAGAATCGAAAGCACCTACCATAACCCTCAAGGCTCGACCCTGTGTAAAAAGAGTCGACCCTCTTTGGTGTTTTGGTGTTATAGAGCATAAGGGACAATGGGAGACTCCCTGCCTAGAAGAGTCTACCCCTATGTGTGTTTGTGTAGGTCGGTTGGACCATATGGGCCAGAGTGGATCCAATCCACCCTAACCCATATGGGTCCCTTCACCATCGATCGTACTCCCTGTCCCTTCAACCCCTTACCTACTCTACCCTACTCTGGCTACCACCACCCTCTCACACAAACTCCATTTGTGTTCACACCACTGCCTCTCCCCCTCCTGTCTGCCTATAAAAGGGGGCATTTGCCCTCTTGTTTCAAATCCATCCATCTCTCTCTCTCGTTTGGTGATTTTGAAGACCCCATACCCCCCACTCACTCTGATTATGTGTTCATGATAGTTGTAAAGATCGCCATCTCAACCTTTCATCTCTGTTAGGAACTGACATTTGGAGGTCACCCTCCTGCTCTTTGTTTCTCTTAGTTCAGAGATCAGTCAGAGGCCTGCTGCACTAGCCAAGACCTCTGGCCTTTCTGGTTTGTTCTTCTCATTCAAACCGTAACCACCACAACCTTCGTGTGAAGCTCCATCAAGCTTGGTGTTGTTGTTCGTGTTGAGAACGAAAAGAACCAAGCATTAATTGAGATAAGTTTACCTTGACAGAACTTGTATGCATAGGTATAGACTGTGTGAGCGTCATAATGACAAATATCGTGAGATTTAGAAAAATCACACAATAATATCGTGAGAAATCGCCTGAAAGTTTGAAATGGCAATTTCTCGCGAGATTTTTAAAATATCACGAGATTTATGAAAAAAACATAAATATCATGATTTAAACGCAATATTTATGTTCTAAATGGCTATTTATCATGAAAAAACCATGTATTTTTATTTTTAAATAAATTTATTAATATATTCTTATAAAAAATATTTTTTTATATTTTATATTTATTTTTTTATTGCCTAGATTTTGCCAAAAAAATATGAGATTTATGAAAAATTTTCAATTTCTCGTAAGTTTTTGAAAAATGAGATTTTGCCGATAAAAACGTTTATCACTATGGTGAGCGTTAAACTCTTCATGCTTTATGGTTTGTATGTAGTTTACGTATGAAAAACATTATGAAAAGAATTTATTTTTGTATTATAAATGTATATATTTTTAAAAAATGATATATATTTATTTTAAATGAAATGTGTTGAGTTTCCTTTTTAAATGAAATGTTGTTTTATTACTTAATACTGATGTGAAGGTTTGTGCAACCTACATGCTCGTCTTCAGAGAGTTTCAGTGCACAAAACTCGTGTTACAGGAAACCTATAACATTACATGATGTTTTGAACTTGGATAAAGGTTATCAAGCTGGATATTCAAATGAATCACCTCGAGAACAAGTCAGGAGACCTATTTTCATTATAACTTCGCTGATGACGTGTTGTTAAGTGCCTAGTAGTCTATAGAGAGACCATTTTGTGTTGTAATGCACAGGAAATAAATGTAATCATGTTATATCAGTTGATAGAACTGAAAATATGCAAATGCACGACATACTATTGATAATATTGAAATATGCAATGTTTGACATTGATTATGTGCCTTGCATGATATTGAAAATATGTATATATGAGATTGATAGTATGAGAAAGGATAATATATGAATGCTTGTGAAAGTGTTGCTTGTGCATAGGCACAATAATATGGCATGCATGGCATGTCCATGGATATTATATTAAAAAGATGCATGATTCGAGCCCAGATGAGTGCTCATGACCTTCTTTGTTGTCAACCAAATCGAAAAGTGATAGTGCCTCAAATGGGTGATCGAGAACCTTACAACGATTATGTTTAATCATGTAAAATTTTCAAGATCAGGTAAAACGTTGATGAAATGTTTTCATGAGAACAATCTCTATGAGGATATGTGAATCCAAGACCAAGTAATCTGGCTAAGACAATCTTTGTGAGGGTATACAGGCCCAAGACTAGGTAATCCGGTTAGGACCATCTCTGTGAGGGTGCACAGGTCCAAGACCAGGTAATTTGACGGAGAACTTATTTCCAAGATATGGTAAATCTCTGTGAGGATGAACATGTTAAGCGTAATGGTTATGATGGATTAATTTGAAATCATATGTGGGGGTGCCCAGTGGAGGCTATTGAAATTATAAAAGAAAAATTATTGTTTAATCATACATCGAATAATAAGTGATATGTATGTACCTTCACTTATCCCTATAATGAGAGAGTAGGCGATACAAATGACTCCATGTGATATTGTAAAGTACAGAAGATTGCTTTTTCAGCCACAGAGAGAGGCGATAGCTACCACTTATGCCACAAGGTGATAGTGAAACTTATCTAAAAGACTGACATATCAGGTTCAAGGGTATTGGGGTTTCTCTTTCGATAGTCTCACTCCTCACTCGCAACCAGAGAGGATATGTAAGGCCAGGGTAATAAGACACAAATTGATTCAATATACCCCTACTCATGTCTCTAATCTGGAATGTGTTTGTCGTACCCATAGAGTATTATAAAAATAAATAAAAGTGAATGTATATGTACTGAATCAGGACATGCATCATTTAAAGGAAAAATGTAGATAAAAGAATTATAAGCTATCCATGACATGTAGGATGCTGCAATTTCTCTATTAAGACATGCATATAATTTAGAATGTTGTTACAATTATTGTGTAACATGTTATGTATTAATGATTCAGTTATAGTGAATGCTTGAAAAGAATATGGTTTATGTATGCATGTATCTATGCATGCATGTTTTGTCATTGTATTCCTAGTAGAGGGTTGTTCTGATCCTTACAAAAATATAAGTATAGAATAGATTACTAGAATAGATGCGCAGGATGCTGCGGTGGCATCAAGAGCCAATCATTTTTCTTTTTCGAGAGCTGAATTTTAGATATACATTACTATTTAAATTCAGTCTTATTGTTATTGTTGTTTGGAATGCAATCCGCCTGAGGTTTTGAACCCTAGCCGAAGATGTTTTCGTTGTCGGTTTTAATAAGAGAAAAGGGTTAGAAATCTCGAGGCATTATAGTACATCATCATGCATCAAAAGAAAATAAAAAGAATGTTCTGGCCTACAGGAATCTCAGTCATTGAGTAAGTAGTTTTTGTATTCCTTCATGCTCATCGTGTACTAAGAAATTCCCCATTCCGTTTTGCCTTAGCTCTAAATTTTTTTTTGCTTGTTGGAGCTTCTCCTTTTAACTTTCAAGCTCTTTATTGATTGTTACAAAAAGTGTAAGTATTTTTTAAATTTCTTCCAAAAGTTTTTAAAAATTATAGAAAACAAAAGTTAAAAGAAAGGGTTGTGATCCGTCATATCATTTTCTTAAAAGCTTTTGACCAACATTCATGTCATTCTATGCATTCATTCTTCAAGCATATAAGCATTATACATATTTATGAATATTTCATGCCCTCTATCCATATTTATACATTCATAATATTTATGTGTTTTTCATGCATTTCTTTATGCATATTTTATGCATTATTACATTAGTATCTACTTGCATATCTTGCATGCTACTAACATGTTTTTTTGCAGTTGACATAGCTAAAAATCCAATTGTTTTTTTAGAAAATCTATTCAGTCATATCTTAAAAACATAATGTAGATAAATAGACATTAGGTTTATAGGTTGTCCCACAGATTAATAGAGAAATTTGATACCCATTTAACAAGCACATGACCACATTTATCTCCAAGCGTGTCTTGACCAAAATGCCCGTATCATATCCTGATATCTTTGTCATAAAGCTTGTCTCTGTCTCTATTATTTGAAGAATTCTCTATCTTTTAAAAAACTTGTCAGCGATCTTCTAGGTATCTTACGCGACAAGACACTTGTTTTATCTTTCGTTTGACCTTTATTAGCAAAGACTTCTTGTTCGCTATATCGATTTCAAGGAAAAACCCTTGTGTGAAACAAAATACTACCTTAGTCTTCGGCCTAGGTCATTCAACAAAGACCTATCTGCTTATTTAAAAGAGCATCGCAAAGAAACCCTCATGTGAAGTTACACACATTTCTTTAGCTGAGGCCATTATCTTTCACAGAACTTTCGCGAAACGCTTAGCTTTAGAGTCAATCTTTTATCTTCTAAAAATTGGTGTGTCTACTTTCTTTGTTTTCACAACAAACATGGGCATCTATAGACACCTCAATTTTGATTGATTATATTTTTGTATTTTTTTTTCAAATGATTGTGTCATTGAAACACCAATGTTTTATGTCTAAAATGATTGTATCTGTTTCAAGTGCATTTTTCCCAAGAAAATTATATTTACAAGCTTTGCATTAAAAAGAATAATTAAAGTAGAGTTCATAAGCTTTCCAACAAACTAAAAATTGCATCAAATAGAAAATTGAACAAAAGTTATGGTCAAAACAAGTTGTACTGTCAACATGGGTCTAATCTAGATTCATATCCGATATAAATGGTCGCCTAGAATCACCTGAATCCAATTGTCGTTTAGATCTTTGAACTCGATCCATATCCAACTATCATTTGAATCTTTAGACTTGATTCATATTCAATTATTATTCGAATCTTTAGACCCAATCTAGATCCAATTGTCATTCATATCTTTGAACCTTATCTAGATCCAAGTGTTATCTTGACCATTTGACTTGATCCAAAATCAATCAATAAACTTTAGGGGGTTACTCTCATCTTAGATTCATTGAGCTTAGTAAGTTTTAGGTTACTTGGCCTTTAAGTTAGGTAACTCTAACCAATAGGATTCAACTTAGTACCAAGAACCAATCAGAAAGAAACCTCAAAAACTTTTAGCCAATAAGATTCCGCTATGTCATTCAAAGGTGGACCCAGATCTTTGGACCTGAACCCAATAGGATTATGATCCATACACAACAAGAAATTTATAAATAGAGGCCTAGGCTTCCTCCTAGAGCATCTAGATTTTGAGTGAGAGAGTGTTCTTACTATGATAACCTAGTTACCCTCACCGTATCGAACCTATCTACTTAAATCTAGGTCTAGATCACCTGTCATAGGATCCATTCTACTTGATTTGAACCTCCTTGAGCCCATGCCTTACAAAGGTATTGTCAAATTTATAGCTTGTCTTATAAGAGTTACATGTCAGTTCACTTTCTTATTATTTTTATTTTTTTATTTTATTAAATTTATATGGAGTATGTTTGCCTATAATTTCATATATTTGTCTTTGTTTCATGCCTTTTCGAGCGTTGATGGTATCTCGCAACATCAACCTCACCTTTTTTGTAGGACCCACATTTGAGAGTCACTTGCAAGCTAAAGCCTGATCATTGAAGATTTTGAATTTCCTAGAGTGGCTAATTCCTATTCAAAGGAGGAGAAAAGAGGTGCTACTTGAAGAGCCAACCCCCACATTCTCGTCTTCTAAAATTGGGATCCAATTTTTTGAATCCAAGGTTTTTTAGAATACCCTCTTCTTGGTTTTCAAAATTTGGAGATCTACACCTGCTCACTCAAGATTGCATGCATCTGGGGTTTTAACTTGCAAAACATTGCCATATATGCCACAAGGAAGAAACATTTTTTCATCTGTTTGTTGCATGCCTTGCTATCAAAGCTATTTGGACGTCAGTATCTCATTTGTTTTACCTACAGATAAACTGATCAACAAGACTTTCTGTCGTGGTTTAGATCTTGGACTAATCATATTCTATCTCCTAGAATATATCAAGCATGGTTACTTGCATTTCAGCTTGTTATGTATATCAAACCTGGGAATTACAACTGGTAGGAGCAGTTAGTGCAGGTCACCTTGTGCTGGGACGTTGCAAGTTCAAATCCCAATGGTATAGCTGTATAACTAAGTGATCATCTTTTGCTGCGCTTGGGTGACTTACAACATTCAATAGTTACCCCATGGGTCAATGCAAATCGATGATCTTCACCAACGTGCAGAGATCCTGAACAGTGTTGTGAGAGGCGTACACCTCAGTACCTGAGGCGTACGCCTCAGAGGCGAAGGGCAGGCTCAACGCCTCGCTTCACCTCATCATTTAACAACCTTGATCCTGAAAGCCGCTAAGTGCCATGACCATTCGACACAGTCAATCACATGACAGCATTTCATATGGGGCCTGCTCTGTAGCTGTGGGCTGCGGGGGTGGTTGGTAGGAGCTGTGAGTGCGGTCTTCCTATGGTGGGAAGTTTGCAGGTTCGAAACCCCATGGTAAGTTGAATAATAACTGGTGGAGGTCTGCCTAACCCCAGCTTGCCTTTCAAAAAAAAAAATTTGATGCTCTTCACCCTGCTACTGATGCTTCAGCAAGTCCCAGCCAACACGACTTTGAACATGAAAATTTCTAGTATGTTGATCCGCTTAATACTATCAATTAACTACTTGCTAATCTTCAGCTAGAAAGCTCACAGATTTCAGCTGTTTTTTTTGGGGGTTAGGCAGACCTCCACCAGTTATAGAACCTTATTATTGGGTTTTGAACCTGCAACTTCCCAACACAAGGTGACCTGCACTAACTGCTCCTACCAATCAAGCTGAGCCTGTTGCTCAATGGTTAAACACCTTTTCACAGTTTCGATCTAAGTGGGTTCCCAAGTTGTGTAATTATACATCTTATAACTTAGCCCAAGCTTTGTAATTATACAGCTTATAACTAAGCTAAGTTGGGAATATATCATGGTATCAAGATCTTGTTTGGTAGGAGCTGTTAGTGCACGTCACTAGTGTTGGGAGGTTGCAAGTTCAAATCCCAATGGTATGATATATAACTGGTGGGGGTCTCCCTAATCAGTTCCTGTTGTTATTGTCATTAATTATGCTCGATTCTATTTAATTAGCAGTGTAAAATCTTCAATCTATTAAAAAAAATAGTTTTATTGTGAAGAACATATTGCAAGTATTACTTTGATTGATCAGGAGGGGTTGGCGCGGGCGCCTTGGCTGCTAGAAGAGCAGTCAAAGTTTGATTCTCATGAGTGACACCCCTCTGTGCAAGCTAATGTGTAGCATAGGCCCTGGGGGCAGGAGTCCTATCCTCATGCCGCCTGCATGGCAGCACGACGACCATAGGTATGATAGGTTGAGTCAGCGCGATCAGGTCTTTCTTCTCGGTGCCGTTTTTTCAGGTTATAAATTAAAAAAAAAGGTGTTTTTCTTATTTACACCAAAATCAACAACAACAACTACGCCTTCATCCCAAAACAATTACACCAAAATACAAGTATGAAATACAACTACGTTACATACTAGGTATATATTTGAGAATATCTCATTTCATTTTCATTCTTGCCCCCTAATCAACTCTCCACATTTGCACTCAACACAGCCCTCATCTTATCCTATGGCCGTCAACGAGTTCGGTTTATATCAGGTACCCAATTCGATTCGAACCCAAATCCCAAGGTATGAGCATAGAAAGTGCAGAACCCAGTAATATTCGGGTTGATCTGAACCCTACCCGAGCAATGTGCAGGCTGAGTTTGGGTCATGAATTTTGCTGAGATCGACCTATAATTTTTGCTGGGTACTCGACAGGACCCGAATATATATATATATATATATATCTATATATATAAATAAAAATTTTAAATTATGATAATCTGGATTTAAGATTCTATTTTTGTGACCTGACAAAACCCGAACGTGGTTATTAGTTATATGAGCGGGTCAAGGTCAACCCTGACCCGACCCGGTTTCCCCAATTCATCATAAGAGTTGGACACACCAAGTGTGGGGCTATTTTCGTCATTCCCGAAGCAGACATAAAATACTGGAAGCGCTTAGCAACTTATCAGAAACTCACTCTGAAGCCTCCGTGTGTGTCCTGACGATAACAATGGCCACCCTTCTCACTGCTTTGGTAGTCCCCTTAAAACCCTAATCCCCTCTTCCTCTTCTCCCCCACCCAAATCCTTCTCTCTCCTCTCGAGATTTCGCGTTTTCTGAGTTGGGTTTTCGTTTTTCTGATTTGGGTTTTCGTTTTTCTTTTCTTTTTTCTCGGTTTCTTGCGGCAGGGAAACGTGGGGACGGCGATTTCGGGCTCCCATAGCGTTTCTTCACGTCGGTTGCTTCCCTCTTCCACGAGTTTCATCAGGTTGGGAAGATGCCCATCATCATCCGCGTGTTCATCCTCCCTTTTCTACTCTGTTTCTGGTGGTCTTCTTCCTCTTTCTTCGTCAACCCGAAGAAGCGCCACTCTGGTTAGCTCCACTCGTGCTGCATTGCAGGTAAAACATCACCGTATCCACCATTAGCTTCGTTCGCTTTCATTTTCGTTCTCTTTGGTGTAGAATTGTTGCGGAAATCGCGCACCCATTTGGGTTTTTCGTTGTTACTGAGTGGAATAAGGTTGAAATGTTGTGTATCTTATTTATTTTTTTTGGAATTTTGGGATTTTAGGAAGCTGGATTTCAATCCAAGGTTACCCACAAAGTTTATTTTGATATAAGCATTGGGAATCCTGTGGGAAGCGTTGTCGGGAGGATTGTGATTGGATTGTATGGTGATGACGTCCCTCAAACGGTGGAGAATTTCCGTGCTCTGTGTACAGGTCTTCATTTAATCATGTTCTTACGTTTTATCTTTCTAATTGTTTGGTAGGAAATGGGTTCTTGATGGTGGTGGTTTAATACGAGTATGTGTTGTGTTGTGTTATTGAATTTACTGGTATACTGAAAGCTCATAATATTTGTTTTTTTTTCAATCAGGGGAAAAGGGGTTCGGGTACAATGGATCTACGTTTCATCGTGTCATTAAGGATTTCATGATTCAAGGAGGAGATTTCGAAAAGGGAAATGTGTGTTTTCTTCCTCATTTTTGTGCATTACCTTTTCGTGCTTTTTTTTCTTTTTTCAAATTACAATCATGTCATTTGGTTTTAGTCTTCTAAAATTGTTGATTCAGATTCTTCTATGGGTGCTTTGAGTAGTGTTCTTCTTTGAGTTGATTTCATTTATCCATCTGAGAAGGGCAAGGAAGTAAAATGTGGGATGCTACTCTTACACAATATGTGCTTCTTTTTGGATTGTTATAGCCGTTACAGTTTGTCTTTCTCACAATTTGTTGGCTCTATCCAGCACATTCTTTGTTCTATAAGTGTTAGGATTCGTGAGTGGACATGATGGGAGTAGCTTTCTCACGTTTATCCGAAGTTCCGTATGCGAATATCTGAAGAAATGCATCTCTAACATTACTTTTTTTTCCTGGAAACACCAGTGAAACTCCCATTTGATGAAATTCAGTCGCAATCACCTGCCATTGAGCAGTCTGGTTTGAAACAGATGCATGTCTTTCGATTGGGATAGAGTTTTTTCTCATGATTGAAAAATTGTTTTGGAATTATGGTATATAACTTGTTCTTTTTTAGCAATTTCGTCATGGTTGCGCAACATGCGGGGTAACTAAGTGTACCAGGGGTCAATTAAACATGGGGGGAAGGAAAGAGTGGTAGTTTGTGCAGATATTTTTTATGTGAATAAGAAATATTTTGGATTTCTTCATGTCTCTCAAATTATTATTTTTCCTAGAGGCCAACCCGAAGAGTTTGCATTTCCATTCTATCTCAAAGATAAAGTCTCCAAGTGTGTTCCTTATTGTAGATTTTATAGTTCCTTGATGTTTCTGGGCAATGTTATGATTTTTCTTACTTGAAAAATGGTTTTTGTGACCTTTTGGGGATTGACCCTGATGTACGGACAACTAAGGTTAAGAGTTTTCTAGAAGAGACAAAGGAAGAATGTCTTGGGTTAAGACAAGGCTGTAAGTGTTGAACTGTTCACTCATGACCTCAATTACTTTAAGTTTTATCCATTGTCTTTTGAACCGGTATGCAATTTGTCATGGAAGATGATAGTATTGACCCTCTAGCAAGGACAGAATACCTTAATGGATGACAAAACAATTTTCTTTTGAGCCTCACTTTGCTAAAGAAAGCTGATGATAGGTGAAAAGATAGTTCACAGATGAGATAGTTGACCAGGATATATTAGTAACACATTTGTCACTTGCAATGCTCTTATGTAGATTACAATTTTAAGGTCTCCGAACCATTTGTCCTGTAGGCTCTATCTTTATAGTTCATTCTTGTTATTGGCCTTTCACTTCTTGCTTTCAATATCCTTGGTCAAACTTTCTGCTGGAAGATTGGCCTTTTAATTGAGTTCCATGGATTTGTCTTTGTCAACTTTTAGTTTATTGGCATAGCCTTTAACCTTGATGAGAATCATGATACGATCTCAGCAGTGGATGATCTAGGCTTAGCATTTGACATCATGGTATTCCTCCAAATGAAATCATGCTTCTCCTATGGGAACTTGGAAAGTTTGGTCTTGATAATATAAATCATTTTCCAGCCCACATATGCAAAAGTGTGCATCTCATTTTTCATAATAATCAGGTTTAGCATTTTTTTCAAGTTTCAATTATTTATAGAAATGATTATTTGAAATTGAGCTCAAGGGGCTTCATGACTAACCAACTTATCTATTTGGTCCTTGTGAGAGGACTTTCATGAGATGATTAATGATTTAATCAGAATTGCCTGCTGTAAAAATGTCTTCAAAGAGACAATATGCATACAATCACTAATTCCTCACAAGAGATGTGCACAAAGGCACCCAAAGAACACTTGAATAATTATGCACAAAGGCATAAAAATAAATCTCTTTATTGAAATGCAAAGGAGCTTGAGCTCTCACCCTAAAAACTTGTTAAATATACAAGGGGAGAACCCCTATTTATAAGAACCAAAGAGGGACCCTTGGAGGGGCTCCAATCTAGTCGTTGGAGGGGGGCCAACGACTAGATTGGGCCCCCCCAATGTAAGTACAAAAAAAAAAAAAAAACAAGAAAGAAAAAACGATAAAGAAAAAAAGAAAATAAAAGTAAATAAAAAGTACAAGCATATTCTTATTGGAATATGTGTAAAATGTAAAAAGTCTAAAATACCCTTTCCTGGGTTAGTAAATGATATATCTCTATATACACACACACACACAATAGGAGTACATTTTAACACCCCCCCTCAAACTTACGGTGTGATGACCGCAAGTTTGCCAAGAAAAAAATTAAATCTAGGAGAGCAGAGCGCCTTAGTGAAGAAGTCAACCAATTGATACTCGAATGTCACATATGGGAGATCGATGACCTTCTTCAAGTATTCTTCTCGGATATAGTGGCAGTCCATGTCGATATGCTTCGTGCGCTCATGAAAGGTGTGGTTCTTGGCAATATATATCACACTCTTGTTGTTGCAACATAACTTTGTTGGTTCTTGAACGCAAACTCTCATATCCTCTAGTAGGCGGTGAATCCATACTATTTTCATGGTTGTAGATGCCATGGCTCGATACTCGACTTTGGTAGAGGATGAAGACACCTTTTGTTGTTTCTTGCATCTCCAAGAAACCAATGATTCTCCTAAAAAAATACAGAAACCAGTGGTGGAGTGACGATTATTAGGGTCACCTTCCCAATCAGAGTCAGTATATGCAATTAAATTTAACTCAGAAGATGAAGAAAGACTCCCTTATTTATTATCCCTTTTATATATCTGATGATGCGAAGAACGACACTCATGTGTACCGATGTAGGGGCATGTTGGAATTGACTGGCGATATTAACTGCGTGAGATATATCGAGCCTGGTGATGCTAAGATACATAAATGATCCAACCAGTTGTCTGTAAGGAGTGAGATTATCCAGAGGAATCCCATCATCAATTTTCATCTTTGATTCAACTACTTTTGGGGTTTCACAAATTTTGTCATCAGTAATACCTGACCTGTCAATGACTTCACAAGCAAGTTTAATTTGGGATAGAAAATATCTTCTATAATTAAAGGCAACTTCAATGCCTAAAAAACATGTCAGAAACCCTAAGTCTGACATCTCAAATTTTTCTGTCAATGCATGTTTAATTCTTTTTATTCTCTTGACATCATCACCTCTAATTAACATATCATCAACATATAATAGCAAGATTACAATACCTGCAACAGATTTCTTCACAAACAGGGCAATGTCAGTATACAACAACAACAACAACTACACCTTCATCCCAAAACAATTGGGGTCGGCGATATGAACCAAAAAAGAAAATCATTCTGGGTCTTCCACATGAATCCTTCTCCTCCAATCATTTCTATTCAATGCCATGTCCTCGGTGAGGTTCAAAGCATTCATATCATTTCCTATCATCTCCATCCAAGTCTTCTTAGGCCTACCCCGACCTCTTTTAACTAATATATTTTCCCATTTCTCCATCCTTCTAACTGGAGCATCATTAGGCCTTCGCCGAATATGTCCAAACCACCGTAAACGATTCTCTCTCATCTTATTTTCAATGGATGCAACGCCTACCTTCTTACGTATCACCTCGTTTCAAATCTTATCTTTTATTGTATTTCCACACATCCATCTAAGCATACACATCTCAGCTACACTCATTTTTTTAATATGATGTCTCTTGGCAGCCCAACATTCCGTACCATATAGTAAAGCGGACCTAATTGTCGTCCTATAAAACTTTCCCTTCAACCGCAATGACATTCTACGATCGCACAACACTCCAGTTGCACTTTTCCATTTCATCCACCCAACCTTTATCCTATGATTTACATCATCAATTTCTCCATACTTTTGAATGATAGATCCCAAATATTTGAAACAGTCATCCACCGGTATTTCTTGCTCACCAAGCTTCACTACACTCCCATCACTACTTCGTTGCTTACTAAACCGACATTCCATATATTGTCCTACTCTTACTCAACTTAAAACCTCTTACTTTCAATGTCTGTCTCCATAATTCTAACTTAGCATTAACCCCAACTCTAGACTCATCAATCAAAACAATATCATCAACAAACAACATACACCACGACACATTTTCTTGAATTGATTGCGTAAGCTCATCCATCACTATAGCAAATAGGAAAGGGTAGTGTCAGTATAGCATGAGATAAATCCATTTTTTGTCATTAAGTTGTTAAAACGGTCATACCAAGCCTTGGGAGCTTGCTTTAAACCATAAAGCGCTTTTTGTAAGCGAATTTTTTTTCCGTTGGGACAATTCATTCCAGGAAGAGCATCCATGTAAACTTCTTCATTTAAGTCTCAATTTAAAAAGGCGTTTTTAACATCTATTTGGTATATGTTCCACTTTTTAATTGACGCAATTGTAATAAGACACCTAACTGTAACCATTCGTGCAACAGGAGCAAATGTTTCATCGTAGTCTATCTCATATTCTTGACCATAACCCTTAACAACTAGACGAGCTTTATCTCGCTCAAGAGTCCCATCACTCTTGGTTTTGACCTTAAAAACCCATCTACACCCTATAGTTTTCTTACCTTTGGGAAGATCTTGAAATTTTAATGTTTTAGCCTTTCTAAGGGCTTTAAGTTCATTTTCCATAGCCTCTATTCATTCATCACACTTTTTGGCTTCTTCAAAAAAATTTGGTTCTATGTATGAGTGAATGGCACTAAGACATGCTCTATGTTTGGGAGAGAGAGTCATATGATATGAATCTAGAAGTGGGTTTCCTATTTCTCTCTCTTTGCGAACTTTCATTACTTAATGTAGTTGTTTCATTAGGTTCACTATATTTTTGTCTATATGTGTGTAGATGATCAACTCCTTGTATGTTCTATCATCAATCTCTTGATAGATAGATGGATGAAGAAAGTTGTTATTTTCTTCTACTTCATTATTGCTAAGATTATTTTGTGCGGACTCATCGTTACTAATGTCGTCATCTCTAGATAATAGATCAAATAAGAAAGTAATCTACATTTTTCTCGTGAGATTCATATCTTTCAAACCCACTAACATTTTCTAGAAAACTTACATTTCTAGACACATACAATTTATCGTTTTCAACATCATAACATCGAAACCCTTTTTTAAGTTTCGGAGTATCCAAGAAAAGCACATGGAATGGCCTTTGGTGAAAGTTTATCATTCTTATTTGTAAGAACGCACCCAAAAATTCTTAACCTACTATAATCAGGGTCTCTTTTATACAAAATTTCAAAGGGTGAGACCTTATTTAAAGTTTTGGATGGAAGACGAGTGATGAGATAGACGGACGCAAGAGCCGCCTCAGCCCAAAATCTTTTTGGATTGTTTTGAGAAATAAGGTTCTAGATGTCTCAATGATGTGTCTATGTTTTCTTTCGGCCAAACCATTTTGTTGAGGTGTTTTGGGACATAATTTTTAATGATTATCCCATGTTTTTCAAGATAACTCTTAAATTCATTTGAGAGATATTCTCCGCCGGAATCAGTTTTAAATTTGAGAAAGTATATCCAAGAATATATAGAATAATCATCCACAAAGATCACATAATATGCAAACCCTTTTTTTGAGATAACGGATGCTGGTCCCCAAACATCCGAATGAACAAGTTCAAATGGTTTTTAGTAAACATCGATTTTTGATAAAAAGGCAAACTTCTCATTTTTCCAAGAGTGCAATCATTACAAGTGAAATTGTTCTTACATGGATATTTGGCAAAAGGTAAATAAGAAATCTTGGTGACATTGGGATGCCCAAGTCTTTTGTGCCATACATTAATGTCTTTATGTTGCACAACATTACAAAAAAGATTCTTTGGAATACGAAGAAAATCCACATAGTATAGATCTCCCTTCCTAAAGCCTTCCCTAATCAACTTCTCGGACCGACGATCCTGTATCCAACATTTTTTAGATGAGAATTTTATATTACATTCATGGTCCGAGAGTTGAGAGACTGAAAGCAAATATAAATTCAATTTTAGTATAAATCTAATTTTAGGGATAAAAAACCTTGTTCTTCACAATTTTAAATTTTTTTGATTTCAAGAGAAGTGCCATCCACGGTTGAAACAAAAGTTGAAGAGAATTTTTTTAAATATTCAGAGAGAGAACAAATATTTGGAGACATGAAAAGAGGCACCCGAATCCAAAAGCCAATAAGTCTTACCGGGAAGAAAGAAGGTGTATGTGGCCGATCCGAAAATTGCCTCCTTGAGAAGTGGTTGAAGTGCTTCCACAATTGGAGAGATTTTTTAAATATTCGGAGAGAGAACAAATATTTGGAAACATATGAAAAGAGGCACCCAAATCCAAAAGCCAAGAAGTCTTACCGGGAAGAAAGAAGGTGTATGTGGCCACTCCGAAAATTGCCTCCTTGAGAAGTGGTTGAAGTGCTTCCACAATTTGATGCAAGGAAAGAGCTCCATTTGAAGAAGATGAACTTTCTTCATTTTGGGGTTGAGATGTGGTAGCCATAGCTAGCAACTTCTTTCATTTTGGGCAAACCGGTTTGATGTGTCCCGATTCCTTACAAAAGTGACACTCAATCTTGCTATAGTCTCTTTTACCTCCTTGACCACTTGATCCTTGATTTTGATTTTTGAAGTTGGGAGGTTTGTAGGTTCTCAAATTGTTTCCTGGTCTTGAAACGACATTTACACCATTACTTTCTTCTTGGTTGGAGGGTGTTGCAAGAACACTTGAGTTGTTTTTGCTTATATCCATACGGGTTTCTTCCCCACTTAGTTTGGTAATAACATCCTCAAGAGAAGGGAAAGTGAAGGAGAAAAGAAGAGAGGATCGTATTTGTTCAAATTCGGGTCTAAGCCCATTTAGAAAGTTAAAAAATCGATCATCCTCCAATTGCTTATGTACTCCATTTTGGTTCAAGCATGACAAGTTCATCCCAAATGGATGACAATTTCGCAAAATTTTCTCTAATAGTCATTTCATTTTGTTGGAGGATCAAAGCCCTTTTTTTAAGATAATACTTGTGAGATAAATCTCATGAAGTATGCATCTTTTCAAGATATTGCCATGCTTGAGAAACTTTTTTAAATTTTATGATGTTGGCATTGATCTTTGTCTCAACGGATGAGAAAATCCATGATAGGATTTTAAAATTTTTCATCTCCCATTCCTCATGCTTCTTGAAATAGTCTTCAAGAGCTTTATTTCTTTCTTCACCTTCAAGAATTTTTATTTTCCCTTTTTCTACCAAAGT
The DNA here is from genome assembly GCF_984573655.1 of Nuphar pumila. Classification (NCBI taxonomy): domain Eukaryota; kingdom Viridiplantae; phylum Streptophyta; class Magnoliopsida; order Nymphaeales; family Nymphaeaceae; genus Nuphar; species Nuphar pumila. The sequence continues at coordinate 178,684,030 of NC_143249.1, read as the reverse complement.
AATTTTTTTTCCGGTTTCGGTATAGAGCCTACATATCTCCAAAGCCCTTTACCCTTGATATGAGCTTTCATATTTCCGGTCCAAATATGATAATTCGAGCCATTCAATTTGAACCCAAGAGAGAAGTGTGAATCCTTTTCCCCCATTTGAGAAGAGAAGAAAAGAGGAGAGAAGAAATTCTTACCACAAAAAGGGTTCCTTAGAGCTTACTTAATAAAGTATGCTTCTTGATATAAATGATAAGAGGTCTTCACACCGAAATCCAAGAGAGAGTGGAGTGCACGACTTCAAGGCACACGATAAAATGAAGTGGCACACTCTTCACTTCTATAATAACCAAGCTTTGATACCATATAAAAATGTCTTCAAAGAGACAATATGCATACAAGCACTAATTCCTCACAAGAGATGTGCACAAAGGCACCCAAAGAACACTTGAATAATTATGCACAAAGGCATAAAAGTACCACACACATGCACAAGGCCATAAAAATAAATCTCTTTATTGAAATGCAAAGGAGCTTGAGCTCTCACCCTAAAAACTTGTTAAATGTACAAGGGGAGAACCCCTATTTATAAGAACCAAAGAGGGACCCTTAGAGGGGCTCCAATATAGTCGTTGGAATAGTGACCGTTGGAGGGGCCTAACGACTACATTGCCCCCCCCCCCCAATGTCAGTACGAAAAAGAAAAAGAAAAAAAGTAAATAAAAAGTACAAGCATATTCCTATTGGAATGTGTAAAATGTGAAAAGCCTAAAATACCCTTTCTCGGGTTAGTAAATGATATATATATATATACACACATATGTATGTATGTATGTATGTATGCACACAATAGGAGTACATTTTAACACCTGCAACTGTCTACTCTCTGAATCTGAACCTAGATTACAACTGCCCATGGCGATCTCCTGTTTGAAGCTAAAACTACATGTTCTTCGTATGCTCATTCTTGTTCTTCTGCTGATATGCATATCTTATATATGTTACTGGAGGATTTTTTGATTTGTTTGAAGTCATAAAAGGTGGCAGCTCAGGATTTTCAATATCATGAGCTTGGTGGTAAAAACATATTTGAATATTGAAGGGTGCCATGCATCAAGTGTGTAAAAGACATGTAATAGCCATGATTGAGGTGACTATTAATTTGAAAACTACCCAGGTCCATTAGAAAAGTAACTACTAAATCTTCATCAACGACAACATGTGCAATGGTTTTCAATTGATTTGATGCAATGGTTTTCTGCGTAAGAGGACATCAACACTAGAACCTTCAGATTTTTTCTTTGATTACATTAATAAAAAATTGGACACTTGGGAATAATCAATTGTCTTATGAAGATGGTTCCATGGGCTCAACCTTGTGGAGTTTGGGGTGCTTGAATAAAAATGTACTGTGAAAGGGTAGAGGTAATATAAGCTGGTGGTTGATGATCCTTTTCTCTTCACTAAGCAAAACCTGCTCCTTCCTAACCCCCAAAATGAGCTCCTGCCGTTTGTCTTCATCAGCTTGCTCCAACATAGAAATTCAAAGGGCATCAGATCATGTATATCCAAGTGAGCCATACGACTATGACTTGCTTCTTCCATACGAGAAAGTCATTTGAGTCAAGTTTTTCAAGAATACGTTAAGATGAGAAAAAAGAAAAAAGAGCTAGAGGAAGACATGCTGAAGCATAATTTAATGTATAATCCAAAGAGAATGAATCAAGAGGGAAGGTGATTCTGAAAAAAAAATATCTTTTTTTTCCTCATGTTTTTGGAACAAGAGCAATAGAGGGAGGTAGATTTCATTAATGATGGTTGATGTCAATTGTTGTTGTTCACACTTTACACCAACACAACCAATAGCGGGTTGGAAATATGATATAGCCATAGGAGAAACAGGGAAAAGATGTAGAGAGTGAGAGAGAGGTCTGCATGAATTTCTAGAATTTTAGAAATCTTGACCAAGATTAAGCTTTGACGACTATGCTATCACTCCAGGATCTTGTCTTCTTATCACCTCTGTTTTTAATATTGCATCACATAAAAGAGTCATGCTGATTAGCATCAATGGACTCAACGAATTAAATTTTAAGCAACCTTCTTTTGAGATGAAACCTGATTATTCTTCATGGTTTTAGTCTTTTAGACCACTCTCACCGAGCACTTCACTAGGGGATATCTCTGAGCCACATTTACTTTCTCTGTTTCAGGGAACTGGAGGGAAGAGTATCTACGGACGTACATTCAAAGATGAAAACTTCAAACGTAATGACCGGGACATTCTTTTGTTTAAGTTCCATTGTTATTAACTTCTCACCTTTTCTCTTTTCTGAAAACAATACTCAATTGTTTACTCTGTAGTGTTGCATGTGGGGCCTGGAGTTCTTAGCATGGCAAACGCTGGACCTAACACAAACGGAAGTCAATTTTTCATTTGCACTGTTAAGGTACTTTGAGATCATATCTCATTCAGATAAGTTTTTGGTCAAATTTTGATGATCATCGTCGAATTTTACTGCAAGACACCTGTGAGTGACAGACATTCTTTCTGATACAGACACCATGGTTAGACCAGAGGCATGTTGTCTTTGGGCAGGTGCTTGAGGGTATGGACATTGTGAGACTGATCGAATCCCAGGAGACAGACAGAGGTGACCGGCCTAAAAAGAAAGTAGTGATCAGTGAGTGCGGTGAGCTTCCTTTGGTTTGATAGAGGCCATGTATCAGAATAAAAGAAAACCCAGTTTTTGCAGCGTTTTCTGAAAATGTTTTGTTTCCTCCATAGGTATCACACCATGTAGAGAAACCGTTTCAAATTTTATGGAAAAAACGATGTTGAGATTTTCCTAATATTGCCAAGCGGTGCACATGTACTGAAGATGCTGTTTATGCATGCATATGGATCTTTTGTGTGTGTGTGTACTTTTGTTTAATGTTTCCATGAATTTGATGTTGTTCCTGGCGATTCTGGGAAAGTGATTGGATGAACCACAATCTAACCTAATAACTTTAGATGCATGGTTTTACTTCTACATGCGCAAAAGCTAGAAGCTTTTAGAGAAAGTTGGGGTTAGGCAAGACCCCTACCAGTTATACATCTATATCATTTGGGGTTCGAACTTGCAACGTCCCAACACAAGGTGATGTGTACTAACTGCTCCTGCCAGACAAGCGGAGCCTCCATTGGTGCAAAAGCTAGAAACTGCAATTGGCAAAAATCATTAAAGGAACTATGGAGAAAAATCTTACATGTAGCTCTTCTTTTCTTTGGAAAGACCAGCTGGGGTTAGGGAGACCCCCACCAGTTATTATTCATTATTCACTATATTAATGCAATTTTTTTAATAAAGTATTTTAGAAATATATTTTCAATAAAAATGTTTGTGCAAATGGTGCATCAAATAATGAAAACCAGTTCGCATGAGTGGTGGAGTTCGGGTCGAACTCAGGAAACGAGAAATATTTTGTATTCAAACATACTAAATTATATTTTATTGCAAAAAAAATCAATTAATTGAGCAAAAAAAAGCCAGTGCAACCTTTTGCGAAGAACTTTAAACATATAAATAAGTGGTCTTATTACAAACTCAATTAATGAAATAAAATAAATCTAAGCTAAAAATAAAAGAAAAGGTTTTCAGTGCTTCGAGTCTTTTATCCTTTGTGTCTTGTGCTTTCCTATGAATCCAAACAAATAGTATTTTATTTCAATTTAAATGTCTTGTATTTTTGAGAGCTCTCTTAGAAGCTTGAAAGGCTTTTTGAAGGAACTTTTTAGAACCTCAAAGGGCACTTTGAAGGTACACGTATAAACGCTTTTATGCAAAAATCAAAATTACAAAACACAGTCGAACAAATAAAACTAAACAAAATCTAATAATTAATAAACTAAAAATTCAGCAAGAAAGAACTAAACTACATAAACTAACTACATTAAAATGCAAAATAGCAAAATAAACTACTAACAAATTGTGTAACAAACAAACTACTTGAATATAGCAATAATTAAATCTGGAATACTGAGAACGTATAAATGAATTAATCTATGAACTAACAACTAATGAATAAACGACTAATGAGTTGAACAATTAATAAAATAAATCACAAATAAAGTGCAGCAACGTATACTATCAAAAAATAAAAAACATTAATAAAGAAATAATGCATGAACTAAACGAAATAACACACATACGATCTAATCAGCTAATGCAATATGCTATCAACTAATGAAATACGAAGGAAGATGGAATAAAATAACTACTAATGCAATGCAATATGTCAACTATACCCTATCCTAACCAAAATAAATCAACATCAAAACCTAAATTATAACATCAATTAAAGTCAATGGATAAGAACCCTAACTATAAACTAACGTCACTTGCTTGAAGCCTGTTAACTAATCAAACAAAATTGCAGAACCTACGTTAACTTAACTATAGGCTGAACGGAATGGGAATTAACATTTGCTGAATACCAAAAAAAATCAAAACATGTAATCTATTAACGTCAATATACAAAAATGAATTCTATATGAAATAAATTAACTATCCTGTATTAAAACTAAAACGTTGACTAACCTCTTCACCCTGGTTCTTTGACAACGTCAAACGCAATGTGAAAAAAAAATGCTGAAACTAAATAAAACAAGACACTGACTGAATAACATAAAAACATTGAGACTGATAAATAAAACAAAACACAGATTCAATACCGGCTGAATAAAATCATATGCAGTGACTGAATAAAACACTGGGATTAAAAACCGATTGAAATAATAAAAAAAATAAAACGCAACAACTAACTAAAGAAGAACACAACTAAGAAAACTTATTCTTTTGATATATTACCTAAATCGATAAAAAAAAAGAATATCTATGCTACGGAGAGGGGGGAGAAGAGGCTCACCTACGGCTTACCTCCAACAGACTGGTAGAGAAGAGAAGAGAAGTTGTGACTGATCCCAGGCTGCATGCGCACTTCTCCGACGAAGAAGACAAGGTTGTGACGATGAGGCTAGAAGCAAGACAAAGAAGAAGAAAGGAGGAAAGAGGGAGAAACCGACATGAAGAGAGAGAAAGCAAGGAAAAGAGAGAAGAGAGAGAGGGGGGCATATGGTTCAGCCAAGAAAAAGCCTGTTCTTTGTTGGAAAACCTAATACTTATACTCTTAATTAGGGCAAAATATGAATTTCCAAAAAAAGTCTTGATAATTTTTCAAGAATTTTCAAAAGAGACCTCTAAAAAATGTGTTTTTCAAAAAGGAGGTTTTCTTAAAACTAATTAAAAATAATTAATTAAATCCTAATATAACTAAACTATAATTAAGAAAATTCTAAAACTAATAAAAATACTGAAAAACGCAAGGTCGAACCAGAAAATGTGATTTTCCTGAAAATTCAATCTCGAAGCGAATTCTCGAAAACAATGATAAAGATGGGTTTTTTTAATACAATTTTTATCATGGATCATTAATAAATAAAAATGAATAAAATACAAATATTATGCATGATCATGTACCACATCCTGTAAAGTCCCACCATAAGGAGACATGCACTGACAGCTCTTACCAACCACGCGGTGCCATGTGGCTCTTATCATATGAGGGGAGCCCTGTCAGGGGTTTTACCAATTAGAGGCCTAGCAATCCTTGGCTTAGCCCAAAAAAAAAGACAAGTTTTGAGGGTTTTTCATTCCAATTCAAATCCATGTTTGGACGCTTACAGTTGCAACATTACCTTAGCTGAGGATTCTTGGTTCATAGGGGGACTTCCCATCTTGCCTAGTGTTAAAAAAACGTGCTTTTTACAATGTCATTTTTATGCAGCAGCGCTGCTGATGACCATCCATCTCAACATTTCTTAAGATCGACACCACACCCATCTTGAGAAATGCCAAGATGTGTGGTTGTCAAGCAGCCATGCTACATATAATGTGAAGTCTTTTTACAGATGTAATGCACACGATGTGCTGCGGTGTCGAAAAATGTGGCAAGAGTTTGAGAATATTTTTTATCTTTATTTTTTCAGATAACAGTTTGGACAAGATTATCTACCGATATGACTTTAAGATGAGTATTACAAATTCGTGTTTTTTTTTTATAAGCAAGCTTGGGGGTAATTAAAAATAAAAAATATAAAAATGGAGAATAATGCTCGGTAGGATTAAACTCAAGACTCCTCGATTATGATAAATTCGACTTAACCATCCCACTATCTCATTTGAACTGTCGATTTGGTTGCTGAGAATCTGTGAATATTTGGTGCATACTAGGGTTTAGCAGAATGATTTCATCCTGTTCTCATTTTATGCAGTGGTGATATTCTTTTCCATATGATTAAACTGGAGTAAGGTGCAACTCCAAGTTAACAGGACGTCACAAATTCAAAGCCCATGGCGACATGTTTCTGCGGACTGCACAACCTTGCATCATGAGTAAGGGTTTTGTCACTTCATTTTCTGCAATGTTTTTTGGTTTCTAACTGTAACCCTAACTTGTCAATTTGCCTTCTCCTTTCCAAAGTTTTGGAGGATGATACACATATTGTATGGAAGGAAAAGCTGTCTTGAGAACGATTCACTTGAGAATCGGTATCAGTTCGATTCACCTGAATCGTTGGCCAAACGATGCAGGTCCGATTCCGATACTGACAACATTGCCTGTGTTACTAAGCCGTGGCCTAACCATAAAGCTATCTCATACCTTCCACGATCGAGTTTAATCATTTTTTTTGTGGGTTAGGTGAGTACGGTCAGGATATGAATGGAGGTGATAAGAAAGGATATGAATGCTTTGAATCTCACCGAGGACATGGCATTGGATAGAAATGAATGGAGGAGAATGATTCATGTGGAAGACCCATAATGATTTTCTTTGTTGGTTCATATCGCCGACCCCAATTGTTTTGGGATGAAGGCGTAGTTGTTGTTGTTGTTGTTGTTGTAGGTGAGTACGGTCAGCTTCGACCCTGGAGCAAAGCAGATCTCTTGTGGGGTTTGAATTTTTTTTTTTTTTTGGTTTTGATAAAAGAATGCTGGGAGAGAGGCTTGCTCCATGCATGTATTAAAGTAGGAATTACTCAAGCCAAAAAGACGGCTTCTGAAACATTTCCTCGTGATTCTTATTTATCTACTCTTACTCGATATTTCCAATAAAAATTGGGTTGGTTGAACTTGAAAATTTATTCATTGAATCAAATCAATAAATTGGATTTGATTGGATAGTACCAACAAAATCGCACACTAACTCCCATTTCTTATTGAATTAACCGATCAACTTGCTATCGGACATTTTCGGTTAGTTAATATTCGCAAGAATAGTGACATTTTATTACAGTTGCCACGTGGCAAACCCGAGTTTCCGATACACAAGATAATCAAACCGGTTATCCTGAGATGACTCTGGGTCAAACCGATTCGTTTAATGTTGGTCCTCATGAATCAAGAATGTCCCATTAAGGCAACCAAAACCAATCACACCATTCATTTAGTTATCATAATCCTGACCCTTAATCTGTCATTAGTGACACGTGGACGAATCCTACCGTATGATCTCGTGAGGGTCGTCGCCCTCACGAGATCTCCCAACTAAACCAGAAAAGCCAAAGCAGCTGGTGGTCAAAACCCTAACCCTAGGATCATTTTGGTCTGACACCACACTAACCAATGATGGGCTTGACTTGGCCAACCTAGTCGCAGTTTGTGTCGTGTGTGGGCTCGGGTCTGAAGACTCTTAAGTCTGAACCGAACATCAGACTCGGACTTGGCACTGCACAAGCCACAAGCCACAAGCCACTTGCTCACGCGCCTGTGTGTAAAAAAGGCTTTTAAGCTTCTGCTGCTTTTTCGTCTTTAGCAAAGCTTCAAAAGCACTGCTAAAAGTCGTTTTATTACACAGGCACATGCTGAGCATTGCGCGCATCCATTTCTGTCAGGCACAAGAGTAGTCAGGCAGCTACCACTATATATATATATATATATATATATATATATATATATATATATATATATGCCTCTTTTTTTCATCAGGTCTCGTTAGGCCGATTCAAAAATCATAGTTTTAAGTTTTTTTCTCACGTCTAACACCGTAGATGTAATCTATAGGTTTTGTTTAGTGAAAACCGGCTTTGGGATCGCCGGAATCAATGGTTCAGATCTATCATAAAACACTTAAAACCTATGGGGCAGAACAGGGAAATAAGGCCTAATATGTTCAGTTCTCCATATATATATATATATATAGTAATGTGTTCCTTAAGCCCTTTTTTTCGTCAGGTCTGGTTAGGCTCTTTCAAAAATCATAGTTTTAAGTTTTTTTTCTCATGCCTAACACCATAGATGTGATCTATAGGCTTTGTTTAGTGAGAACCGGTTTTCGGATTGCTGGAAGCTGACATGTATACAGGTTTTTCCGGTGATCTAAAATCTGAAGATACCAGTTTTTTTGGCTCATAAAAATATGTTTTTTCGTCAAAAAAACATCATCCAAGAGTCAATTCTCACTAAATCGAGCATTCAAAACACATCTACCGGTTCAGAGATATCATAAAGCACTGAAAACCTATGAGGCAGAATAAGAAATGGGGCCTAATATGTTCAGTATCATCCTCGCCCCCCTAAAATCGTGAGCTATTAAAGTACCTTGAAAATTGTATCAAATGATATATAATAGTAATTAAACCTACTGACATGGTAAACAAATCATACTAAACACACCCATACAGTCAGATTTAGCATTTGGGTCCTGTTAACAGGTCGGGTCGGGGACACCATATAACTAATAGTGGGTGTTGGGTTCAGGTTTTTTCGGGTGACAAAAATTGAATCCCAAACCCCGACCCGCATAATTTAAAAATTTTATTTTTATTAATAATGCCCTATCCGGCAAAAATCATGACCCAACCCTGACCCACATATTGCTCTGATTGAGTTTGATTCGACCCTAATATTATTAGTGTTGGCACTTTCCATGCCCATAACTGGGAATTCGGGTTTGGGACGAGTCAGATACCCGATACAAACTGGACCCATTGATAACCCTGTGTACCACAGTGTGGTATGCTATTGTGGTTCAGAACCATAATAGTTGAGTTGCCTGGTTGGTGGTAGTCTAATGTCTGAGGCAATTCTGTAGTTAGGGAAAAAGATTGCCCAGTGATGGGAATCCATGATCCTTGGGAATCATTGATGTTGAATGATTACGTAGGGAGATTCTCAACAGCAACCTTACGACCCCTTTTGCTGTTAAGATTCTATTCTATCAGAATAGCAATAACACATTAAAAAGGAAAGCAAGGAATCCATTGATGATATACATTGAATTCTTTTATTTTATACACCAAGTTTACATGTGGGCAAGGATGGTCATGCCTTTGAGACCAACGAGAGTTTGGTTCTACATTGGCAAATTTTTTCTTGGTTATTCCTTCATGGTACAGAGAGAGAGAGAGAGAGTCTTCAAGAGTACGACTTTATGAGACCCAAATTGAAGAGAAATCTTTCTGAACTTGATCTGAAGAGATTACCCAAGGAAAACCTTCCACTTTCCTGTGGTATAGATTTTGAGTAGGCATCGTCTTTCACATGGAGCATGGTCTGGCCTATTTCATTGCGGATGGTTTCGATGGTTTGGCTCCGCACAGGGTGCCCAGATGCATCCTTGACATAGAACACATTCACTGCTTGTGAACCTCGCGTTGTAACCTCAGCTTGCGTGACTGAGAGGCCGTTCTCTCTGAAAATTCGCGTCACATCTGACAGCAGTCCAACCCGATCTTCACCACATAGTTCAAGTCTCAGTCCCTGCACATTGTAGAACCAAGACTAGATGATCCATATTTCCATGTATCTGCAGGGATGCTAGATCAGTCATGCAACTGGTTAACAAAGCTATGTATACCTCAGAGCTGCGCCTTTTAACGGCTGCCTCTAAGCAACGGATCAGACGTTGCCTCTCTGCTTCTGAACTAACAGTGCACCCATCTATATGTCTAATATAGTATTCCTGAGATAATCAGAGGTTATGTCAAAGTGTTTGATCACTTTTAGCATAGAACAGAAGATGCCCAACAATCAAATGAAACAGACTTTATTTATCCATCATGATACATGGGATAATCCAAACCCCACGACAAATTAAAATGCCAAATTTCAGTCTTGAGCTGTTCAGATTCAATATCAACAAAAGAATACACTTGACAAGCATTCAGACCAATTAAATATTTCATGTTGCAGTACCTAATGCTATACTATTTTTCCTCAGTGGCAGAATTAAAAAAGACAGCTTAGTGGTTCAAATGAGTTCATCATTTAGGTTAATATTTGTTTCATAGCTCCAAAGCAGAGCTCCCAATGAATTGGCCTTTTACTAAATCTGCTATGCGATACGGTACATGAGAAAACCAAAGTTAAACGATTTGATAACACGTAAAGTTGCATACTTCTAGCAAATAAACAGATACCTGAAATGCTTTTGAACCCTCAGCAATGACAGTTGCATGGAAAACAACATACTGCATGTCAGTTAGAGTGCAAACAGCATCAAACAGCAGTTTAGGCCGATCCTTACACTGCAAGCTCACAACCGAATATCCCTTATCAAAGAAATTCTCAATGGTCACAAGTGGACTGCTCCTATCATTCACATCTTCCTGCGGCTTGTTCATGTAATGTTCGTAGTCACGATCAGCATACAGCATTTGGTGGAGTCGCCTATCCGTATGAGTCATACCAACTGATACTGCTGTTTTGGCACAACGTTTATCTCGGTCGCCCCTAAGGACATTCCTCAATAGCTCCTTGATCTTAGCCAACCGCTCTGGGTCGTCTATTGGAAATCCAGTGGATTCATCAGCTATGTAAACTAGGGAAGCCATTCTTGAGTTATGGGTCCAAACTTCGGCAGCCACTACATTGCATTTCAGGTTTGAAAGGACTGCAAAAACCTCAGAAAGCAGCCCTGGCCGATCCCGTCCAGTTAGCTCAATAGATGTATGTTTTGCAGCAGCCTGTACACCAATAGACCTTCTTAAAGATGTCAGTGTACATGCCCGAGTTCCCAATGACTGAAACAAAGAAGAAAGACCCAAAGGAAAACAGAGACACATCAGTTTTCCTCATTCAAGTACGTTTAGGAACATGAAACGCCAAAGAACAAGATATTTATAACAGTATTAAGAACTACAATACATCCAAAAATGCATATACAGCGAATGTACTGAAGCTTGATGAGTTTTCGTGATGGTTCTTCTTATAAAAAGGAAAAGGAAACCAAATAGCATTATTTTTATCAATAATTTCTCTAACAGAAAAGGTGGCAGGCAAGATTACATTGGTACATATAACTACACCAACAATGATCAAAACAATACAATGAGAAATCCTATTTAATAGAAGAAATTTACAGTACAACACTTGATTAACCTCAAAATTTGGCACACGCTAGCCTCGCCTATAACTGATAAAGAAAAGCAGAACAAACAAGTAATAAATTATAGACAAATAACAGCAATTTATGATTTTAAAACAAGGTGGGGATCTACAAATTAACCTGCTTAATTCTGTTGATGACCTCTCCATCCAGGACCTTGTTGCCCTCTTGGTCCGTAACATGAAATACTGGAAAAGAAGAGGGAAAAACAGAATTTGACGATGCCTCATATACAGAGTTCCAGTTTTCATTTTTTCTTTTATGAACAATACAAGTGAATCGGGCATAAATTCCTTTAAGCCAGAGTGAGACTAATTACCATCCATGACCCACTCTCCATCAGAGGATATATATGCCCTGTTAATTGTGAGGTTGAAATCTGCCAAAACTTGCACAACCTCAAGTAGGCGCCCATGTTTATTAGCACTCTCAACCTGCACATTTCATCAAGTTTCACACCTTAAAACTACAAAGCAATCTCTCCCCAACAACCCACAACTTCACAAAAAAAAGAAAACAGGGTAAATTGAAACTCCCATACCTTCACTAGAGTTGCATTCTCACAAGAACCGTTATCAACAGTAACCCTGTAACACCCCAAGAAACCAGAACCAAAACGCAGTAAATACCGAAGAAACATTGCCGAAAACATGCCACCCGCAACATAAAATAGAAACGCCTTTGAAGAAAGAAGAAAGCATAAACCAACAAACTGAAAACCCAAAGAAAAAAAATCACGAATATCCTGAAATTTTAACCAAGAATTCCATGTTTCCTCAAATGCATAGATAGCCATCTCACAAACACACAATTAAACACCAGAACTTCAAGTGGGTAAGAGCAATATGGACAGATTTTTGGTTTCTTGAGCAAGGGGAAGATAAACCTGACCTGGGCGGGTTCATTCGGATAACAAGCTTCTCGTATTCGTCGTCTACGTCTACGTCTACAGCCATCCATGAGGCATCCATAGCTCACAACACACACTCACGGAGAGAGAGAGAGAGAGAGAGAGAGAGTTGGTGCACGCCCTGGCGGCTCCTACTTCGGCCTTCTTTTGGGTTGGAGTGGCCTCTTTCCCCTGGAAAAAGTGGGCACAGATCGGCGCTATGTGGCCCCACCATGCCCTTGTCCCTGGGTGTCCACGTTTGGAAAGCTGTTGCCTTCTCCCCTTTCTCTTCCTCACTGAGGTTCCCTCTCTATTTGGCTATACATTCCCCTAAACAGGAAAGCAACAATTGAAAGATGGGGTTAGGCAGACTCCCTATCAGTTATACAACCGTACCATTGGGATTCGAACTTGCAACCTCTCAACACAGTGACGTGCATTAACAGCTCTTGCCAGACAAAAGGGAGCCTCCCTTTTGTCCTTGACTATGTAAATCTTAATGAAGTCAACCTATGCACGAGCATTCTATTCAGTATCATATAGATGTTCTAATCTCCTATTGGTATTGCAGATGGCATGATTTTAGGCACAGAACAATATAACTATATCATTCAATGACACGAGTATTGTCTTAAAGAAAATGTAATATGGAGCAGTTTGCATAGATACTTCCTAGCATATGTGTTACACCCATGCACAAGGATTCTTTTCAGCATCCTATAGATGTTATAATCTCCTGTCTTTAATGACATGATTTTAGGCACCCAACAATCTAATTACGTGTCATTAATATAAGTATTAAAGAAGTCATTATCATATATAGCAGTTCACATAGATGCTTCCTGGTACGTGTGTTGTACATATGTACAAGGGTTCTGTTCCGCGTCATACAGATGTTCTAATCTTTTGTTTGTATTGCAGATTATCTAATCATATCCTTTAATGACACGAGTATTAAGAACTTAAAGAAGTCATCTATTCAGCATGTAGCAGTTTACATAGATGTAGCAGTTTACATAGATACTTCCTAGTATATGTGACACATATGCACAAGGATTCTATTCAGCATCATATAGATGTTCTAATCTCCTTTTGGTATTGCAGATAACATGATTTTGGTTACCCACCAATCTAATTACATCCTTTAATGACACATTTTCATGCTACCATAAATCAGTTTTGAGCCTGCTTCCAAATAGTTGTATGGAATTTATGGCAGTTCAATAATCAACTACGAACAATTACGGATTGTGAAGGATGGGAAAACACGGGCGATTTCCGTCTACAAGGGTGCTTCCTCCGGTTGCTAGGAGGGCGAGGCCATCGACCCTTCACTCCTTTCGCCGGCCTCGCCCTCCACTCCCCCTTCTTCTTGCTGACTTGTGGTTTCTGCTCGTCATGATTCTACTTTATCTTCTCTCTCTGCTCTTGTCGATGTTCTAGGGGCGCCTTTGCGTCCTTTATTGGCATATCTTGGTTGTTCTCTACATCCCTCTCAGATTCGAATTTTGGGATCTGATCTCAGCAGCCGTGTCTCCTCCATCCCCACTTCTCTCAGGCAAGTTGATAAGATTGCAAGATCTCTGCCACTGCCTGCTGCTCCCGCGCCTCATCATTCGGCTTGGACGACCCAGACACCCTCCCATTTGAACACGAATCCCATCATTTAAAATAGGATGAGTTTCATCATACATTCAATCCTAGCCATCCAATCAATGGCTAAATGGTTATGTTTAATAGCAAGAAACTCGGAATTCACTATACCGAGTTTCCTGCTATTATTGAAGGGTTTTAGTGAAAAATGGTGCAAGTGGATCCAAAATACTCTCTTTTGCATCTGCCGCGGTAAGCATCAATGGTGCCTTGGGTGATTTCTTTGAACTCAAGCAAGGTTTAAAGCAGGGCTGCCCGCTGTCCCCTTCATTGTTCAACCTCATTGTCGAGGCTTTTTCGGCACTTTTGCAGCGTGCAATTCAGATCGGCTTCATTGATCCATTATGTTGTTAGGAAAGTTTTAAAATATTAATGACTTTGTTTACTACCAAAAGTGTTTTGAAAAAGTTTAGTCCCATATCTAAAAGAGAAAAGTTTTTCAAGAGGTTTAAATAGAAAGTTTGTTATCTATTTTTTACTTTGATAAGCCTTGAGTCTTTAGGTGGATTACGGATGCGTCATTCGCGCACACGCGCAATGTGGCGTTTTGATGATGCACTTCGCACGCTCGCAGCGGTGCGAGGTGCAAATGTTCGTTTTGGATTTTCGGTTTTGAGATATTTGGCCGTTTGAAAGGTTTTAATAGCATTTATACTGAGTTTATGTTGCATTGTGACTCTTGGACGGTTTTGAAGGCTTTTGATTGACAGTCAAAGGTGGGTGACCGTTCAAGAACCTTTTCGTCCTATTTTCAAACCGTCTGGATTATAGCCATTAATGTCATTTATCTCAAAACGTTTTGACCTTTCTCACAAGTCTATAAATCTTTTCTTTTTTCGTTTTTTGAATCATCGGAATTTCTGACTCTCCAGTTTTCTCCTTTCTTTCTTCTCGGTTTGGCTTGCAGAGTTCATGTGTGGGAGAGGTCATCTGTTCTTGCGAAGCAGTGACTCTCTTGAGGTTCAAGCCTAGTTGTATCTTGGAAACTCAGTCGTAACAAAACCGTTTTTTGCATCTTCGGAATTCCCGAAGTGGAGAGATTGAAGTTCTAAAGATAGCGATCTTAAGAACGTGCCTCTAGGCTTGAAATCTTTTTTCTGAAATCCATTTTTCACAAGGTTGTATAACATATGCTTCAATGACTGATTTCATCTCCCTCCTGTTTACAGGTGACTTTGTCATCTTTGGCAAGGCTACCATAATTCAGATATTTAGAGTGTGTTGCTTCCATGGTTCGGCCTCTAAAACTACATTTCACTTATTCTGGTCATGCCCCTTTTTTCAATTACCGAACTTCACTATTCATGAGTGTTCTTGTGCACATGATCTTCTTGGGCCTGCAAATATCTCACTCTGAATGTTGGTACTTTGTGTGGAGGTGCTGGTTACTTGATTCCTGGTTGTCGATTTGAAACGAATGTGTGGGAACTTTCCATGACCAGGCTTCGCCATTTAAGGTCATTTTGAGGCACATACTGTCCAACTTTTTCCTAATGGTGATGATTAAGTGGCCCTGGACTGATGTAGCTTGGCTAGAAAATCTATTTGTTGAATGCCCTGATATGTTCAGGTCAAGCTCTCTTAGACCTGATCATTGTTACCTTTAATTATATTAATAAAATGTTTTTCTTCCTCTTAAAAAAACACAGTTTTGAGCTTCTAAACTGCTAGTTGCTAAAAAAAACATGTGTGGGTGACCTTTATGTCGATACCAATCTTTGCCTTCTGCATGCAGTGTCTCTCTCATGAAAAAGTATGCTTCTTTTTCTGTACTTTTAACTTCTTCACACTTTCTCAGTGTGTCTTAGTCACGCATCATTAACTTTCCAATATTACTTTATGATGCCAATAAAGAGCCTGCTGCTTCAAAAGGCAATATGGAGACACAAGAATCCAATCCCTTAATTGCCAATATCATACACTAACTCCAACCTAATATCTACCTTATAATTGTTACTCTTTTTGCTCCTTCAATTCATTACCAAGGAACTGCCTGCCTATATATGGGAGCAGATATCGGCAATAGTTTGAAAACCCAATACTTTCCCAGAAGAGCAAAGTATTTTCAAAATATCACCTATTCTGCAAATATCTTATTCTCATCTTGGTTTTAATGTGATAAAGAGCCCTTATTTATTTATTTATTGTCATACTTTTTTACAATTTTTACATGGGTACTTTTATATATAATTTACAGATAGTTTCCCAATAATTTTTTTTAAAACAAAATTTCCATTTATTACAAGATTTTTCCTCAAAGAGATTTACCCAAGAAAGAGATTTATGGCATTGGTAAGTAGGATGTCACCACATGTTTTCCTGGATTTTGAAATGGGAAAAATCCTGGAAACCATACTTTTGTGGCAGCATATATGGTACGCTTCAATGCCACTTTTTTTATATTTATATGGAGAAACCATCCCCATGATCAGAGACCTAGCCGTGCTGGCTATGCCTGCCGTAAGCGTCATCCCGAAACCACTAGCGTGTTTGTTTTATAGAGGAAAAAACACACACAGAAGAATGGAAGGATGACAAATTTATGATAGAAGAAGAGGCAAAATCACAAAGAAGCTTGATGTGTGTTTAGAAGCCAATAGAAACAAGCCTTCACTGAAAATTTCAGGTGGCGTTGAAGATTAGCCCCAAAGGAGTTTGGTGTAGTGAGATGAGGCCTACCCCGCTAGGCAAGCCAAAGTGTGGCGACTTCTTGGGGGCAGATAAGCCCACAAAGTTTTACATTGCCGGACATCAAACTTTTGGGGGATTTCAATTTTCCACCAGAGATTTTGCTTGAGTTAATGTTAAGCAAATTACACCCAGATAAGTTACATTAAAATTTCTTTTAAGTATTTATTGAACCACCGAATCTACTATTGAACTTTTAAGAAAAAGCATTGGTTGTGTCCCAGATCGAGCTTTCTAAATAAGGCATGTGTAGTGCGGATCTTTACTAAGTAGAAAATGCATGAGTGTAGGAATGTGTGTTGTGTGTTGGCTTAATCGATGACATGCGGTGGCAGCATGTCACATGATAGGCAATAGTATCATCGTTAGTGCATCGTTGTATGGTGACACAGACGTGGAGCGTTGTTTGGTTAAGCGGTGACAGCGGATCATATAATGTAGCCTTTAAAAATTTGGTTAAGGATCTTCCGGCTTGCAGGATGTCCCACACACGTAGCGGTTGGATGCACGGAGGTGAGTGTGGGTTAGGGCTAATTCCCTCAAGGATCACATTAGGTGATTCCAACCGAGTATAGTGACTCGGGGCTAGGCGAGTGAATGCTTAGGCATAGGCGAATGAGTCTGGGTGATGCTCTTCGTTATGGTGTTCAATCATCAACTGGTTTTCGGACTAGGGGCATAAGGTCTTGTTCCACTATAAGAAAATTGCCAATTAGCGACAAATATTTGCGACGGATTTTTTTCGTCGCAACTTTACGACGGATTAACGAGAGAAACTAATCTGTTGCTAAGATTTGTAATATTTACGAAACTAGCGACGAAAAAACCTTCGTCGCTACATCTGTCGCTAATTAGTGACGGCTTAGCAACGACAGGTTTTTGTCGCAACACACGCGACAGAGTTGGCGACGAAAGTTTTTTTGTCGCTAAGTAGCGACGAAGTGAGCGACAAAAATATTCCGTCGCTAATTGGTCATGTAAATTTACGATGGAGTTACGACGGAATTAGGCCATCGCCAAATCCATCGCTAATTTTCCCTTAAATCCCTAATCAGAGCCCTTTTTTCTCTTTTCTATTTTGTCTCTCTCCCCCGCCCGATGCACTCCTCTGCCGCCCGATGCACTCCTCGGCCCATCGCTCCCCGGTCCGTCGCCCGACGTCTCCTAGGTAAATCGCTCTTTTTTTTCAGGCAGGGAGGGTGCCTGCCCCTTTTATTTTTTCCGACAGGGGGTCTCCCCACCTGCCTCGTTTGTTTTTTCCGGCAGGGGGGGCGACCCCTGCCGCGTTTTGTTTTTTCTGGCAGGGATTCGACCCCCTGCCTCGTTGTTTTATTCAAGCAGGGGGTCGCCCCCCTGCCACTTTTTTTCAGCAAGGAAGGGGGGGGGGTTGCCTCGTTTGTTTTTTCTAGCAGGGGAGGCGACCCCCTGCCTCATTGTTTTATTCGGGCAGGGGGTCGCCCCCCTGCCACTTTTTTTTTCGGCAAGGGTGGGTGGGTAGGAGGGTTGCCTCGTTTGTTTTTTCCGGTAGGGGGGGCGACCCCCTGTCGCGTTTTGTTTTTTTCGGTAGGGGGTCGACCCCCTGCCTCATTGTTTTATTCCGGCAGAGGGTCGCCCCCTGCTTTTCTGGCAGAGGGTCGTCCCCTGCCTCATTTTTTTTTTCAGCAGGGGGTCGCCCCCTTGCCTCATTTTTTTATTTGAGCAGGGGGTCACCCCCGTGCCTCTTTTTATTTTCTGGCGGAGGGGGGGGGGGGCACCCCTGCCTGGTTCATTTTTTCCTGCAGGGGGCGCCCCCATGCCTCGTTTTTTTATTTGGGCAGGGGGTCGACCCCCTGCCTCATTTTTTTATTCGGGCAGGGGGTCGACCCCCTGCATTTTCGGCAAGGGGCGACCTTGCCTCATTTTTTTTTCGCAGGGGGTCGCCCCTCCTACCTCATTTTTTTTTTCCGGCAGGGGGGAGACTGTTCAGGGGGTGCTCGGCGATCACCGGGTTCCTGAACTATGGCATCACCTCGTGCCTGCCATTCCGGGGAACGATCACTACCTTCGGAGACCTCATGTCGCTGTCGTACATCGCTGGCCTACTGACTGGCCAGTCGAACTCAAGGGCGGTCAGGCCGAATAGAGATATGGTCGACGCCCGGGAGGCATTCCGCCTCGTCGGAATCCCGTCCAACTTCAATATTTATTCTAAAGTTTTTTCCTTTCGACAAAGGGTGACTTCATTTTAACATAGTGTCTCTTGCAGATTTCTCAACGGAACCCGCTTGTGCCCCGCCACCTGTGGTAAGTCAGTGAAAAACAATGCAAATTGGGTAAATACCCGTGGTGAGTAAGTGATGCAAGCGCAGCACATGTTATTTAATTTATTGGATGCAACACTTTAGTGTTCACACACTTACTTAGTTGTAGATATCTAGAACTGCTTTGTTGGAGTTTGGAGATCATGCTGAGCATGATTTTAATGTATGAGATTAGAAGTGTTCTTATTTTTGGAGTACGGATTCCATGTTAGGCATGGTAGTAGTTAGCGAAATATTGGAGTGTGTTTGTTGCAGGTATATGTTTGACATTTTTTTGATATGAATGATTTCCATGTATTGCACTGTTTGGTGTGATTATATTCATGCTTGCATGTAGTTACTTTCAATTTGATTATGACTTCCATGTGAAATTGTATAATGAAAGCATGATTCAAATGAATGTATCGTGTTATGAATAGTTGCACATGAAAATATTAAGTTATCAATGCATGCATCATAATTCTTGTGATTGTATGATATCATATATTGCATGATAAATTTGATATTTTCTTTATCATAGCATTCTGATGATTCTCTTTTAACTGGTTAGGATAGTACTCGTAACATCATACGACAAAATGACTGCAAACCACGAATGGATGTACCGTCGGATAATTGACAATGAGTTATCGCATGAATATATGGATGGTGTTGAAAGTTTTATTGAATTTACAAATCAATGATGAATAGTGGTGTGTGTGTCAAGGGTAGCAGCTACGGTGAAAATAAATATGATTACTACGATGTTATAGAGGAAATAATGGAGTTGACTTACTTAGGCATAAATAATAGGGTAACTTTATTCAAGTGTCATTGGTTTGATCCAACTGCAACAAGAGTCGACAAAGCCTCAGGCATTGTGGAGGTGAATCATAAATCAAGGTTTGGAACATATGAACAATTCATATTAGCCTCGCAAGCTCAACAAGTTTATTATACTTCACATCTGAGTACAAAAAAGTTAGATAGAAATGAATGGTGAACAGTTTGCAAGGTAAAGTCCAAACTATACTCTGAGTATGATCAGTTACAAGAAGACAAGTTAACTAAAGAGAGTGATTACTATCAATCAGATGATATCTATGACTTCTCTTATGGTCACGATGTTGCCCATGATATGCATGTCATATTTCCATTGGTCGATGAAACATTCATAGAAGAATGTGATCCAAATGATATACCAAGTGGATGGGCAAATAATGAAAAAGAAGATGAAGAAGAAAAAGAAAAATATGAAAGTCAAACAAGTGATGAGGAAGAATTCTCGAACTAGTGAGCAAAATCTTGTAATACAAACTTCTATTTGAATATATTACATTGTTTTGAATGTATTGCAATACTTAATGTGAATGATTTGAATTATTTGAATGTATGGAAATGTATTGCAATGATTTAAATGTATTGCAATACTTGATGTGAATGATTTGAATTATTTGAATGTATTGCAATACTTAATGTAAATGATTTGAATGTATTGCAATACTTGATGTGAATGATATGAATGATTTGAATGTATTGCAATGATGTGAATAATTTGCAGGTATTCCAATGATTTAAATGTATTGCAATACTTGATTTGAATTATTTGAATGTATCGAAATATATTGCATTGATGTGAATGATTTGAAACAATTTGAATATATTGCATGACATTTTTTATTTGTTAGAATATGGTTCATGGAGGTTACAGTGGTCATTCATTCAGTGGTAGCCAGTCGTAGCCTTCATCTTCACGGGCTCCTTTGATAGGTATATCATTTAACTAATTAGATACTTGATTAGTTGAAATGTGCATTCTAAGAATTTTTAACATATTTTTTTACAGATGATGTTTCGATTGTACATGACCCACCTACACCAGTTGATCATACAAGTCAGGAGCTAACACAGAATGCAGGGTCTTCTCAGTCTGGCACAAAAAGACTCATTCGAATAGTGTATATTGATAATCGACCGTAAGTATTTCGTTTTCACTTATTGCATATCTTATAAATATTATATATTGATATTTACTGTATTCCAATTCATGTGTAGCACGAGGTTCGAGTCACAAGAAGTAGTACGCGATATTAGGAATTCACTACTTCAACATCTACCAGGACCGGTTGCTCAATGAAAAGAGTATCCAAAAGAGGTGATAGATAGATTGTGGTCATCAATCATAGTATACAGTTGTTTGTCAAAGTTAAAGTGTTTCATATTTAATTTTTTGTTATAATCATGTCTACTAACTTTCTGAAATATTTATAGGCTTCGAATTGCTTCGCGACTACGATAGAGAAACATGATGCAAGGAAGGTATGGCAGAAGGTGGTTGTCAATCAATTTGCAGACATGATGCACAATATGAAGACTGCAGCAAAAAAAACATCTGGCGGCATAGATGATCCACTACAGTGGAAGGGCCAAGGCCCTATTACTATCAGGAGAGATTATTGGGAGGGAATGTGCGACAAGTGGGCGAGAGATCCATTTCGAAACCGCTCAGCAAAGGCTACACAAAATCTAGCGAAGATGCCTGAAACCCATCTACACACAGGTAGATCTAAAATTTTTGGGAGCCACCTGAAGAAAATGATAACTCATCGATATATATATATATATATATATATATATATATATATATATATATATTGTCAATTTTATAAGTATTGTTGCAATATTTTGTAGGAGGCATATGAGCAACAAATGGTAGAGTGATATGGCGATGACTCTACTCAGCATCCATCATTTGATCCTGCAGCATGGGTGCTTGCAACAGGTGAACCCAAAAAGGGTCGTGTGTTCGGGTTTGGGAGTAATATGAACACCTCACCAGTCGTTGCTTCCTCCAGTCACGGCTCACAGACTTCTCCCGTCAACATCAGCTCCAAGCATCCTATTTTTTTTGTGATAATGTACGCCAGATCGTTAAGAACACAATGCGTGACTACTTCCATGAAACAATTGCTGACGTTCTCCAAGATGAGTTCAACAATTTTTTGCAGAACGGAGAAACTTTGATTCCAGGTGCCTCTCAAGTATGAAAGTTTCATGTGATGTATTGCATGTCGTTAGATTTCATATAACTTTGATTGCCTTAACTTAGGTGCATTGGATATAATTTATTTCAGTATATTTTGTTTATCAATACTGACCTCTTATATAATATTTCAGTATAATATTGTTACTGCTTTAAAACACAACTAAGCATGATAGAAACACATATACAGTTTTTTCACCGCCTTATAAAACATATGAGCATGATAGAATCACATATACAGTTTTTTTTACTGCCTTTGAACACATATGAGCACGATAGAATCACATACAGGTTTTTTACGGCCTTAGAACACATATAAGCATGGTAGAATCACATATACAGTTTTTTGACTGCCTTAGAGCTCATATGAGCATGGTAGAATCACATATACAGTTTTTTGACTGCTTTAGAACATATAAATCAGCATGATAAAATCACATATACAGTTTTTTTCCTGCTTTAGAACACATATGAGCAAGGTAGAATCACATATACAACTTTTTGACTGCCTTAGAGCACATATGAGCATGGTAGAACCACATATGCAATTTTTTGACTGCCTTAGAGCAAATATGAGCATGATAGAATCACATATAAAGTTTTTTTACTGCCATAGAGCACATATGAGCATGATAGAATCAGAAAAACAGTTTTTTGACTGCCTTTAGAATACATATGAGCATGATTGAATCACATATAAACTTTTTTGACTGCCTTAGAACACATATGAGGATGGTAAAATCACATATACATCTTTTTGACTGCCTTAGAGCATATATGAGCATGGTAGAATGACATATACATTTTTTTGATTGCCTTAGAGCACATATGAGCATGATAAAATCACATATACAGTTTTTTGACAGCCTTAGAACACATATGAGCATGATCGAACCACATATACTGTTTTTTGACTTCCTTAGAGCATATATGAGCATGATATAATCACATATATAATTTTTTGCCATCTTTAGAACACAAATGAGCATGATAGAATCACATATGAAGTTTTTTTACTGCCTTAGAACACATATGAACATGACAGAATCACATATAAAGTTTTTTTACTGCCTCAGAGCACATATGAGCATGATAGAATCACATATAAAGTTTTTTTACTGCCTTAGAGCACATATGAGCATGGTAGAATCACATATACAGTTTTTTTACTGCCATAAAGCAAATATGAGCATAATAGAATCGCATATAAAGTTTTTTTACTGCCTTAGAGAACATATGAGTATGATAGAATCACATATGCAGTTGTTTTACTGCCTTAGAGCACATATGAGCTTGATAGAATCACATATAAAGTTTTTTTACTGCCTTAGAACACATATGAGCATGGTAGAATCACATATACAATTTTTTGACTGCCTTAGAGCACATATGAGCATGGTAGAATCACATATACAGTTTTTTGACTGCCTTAGAACACATACGAGCATGATAGAATCACATATACAGTTTTTTTACTGTGTTTGAACACATATGAGCACGATAAAATCACATATACTATTTTTTTACTGCCTTATAACACATATGAGCATGGTAGAATCACATATACAGTTTTTGACTGCCTTAGAGCACATATGAGCATGGTAGAATCACATATACAAATTTTTGACTCCCTTAGAGCACATATGAGCATGGTAGAATCACATATACAATTTTTTGCCTGCCTTACAGCACATATGAGCTTGGTAGAATCTCATATACAGCTTTTTGACTGCCTTAGAGCACATATGAGCATGGTAGAATCATATATACAGTTTTTTGACTGACTTATAGCACATATGAGCATGATAGAATCACATATAAAGTTTTTTTACTACCTTAGAACACATATGAGCATGGTAGAATCACATATACAGTTTTTTGACTGCCTTAGAGCACATATGAGCATGGTAGAATCACATATACAGTTTTTTGACTGCCTTAGAGCACATATGAGCATGGTAGAATCACATATACAGTTTTTTGACTGCCTTAGAGCATATATGAGCATGAAAGATTCACATATAAAGTTTTTTTACTGCCTTAGAACACATATGAGCATGGTAGAATCACATATACAGTTTTTTGACTGCCTTAGAGCACATATAAGCATGATAGAATCATATATACTGTTTTTTTTACTGCCTTAAAGCACATATGAGCATGATATAATCACATATACAGTTTTTTGCCTGCCTTACAATACATATGAGCATGGTAGAATCACATATACAACTTTTTGACTGCCTTAGAGCACATATGAGCATGGTAGAATCATATATACAGTTTTTTGACTGACTTAGAGCACATATGAGCATGATAGAATCACATATAAAGTTTTTTTACTGCCTTAGAACACATATGAGCATGGTAGAATCACATATACAGTTTTTTGACTGCCTTAGAGCACATATGAGCATGGTAGAATCACAAATACAGTTTTTTGACTGCCTTAGAGCACATATGAGCCTGAAAGATTCACATATAAAGTTTTTTTACTGCCTTAGAACACATATGAGCAAGGTAGAATCACATATACAATTTTTTGACTGCCTTAGAGCACATATGAGCATGGTAGAATCATATATACTGTTTTTTTGACTGCCTTAAAGCACATATGAGCATGATATAATCACATATACAGTTTTTTGCCTGCCTTACAACACATATGAGCATGGTAGAATCACAAATACAGTTTTTGACTGCCTTAGAGCACATATGAGCATGAAAGAATCACATATAAAGTTTTTTTATTGTCTTAGAACACATATAAGCAAGGTAGAGTCACATATACAGTTTTTTGCTTGTCTTAGAGGACATATGAGCTCGGTAGAATCACATATACAGTTTTTTGACTGCCTTAGAGAACATATGAGCATGGTAGAATCACATATACAGTTTTTTGACTGCCTTAGAGCACATATGAGCATGATAGAATCACATATACAGTTTTTTGACTGCCTTAGAGCACATATGAGCATGATAGAATCACATATAAAGTTTTTTTACTGCCTTAGAACACATATGTGCATGGTAGAATCACATATACAGTTTTTTGACTGCCTTAAAGCACATATGAGCATGGTTGAATCACATATACAGTTTTTCGATTGTCTTAAAGCACATATGAGCATGATAGAATCACATATAATGTTTTTTTAGTGCTTTAGAACACATGTGAGCATGGTAGAATCACATATACAGTTTTTTGACTGCCTTAGAGCACATATGAGCATTGTAGAATCACAATTTGAGTTTTTTTGACTGCCTTAAAGCACATATGTTCATGATATAATCACATATACAGTTTTTTGCCTGCCTTACATCACATATGAGCAAGGTAGAATCACATCTACAGTTTTTTGACAGCCTTAGAGCACATATGAGCATGAAAGAATCATATATAAAGTTTTTTTACTGCCTTAGAACACTTATGAGCATGGTAGAATCACATATACAGTTTTTTTACTGCCTTAGTGCACATATGAGCATGATAGAATCACATATACAGTTTTTTGACTGCCTTAAAGCACATATGAGCATAATAAAATCACATATAAAGTTTTTCTACTACCTTAGAACACATATGAGCATGGTAGAATCACATATACAGTTTTATGACTGCCTTAGAGCACATATGAGCATGGTAGAATCACATATACAATTTTTTGATTGCCTTAGAGCACATATGAGCCTGATAGAATCACATATAAAGTTTTTTTTACTGCCTTATAACACATATGAGCATGGTAGAATCACATATACAGTTTTTGACTGCCTTAGAGCACATATGAGCATGGTAGAATCACATATACAGTTTTTTTGACTGCCTTAGAGCACATATAAACATGATATAATCGCATATACAGTTTTTTACCTGCCTTAGAACACATATGAGCTTGGTAGAATCACGAATACAGTTTTTTGACTGCCTTAGAGCACATATAAGCATGGTAGAATCACATATACAGTTTTTTGACTGCCTTGGAGCACATATGAGTATGATAGAATCACATATAAAGTTGTTTTACTACCTTAGAACACATATGTGCATGGTAGAATCACATATACAGTTTTTTGACTGCCTTAGAGCACATATGTGCATGATAGAATCACATATACAGTTTTTTTCACTGCTTTAGAGCACATATAAGCATGATATAATCACATATGCAGTTTTTTGCCTGCCTTAGAACACATATGAGCATGATAGAATCAGATATGAAGTTTTTTTACTACCTTGGAACACATATGAGCATGATAGATTCAAATATAAAGTTTTGTTACTGCCTTAGAACACATATGAGCTTGATAGAATCACATATAAGGTTTTTTTACTGCCTTAAAACACATATCAGCATGATAGAATCACATATAGAATATGTTTCATGGGTGCGGGTGTGGGTGCGAGTGCGACACGGGTGCGACGCAATTTCAAAAATTTTGGACACGGGGACTCGGCTATATATATATATATATATATATATATATATATATATATATATATATATATATATATATATAT
Organism: Nuphar pumila; assembly: GCF_984573655.1. Classification (NCBI taxonomy): domain Eukaryota; kingdom Viridiplantae; phylum Streptophyta; class Magnoliopsida; order Nymphaeales; family Nymphaeaceae; genus Nuphar; species Nuphar pumila. The sequence goes on along the minus strand of NC_143249.1, from coordinate 178,657,539 downwards.
ATATATATAGAGAGAGAGAGAGAGAGAGAGAGAGAGAGAGAGAGACTCGGTCAAAGTTGTGTCCATTAGGGGATACGTGATGAGTTGTGAAGCCTGATTCAGAGTTTTTTTCCTTACAGGAGGGGGTCCCGCTTTAAAAAAAAATCTAAAAAATGGACCAAAATGACCATGGGTGCGTTGACTGCACCCAGGGTCGGGTTGATCGAGTCTGAGCCGCACCCGTGTCGGTGCGTGTTGACGCGGGTGCACCGACCTTGCAGTCGAGTCCGTGTGACATAGCATATAGAGTATAATTTATTACAGTATATTTTTTTATGAATACTGACCTTTATTTTCTTGTGTAGGTTGCTGGCGATAATCAGCGTAGTGGAGCTGAAGGGACAGATCGAGACAATGAACAAGAGGACGCACAAAATCTTTGCGATGATTAGATTCATGTGTTGAATTTGTTCTGCCTTCTTTTTGTTTCAAAAATGTAAATGTTGAATTGTAAATAATTAGAACTTGCGAATTTTATAGTGGTTCGATTAATTTTTTTAGTTTCCTTTTATATGTATTTTGATATGTACTTTGTTTTTTATTCACAAAAAATATAAATTGTACAGGAATTATAAATTGTATCACGAGAAATTTTTTCTCGATATTTAATTTTCAAATATTTTTTAAAAAATTTTCCTTATTTGCGACGAATTAGCGATGGATATATCCGTGGCTAATTACTCTTAGTGTTAAATATATCAACGGATTAGCGACGACTGTAAATCCGTCACTAATCCAAAATCTTCGTATATTAACGACCGCCTTGCGACGGATATTGGCATTCGTTATTCTGTCGCAACATAGCGACGAAACTGGCGACAGAGAAATTTCGTCACTACTTAGCGTCAAAAAAAATCGCGTTGGAAGCTATCTATCTCTAATCTGATGCTAATTCGTCGCTAAACGGTTTAGCGACAGATTTAGGTCATCGCTAATCTGCAGGTTTCTTGTAGTGTTCTTTCTGTGGCGAGGTTTTGTTGTGGCATGCTCATAGAGTCGCAATACGCTCTATAGTATGCAAGGCTAAGGAAAGGTTCACTACAAGAAAAATGCTAATTAGCGACGGATTTTTTTCGTTGCAAATTTGTGACGGATTAGCGAGAGAAAACTACATGTTGCTGACATTCAAAATATTTGCGGAATTAGCGACAAAAAAAAATCTATCGCGAATCCATCGCTAATTAGCGACAGATTCGAGACAAAAAAATTTGTCTCAAACTTCGTCGCAACTTAGCGACGAAAAGAATTCTGTGGCGAATCCGATGCTAATTAGTGACAGATTCGTGAGGGAATGTTTATGTCGCCAAATCCCAATACAAGAAAATATGAATTAGCGACGGAAAATATCTTTCGCTAATTTTTTATTTATTGCCCATCTAGGGCGCAAAATTTTTTTCACCCCCTTTATGCGAAGAAGCAAAGTACCCTTTTCTGTGAGGCTTCAGATTCCTGGTCGTTCGCCTTCTCTCTTCCCTCATGTAGCTTTTACATACGGGACGGCCGATCGATCGATCGATCCTTCTTGCTTCCCGGAGGAAGAGGGCGGGTTGATGATGCCTGGTTCACCCCGTCACCGGTGTAGTCATTTCGATTTCAGAGGGGAAGGCTTTTTGAACTGGAGATCATCGGCGCCTGTTCTAGATTAGGGTTTTTAGCCTTCGGTCGATTTATTGTCTTCTGTAAATCTCCTTCCACGCAAATAGAGAGACATATAGACAAATTGTTGGATAGATTGTTTTTTTTTCATTATGGTGACGTCTTTGTTTCAGGTAAAAAAAAAGAACTTCCTTTTATTCTTATTTCTTAGTTTTTTCCTGTTCGGGAACCGTTATCGCATCAAAAATCATGAAAAGGGTTTCTGTTTGATCCCTTTTGTATTTTTTGCTCTAACTTGTCTTTCGCTTGGGTCTGAATAAGTTACTTTGTTGTTGTTGTTGTTGTTGTTGTTGTTGTTGTTGTTTTTAATGCTTCTCAAGAGATGTCCTGTTGTTGAGTGTTGATAATTCACCTAGTTTGCTTGTGTTATTTTGGGGGTTTGGTAGCGAATATCTTCTTTCATCTGTATAAATAATGGGAATTTGAATCGTAATCTATAAAGCATGAGATTTCCTTTTAGAAGAAAGTATGTGGCGCAGAAACCTACTGACACAAACTTTACTTCCGCTCGTCGAAAATATGGATAAAATGTGTGCTTCTTTCAGAAGTTTTCCACATTTAAACATTGTTGGTGTTTGCTTGCTTTGTTTAGGCAGTCCATGAGTAATGCATCATTCTGCTTGTGCAGTCCTAAACTCTATACACAATGTATTTGGCCATGACTCAAAATGTTTGAGAATCCTTACCCACCTGTCCCTTTTTTATATCGGTTAGTTTGCTTTTCCATATCTAAACAAGGATGCTCTAGTTTGCTTAAGCATTTCAATTGCCGTTTCTTTTTTTTTCGTACCTTTTTTGTGGTGCTATGCGAATTTGCTATAATCATACTCATTCAGCATTGAGTGGTACTCATGTCAAATCATCACTTTTGCTTTATCTTGACCATTTTTATAAGTCCTTTTTCATTTTCTTTTGTTGACATTTATATTGCCCTTTAGTTTCAATTTCTTCTAGCTGATGATCATGTTTGAGTTTCCATTTTGTTATGATTAATATATCTAGAAACCCTTCTGACTGGATGAATTCCTTGGGCTTATCGCATTGGGTGCATCTTTTCCCCATTTGTAATTGTCAAATGTAAAAATGTCTTCAATTTTTTGTTTAATTCTGGACTTTAAAACCAACGTAGGTTTCTGTATGTTAAATATATGAACTGATGCTTTGTAAGAACCATGATATTTTTGATATACATTGTATTGAAATATGCTTCAGTATCCTTTGTTTCTTGCTTCATCGCAAGAATTTTCTCGTAATTGTGTTATTTCATCAATATGACACCTTAATCGCGTAAATTTTAAAAAAATTATAAGCGACGAAGGGCAACCCTAGCAATCTAAGATCCCATGTTCGTAGATTTGATTTATAACATATTGAAGTTGGTTCACTCCGAATTTGAAACCTAAACGAGAAAAATATCTCGTTATTTCATGAATTTTGGCGAAAAAGGGCATATCGGCGAATACGAGTCGGATCAAGGCCCAATTTCATCGAAATTGGAGATCTAAATATATATTACTATTATTTAGGTCTTAATTCATAAAATATAATTTAGAATTTCAGCTTTTGAATTAATTTAATCCATTTATTTAAATAACAAGTAAATCAATTTTTTCATAAAGCAAATTGCAATTTTTGTAAAACCTAAAAGTAGAATTGTAAAACATGGATGTAGTTTTTCAAAAAGGTTTTTATGGAGGTTGGTTTTGGGGTTTATAGAAGGTGGTTGGCATGGGCTCCACCTCAGCCCATGCCATTTTGAGGATTTATGGAAATGGATTTGCAAAAAAACTCTTTCTAAAAGGCATTTTTGAAGAGTTTGCAAAATGCAAACTTTGAGGGTTTTAATTGGGTTTTTTAAAAGTGGGTGGACAGCCCACGTTTTTCAAAAGGGGGGGGGGGGGGGGGTAGGCTGGGCGCCCCTTAGGGGGTAGCCTCTACCCATGTCATTTCAAAAAAAAAATGCTTTCTTTTGTGGGTTGACCTTGGCTTTGAGAGAGCCAGGGCCAACCACTCCCCTTGAATTAAAGGGAGTGGTTGGGGGCCAGTCCTTTGACTCTCCATCTTGACCTAGGAGGGAGGGGGAACCTCCATCTGGTCTCCTCTCTCTCCCCACCATCCATCTTCTCCTTCTTTCTTTTTATATGGGAAAAGGGGGAAGAGAGAGGGTCGATGCCCTCTCTCCCTTCTTCTCTCTCCTCCTCCTCACTTCTTCCTTCCTCCCTTACTTAGCAAGAGTGGTGGCAGCAGCTCCATCCCCTGCACTCAAGGTGAGTAAAAACCCTACCTTTTCATTTTTTTTCTTTGGTTTGAGCATGGGTTACATGCCCTCAGACGAACCGGGATACACTTGCAAGGTGCATACCGGATCGTAATGGCTTTGAGCCATCGTGTGCTCAACGTAAATGCATAAGTTTCCATGCTCTTTGTTGATATTATACATATTGTTCTATAGCTTGATTTTTCAGTTTGGATTGCCTTAAACGCGTTATTTCTTTTTCTTTCTTTCTCATTTTTTCGAGTCGCCAGAGAACCCTCTGGAAAAATGAGCGTGTCTCCCTGAATACACGTTGGATCGGATAGTTCTTGAAAATTTCAGAAAGCTCAGACAGAGCTTCATAACTTTGTAGTTGTTCATTTTGTCTGGTTCGGCTTACAGAGTCGACGAAAATCCCCATCTTTGGCTGACAAGTTTTTCAGTCAACAAACCAGAAACGTCCCGAGTGACGCTTGGTTTTTCTACTATATCTTCTGGACCATATATCGGAACGTGGATTTCTTGGATGCTATATAGAGCTAATGAAACCCTCTATGAGTTTTGTGTTTGGCATTTTTTTCGAAACAACCTATAAACTGCCGGACAATGGCAGCCTTTTGGCTGCAATTTAGAAATATATATAGTTGCGAGTGCCAGCGTAGATTGGAAGATCTGGCTTCCAAGACTGGTCAGGCACCGTTACCAGTTAACCCAGCAGGAGACACACACGTTTTGTCAAGTTCTCCCGAGTACACGCCAACTCCCTACTCACGTTCTGTTTCTCCACAGTACGTTCCAGCTTCACCTATGTTGTCTCAGGTAGTGAGTCCTCCTGAGTACACGCATTCTTCTCCTCCTCGTCCGAAGCGAAGACGGTGCAGGAATCAGAACAACTACCATGACCTCTACACTAGTAGGGAGTGAGGACGGTCACACTGATGTAAACCTTTTTGTTAGGACACTGAGTTAGTGTATGTTGTTGTTACGAAGAAATGTATCTTGTAACCCTATTATAGAGGGTAATTTTGGTTTGTACTAAACATATGTATGCATCTTTGATTGTGTAATGAAATCTTGTTTTGATGTTTACTCCTTGCTTATATGAGTCTTCTTTTTGTTTAAGATGGCTTGGTGTGAACATTGCGATCGTATTATGGACACCCTGAACAACCTGGCAGAGGTTGTCGGCAGGCAGGCTGAGGGCATCTTGTATCTTCAAGCCTCTCAGGGACGAGAGACCCCTACTCCTCCACCCGTATTGGCAGCGACGGCAGTGCCTTACAAGCAGTTCATGAGTATGAACCCTCCGTCGTTTGATGAGAAGTCTACTCCTGATGCAGTCGAAGACTGGATACGAGAGATCGAGCGAATCTTTTGAGTATTGCTGGTCAGTGATGACCGGAAGGTGGACTTCGGCACTTACAGGCTCCAAAAAGATGCCGAAAGGTGGTGAGCAACCACCTGGGACATTAAGTTCACATGTGGTGTTGTCACTTGAGAGCAGTCCGTGGAGGTCTTCTACGCAACCTACTTTCCGACCCACGAGCGCAGTAGGAGATGCAGAAGTTCTTTGATCTTCAGCAGGAGAACTCCACTTTGGCAGAGTACGTCACGAGGTTCAGAAGTCTGGAGCGCTTCTGCCCTCATGTATATGTGACTGAGAAGGAACGAGCGATGAAGTTCGCTCGTGGATTAAAGCTCGCCTTATGTTTGAAGGTGATTACTCATGCCCCCTCGACTCTTGAGGAAGCTTTGGAAACGGCTATGCTCTTGGAGCAGGAATGGACAGAATCTCAGAAGACGCCGCATTCCAGAGGAAATCAACAGGTGACAGGCCAAAAGAGTTGGCCTAATAAGTGACCATTTCAGCAGAATTCGGGTGGAAAGAAGTTCACCCCACCAACAAAGAGAAATTGCTATCAGAACAACAACCGTCAGCAGCAGCACTACCGTCAGCCTCAGTAGCAACAGAAGCAGATCGCCGCGTCACCGAGTTGCCTGAGGTGTCGTACTGACCACCCTGGCAAACCATGTCCTCGTGACATCGGTGGGTGCATCTATTGTGGCAAGATGGGTCACTTTATCAGAGAGTGTTGGAAGAAGCAGTCCGACGACCTGAAGTGGAACACGCCTAGAACTTCACAGCAGACCTACCAGCGTCTGCCTCAGCCACAACAACAATCTTACCCACCACAACAATCTTCCCAACAGAAGACGAGTAACCATAAGACAGTGGCAGGGCGTGCTTACGCAGCCACCATCGAGCAAGTGACCAAAGGAGAGTTGGTCCAAGGTACTATTCTAGTCGCTAGACATACAACTTTTACCTTGTTTGACTGTGGTACTTCGCATTCTTTTATAGCTACTAGATTTGCTAGTTCTTTGCCTATGACTGTTGTAGTGTTAAATTACCCGTTGGAGGTTCGTACTCCGACTGGTGATCAGTCCTTGTGTACTTTATACCTTCCGAGTGTTGAGGTGTCAGTGGCAAGTCAGAACTTGTCAGTTGACTTAATCCTGCTAGATATGACGGAGTTTGATGTCATTCTAAGCATAGATTGGTTATTTGAGTATCACACTCAAGTTCTGTGTAGAGAGAGCAAGGTAGTTTTGTACCCTTCGGATCATCCGATTTTGGAGATCAGCCTCTCTCGACCTGTTCGAGACAGTCATCTCATTTCATCTTTCAAGGTTCAGAAGTATCTGCGAAATGGGGGTACTGCATTCTTGGTTAGTATCGCCCCAGTTGAACCGGTGTTAACCCCTATCGAGGATCTTAACGTAGTTTGGGAGTTTCTTGATGTGTTTCTTAAGGAGCTGCTCGGATTACCTCCGAAGTGTGAGATCGAGTTTTATATTGAGTTGTTACCTGGAACAACTTTAATCTCAAAGGCATTGTATCGCATGGCTCCAGCGGAACTCGAAGAACTGAAGCGTCAGTTGGAAGAGTTGATGAAGCAAGGATTTATCAGAAACAGTGCATCGCAGTGGGGTGCACCTGTTTTGTTCGTAAAGAAGAAAGACAGAACCATGAGGTTGTGCATTGACTACAGAATGCTCAACCAAGCGACGATTAAGAACAAGTATCCATTGCCGAGAATAGAAGATCTCTTTGATCAGTTGCAGAGAGCAAATATATTCTCAAATATCGACCTCAGGTCGGGGTATCATCAACTCTAGATCAGAGAGGATGATATCTCGAAGACAACTTTTCGAACTAGATACGGGTTGTATGAGTTTATGGTGATGCCTTTTGGGCTCACGAATGCGCTAGCAGCATTCATGGATTTGATGAATCGTATCTTTCGTCCGTATGTGGATACCTTCATGATTGTATTTATCGATGATATCCTGATCTACTTAGAGACTCCTGAGCAGCACCGAGAGCATCTGCATATAGTTTTGAGAGTATTTCGGGAGCACAAGTTGTTTGTCAAGTTCTCCAAGTGCGAGTTTTGGCTCCAACGAGTCATGTTTTTGGGTCACGTGATATCCAGTGATGGAGTGTCAGTTGATCCGGCAAAAGTGGAAGCAGTGTTGGACTGGAAGCAACCTCAGTCTGTTATAGACATCTGCAGTTTTCTCAGTTTAGCTGGTTATTACCGACGTTTCATTTAGGACTTCTCTAGGATTGCTCTTCCTTTGACGAAGCTTTTGTGTAAGGGAGTCAAGTTTGAGTGGACTGACTCTTGCAAAGAGAGTTTCCAGATCCTGAAGATGAAGCTGACTACTTCTCCGGTGTTAACTTTACCTTCTGGTAGAGGTGGTTTTGTGGTATACACAGACGCCTCTGGTACAGGTTTGGGATGCATGTTAATGCAGCACGGCCGAGTCATTGTGTATGCATCGCGACAGTTGAAGATTCATGAAAGGAATTACCCTACTCATGACTTGGAGTTAGCAGCTATAGTATTCGCCCTAAAGTCCTGGTGACATTATCTGTACGGAGATACATTTGAGGTCTTTTTTTACCACAAGAGTCTCAAATATTTATTCTCTCAGAAGGAATTAAATATGAGACAACGTCGTTGGCTCGAGTTCATTAAAGATTATGAGTTTACGTTGTCTTACCACCCTGGTAAGGCGAACGTCGTAACAGATGCGCTTAGTCGCAAATCGAGCAGTGTTCTGGCTAGTCTTGTGTGGAGCCCGAAGTTGATTGAAGATTTCGCGACTTGAAAGTCATTCGCAATCGAATGTGGAACGATCAGATTGTCTGGTTTGACCATTCGATCATAGTTTCTGCCTAAGGTTATTGAGGCTCAGAAGTGAGACACCCAGTATAAGAAGTTCGTCGATCGAGCTCGTGAAGAGGGATCAATCTTCCGCGTTGATGACGACGATTGTATCCGTATGAAACATCGACTTTGGGTGCCCGATGACCCTGAGTTGAGGAAAGAGATTCTTGATGAGGCACATCTGTCAAAGTACACCGTTCATCCTAGCGGTACTAAGATGTTCAAGGATCTTCAACGAAAGTATTGGTGGAACGGGATGAAGCGTGAAGTCGCAGCTTACGTATCAAGGTGTTTGACTTGTCAGCAAATCAAGATCAAGCACCAACGTCCTGGAGGTTCCATGCAGAGGATCGAGATTCTTCAATGGAAATGAGAAGATATCACGATGGATTTCGTGGTAGGTTTACCGCGAACCAGAGGAAAGCACGATGCGATATGGGTAATTGTGGACAGACTCACCAAATCTGCTCACTTCTTACCTATCAGGATCAGTCAGTCGTTGGAGAGCCTAGTCGACTTGTACATTCGTGAGATCGTGAGGTTACATGGTGTACCTACGTCTATCATTTCGGATTGTGATCTCAAATTCACATCACGACTGTGGGGACAGTTGCAGTCAGCGTTAGGAACGAAGTTGAAGTTCAGTACCGCTTTTCACCCTCAGACTAATGGTCAGTCAGAGACAATGATTCAAACATTAGAAGATATGTTGCGAGCCTGCATGCTCGATTGGAATGGTGAATGAGATTCTCACTTGTGTTTAGTCGAGTGTGCCTACAACAACAGTTATCACTCTTGTATTAGAATGGCTTCGTATGAAGCATTGTACGGGAGACCTTGTCGATCACTGTCATATTGGGACGATATCAGCGATCGATCCAATGAATCGTTGATTGTTCTTCAACACTACACTCAGCAAGTGCAGAAGATTCGAGAGCGTCTAAAGGCAACCTAGGATAGACAAAAGAGTTACACCGATAGGCGGCGAGAACTCCAGTTTGACGTGAACGACATGGTCTTCGTGAAGGTATCACCGACGAAGAGCGTCTTTCATTTCGGAAAGAAAGGAAAGTTGAGTCCTAGATACGTTGGGTCGTTCAAGATTCTTGAATAGATCGGTGGAGCAGCCTATCAGATTGAGCTACCGCAGCAGTATGCTCAAATTCATAATGTTTTCCACGTGTCGATGTTGAGGAAGTACATTCCAGACCCATCACACGTCATTTGATATGAAGATATAGAAGTGCAAGAAGACTTGACTGTAGCCGAGAGACCTGTCGAGATCGTTGATCGCCGAGATCAAGTTTTGTGTACTAAGACCATTTCATTGGTTAAAGTACGGTGGCAATACCATGGCATCGAAGAATGCACATGGGAGCCAGAGGCTAGTATAAGGGAGAAATACCCTGATCTTTTTGTGGCTTAGTGTTCGTGATTTTGCGGACAAAATCCCTTTTTAGGAGGGAAGGATGTAAAAACCACGATATTTCTGAGATACATTGTATTGAAATATGCTTCAGAATCCTTTGTTTCTTGCTTCGTCGCATGAAATTTCTCGTAATTGTGTTATTTCAGCAATACGAAGCCTTAATCGCGTAAATTTTTAAAAAATTCTAAGCGACGAAGGGCAACTCTAGCAATCTAAGGTCCCATGTTCGTAGATTTGTTTTATAACATATCGAAGTAGGTTCACTCCGAATTTGGAACCTAAACGAGAGAAATATCTCCTTATTTCATGAATTTTGGCGAAAAAGGGCATATAGGCGAATACAAGTCGGATCGAGGCCCAATTTCATTGGAATCGGAGATCTAAATATATATTACTATTATTTAGGTCTTAATTCATAAAATATAATTTAGACTTTCAGCTTTTGAATTAATTTAAATCCATTTATTTAAATAACAAGTAAATCAGATTTTTCATAAAGCAATTGCAATTTTTGTAAAACCTAAAAGTAGAATTGTAAAACATGGATGTAGTTTTTAAAAAAGGTTTTATGGATGTTGGTTTTTGGGTTTATAGAAGGTGGTTGGCATGGGCTCCACCTCAGCCCATGCCATTTTGAGGATTTATGGAAATGGATTTGCAAAAAAACTCTTTCTAAAAGGCATTTTTGAAAAGTTTGCAAAATGCAAACTTTGAGGGTTTTAATTGGGTTTTTTAAAAGTGGGTGGGCAGACCATGTTTTTCAAAAGGGGGGGAGGGTAGCCCCTACCCATGTCATTTCAAACAAAAAAAAATGCTTTCTTTTGTGGGTTGACCTTGGCTTTGAGAGAGCCAAGGCCAACCACTCCCCTTGAATCAAGAAGAGTGGTCGGGGGCTAGCCCCTTGACCACCCTTGACTCTCCATCTTGACCTAGGTGGGAGGGGCGTGGGGGAGGGGGAACCTCCATCTGGTCTCCTCTCTCTCCCTACCCTCCATCTTCTCCTTCTTTCTTTTTATATGGGAAAAGAGGCAAGAGAGAGGGTTGATGCCCTCTCTCCCTTCTTCTTCCTTCCTCCCTCACTCAGAAAGAGTGGTGGCAGCAGCTCCATCCCCTGCACTCAAGGTGAGTAAAAACCCTACCTTTTCATTTCGTTTCTTTGGTTTGAGCATGGGTTACATGCCCTTGGACGAACCGGGATGCACTTGCAAGGTGCATACCGGCTCGTAATGGCTTCAAGCCATCATGTGCTTAACGAAAATGCATAAGTTTCCATGTTCTTTGTTGATATTATACATATTGTTCTATAGCTTGATTTTTCAGTTTGGATTGCCTTAAACTCGTTATTTCTTTTTCTTTCTTTCTCATTTTTCTGAGTATGGAACCCTCTGGTAAAATGAGGATATCTCCATGGATACGCGTCAGATTGGAGAGTTCTTGGGCATTTCAGAAATCTCAGACAAAGCTCCATAATTTCGTAGTTGTTTATTTTGTCTGGTTTGGCCTGTAGAGCCGATAAAAATCCTCGTTATTGGCTGACAAGTTTTTCCGTCAGCAAACTAAAAACGTTCCGAGTGACGCCTGGTTTTTCGGCTATATCTTCTGGACCGTATATCGTAACGTGGATTTTTTGGATGCTGTAGAGAGCTAACAAAACCCTCTACAAGTTTTGTGTTTGGCATTTTTTCTGGAACAGCCTATAAACTGCCAGAAAATGGCAGCCTTTCGGCTGCAATTTAGAATATATATATATATATATATATATATATATATATATATATATATATAGTTGCGTCATTGTTTTGACTTGGTTCGTTGTTTCTAACGTTTCCTTTATTTTTTTTTAGGGACCGCGCTGCTTCATGGTTTGCACCCTTATAGTACATACCCAAATGGGTGCACTTTGGTCCGAGCATAAGCTCGACCAGGCACCCAGCCATTTTGATCTCCTTGTGGCGAGACGGCTAGGCCGTCGGGCGCTAGTTTTGCCTGACTAGTCCAACCACTGGGGGGTCTGGCCTCAGGTCTACTGCCCTCAGACTTTGTTGGTCTGAACCATAGGTTCAGACCAGATTTTTCTTCACCTGGTTGGGCGGTCTGGTCTGTCATACTAGACCCCAGACCATGCTGCCTTGCATGGTGGTGCGGCCATAGGCACCGGGTGCTTGTGCGTCCGGATAGCCTGGCCAGTCCCCATGCCCCTAATCCGGGATCACCCTGCACATGGGTGTAGGGTCTGGTCTGAGCCCTTATAGGCTTAGATCAGGGGTTGTAATTACCCGTGGTCTAGTCCAAAGGACAAGACCCCCCCTTTCCCTTGGTCATCACTTTGGTGCGACAGAAGTCGCCGACACTAGCCGGTCCGAGTGACCCCACCGGGCAACCCCTCTTGAGTTGACCATAGAGTGCAGTGTCTTGGGCTCAGACTTGAGCCCAAGGGGTTCCTAGTAGTCTGGTTCGACAGCCCAGGCCGAGGGGTCCAGCTGTTCGCTTCTCGTTTCTACCACCAATTCCAAAAAAAATGCGAAAATAGAATACGAAATAAAGAGAAAAACTAGGAAAGTCAAAAGAGGAAATTTTGGGATGTCATGTCCACTGTCCAACAGTCCCATTTGGGCACGTAACTCTGAGTATGCATGGCTCGGACTTGGTTTAATGACCTCATGAGCCCCAGGTGATGTGGTGGTACCTCGCGCCTTGCGATTTTCACCTTCGGTTGGCATATCGTGTAGTGGGTGTGGAGCACCCATAATGACCTCTTGGCTGCCTCGTTTTGGCAGTATTGAGACGATAAGTGTGGCGAGCGCTATGCTGCCCACTCGTGTGTTCACGTATTCCTACAGGTTGAGTTTTTTGACATTTCGTCAAAAACCATCACTTTGGCACTTTCGTGTTCTGCGAGTGCGGCAACACATCGTGAAAGCGACAATGTAATTCTCATTCGGATGAGATTGAGTTAGATTCCGCTCTCAACACACCTGGGTGTCGATTCCGCGATGGTCCTTAGCCAAAGGCTTCGCTTCGCGAGATTTGCCGCAATGTGAAGGTTGGAATACGCGTATTTGGGAAAATACGTATTTCAAGCCCGGGACACTCCTCGCTTATACCATGAACATCAGATATGCAATTTGAGCCTTGTGCAGCTCAAAAATTGTGATTTGTGCCAGTTTAAAATATATATTGTTGTATCGTTGTGCAGTTTACGATACTTGTGCGAATTTGAGACTTGATAGTTTTCCTTGTTTTTGCACATGCACTTTGGCACATCCTGACACATAGATCACTAGTTTTGGCTTATCGAGTACATCTTGTTTTGGCTTACTTTCGTATATTGATGAACATACGATGCACCAGAGTCGTGTTGTACACTCGATGTGACCTACACTTAGAAAATGAAAACACCATAGGGTATGACACATTTGACCTGTTGAGGTTTTAGGGACTCAGTTGGAGTCTTCAGGCAATGGCCCGGGTTCGTAAGAGTGTGCTCACGTATTGTGTCACCCTAGGCATAAAACTGAAAATGGTATGATATCGTCTTCACAGGCGATGTGCTCTTTGTGGTCGGGTGAGGCTGAGCACGTGAATGGGCAGGTTAAGTCCTCATTTGCGTACCCACTGGAACCACGAGGCATATTACCTCGGGAGGAGGTACGACATGAAAACTAAGACTAAATAAGATAAACCTGTCGCGCCTCATTCACAATTTGGCCACCTAGGGAGAGGGTGAATGGTACAGCCCCGAGTGACATGTCATTACTACGACCCATTTTTTCAATGAGTCAAAGTGCCCTTTGGCCTCCAGTCACTCAGAGTTAGGGAGGTCGAAGTTGCCCTCTTCAGGGACCTCTGCTATTGCAGTAGTACGGATTGCAATCCTTTGCCCCTGTGAGAGGTTTCTCCTGGTTGCGTGTCTCCCGCAGGTGGTTTTCTCAGTCTATAACATCCCCGGTTACCACACTAGAAATTGAATAACTGACGCCGGGTGCATGTCTCACAGAACTCGAGGGTCTTTCCTTCGCGTACCCGAAGGGGGTTAAAAAGAAGAACATAAAGACTAACCAATCAGACTGACATACTGTAGTTGTTACTTGTTACTTTAGCACTGCTTGTACTTTTGTAGTTGTTGTACTCTACTGCTTAGTTTTAGTTCTGTTGTTCTAGTTATTGTACTTGTTACTTCTTCGTAGTTGTACAGTTGTAGCACTCGCACTTACCTGACACGCAATTGCACTTTTAATTAAATGTTTCTAACTATTCCATCATGTTAATTGTAGCCTATTACTTAGTATATCTATGGCATGTTGTTTTCCTTCTGCTTTTCCATATAAATGATAATGTATGGATGATTTGTCTCACCATCTCGCAAGAGTTTTGACCCCATTTTATGGGGATACAGGTGACGAATAGACGCAGCGCGATGCGACGACGCACAACAGGAGACTTGGGACTCACACTTAGCAGCGGATTCTGGTTTCTTCTGGTTTTGGGGGTTTGAGGGGTTTTTTCTCTTTTTTTAGAGAGAATGTTCTCTTTTTGTACCCAGTCTCTGTTGTAATATTGTAAACATTATGGTAATGAAATGTACTTTGTTCGACTTGTAGTTTGTCTTTCTTTACTGTGGCTCGCTCAAACTTGCGGCCTTTGTTTTACCCCTGTTTCTCTTTTGTGCTTCCATTGATTGGTTTCAAATTAATTATCTTCAAAAAAAAAATCCTCAAAAACTAAAGATTTTTACAAGGTCGGGGTTTGGAGCGTCACATGCTTACTGGAATTTGATTCAGTTTGCTTTGTGTTCATCGATATTGTTTTATTGTGGATAATGAATTGTTTTCGTTCTCAGCGGTCACATTTTTTGTGTTCTAAACTTCTGTTTTGCAGTCTACTCTAAATGGTTCAAACTCAAATCTTCTAGATTCTGCAAATACAGGCCGGTCTTTTACAACTTTTTTAGGGCAATCAGGGTCAGCTCCTATTTTTCATCACTCAGGTGAGAAAAGTCTTTGGAATCTTGAATGCACTCCTCCTATGTTGATGATGAAACTGTATTCATACAAAAGTGCCTTGTTTGCAGGTGCTATACAAGGGCTTCATAATGTTCATGGGAGCTTTAATGTGGCTAATATGCCTAGATTCCTCACCTCTCGCAACTCAGCATTGGATAGTGTGCCTTCTGGTGTTCAACAGCCTTCTAGAAGCCTTTCTGCTGGACGATTTGCATCAAACAATCTCCTCGTTGCATTTTCTCAGGTGTCTTTTTTGCTTCATACACACACGTACACATGTATGGATGTGTGTATTTTTTTTCTACGTCACTAGAAATACATCTTCAATTGCACTCAATGCTTTTTTCCTTTGTTCAAATATAGTTTGAAGAGAAACAAGCAAAAACCAATCAAAACAAACAAAATTATGATGATAAGGCAATTAACTTTAATGAGAATAATGGCAGCTATAACAGACACTTGATAGCACTAAATTTACAAAATCTTTGTAAGTTAATATCATGGCTCAGTTTCAAGTGTAAAAGAAATGCTTTGCTATGGCTAAAAGGTGTACACAATGCACAGTAGAATAAGCACACAAACATGGTCTAAGCATATAGTAATCTAGAATTTCTCCCTGAGATGGTATAGCTGCCATTTCACAAGCTTCAGCTAATTATATTTAAGTCCAAGTCCTATTTGTATATCATAGAAAGATGAAAGCTCATGTTCATTATGAAGTATATGTATTTGCTTATGGCTGTCTGTTAGCAATTAGTTCCCTTTTCTTTTATCCTACACTTTTTTTAGTTATGCTTGGTGTACAAAGCTTGCTGCATGGATATGTTCCTTAACGCCAGATATGTCTAAATTCCAATGGGAAATTGCCACCTATTTGTCAAAACATAAACATGGTTATTACTGACCTGTCATACACTTTCATTCTTTATTTGTATTTTAGACACACGTGTCATATCAACTATTTGTTGTAAGTCTGCCTATACAAGGCCAAAATGAGCCGCATCATTCAGCTATAAGACTTACATTTTAAAACACATACATAAACTTACTTAGCAGAGTATAATAAGTTGCACCATTGCTGATTGATTTTTATACTTTGTAGGAGGAGGAGCTACACAGAATTTTTAACAAACAAGTTGAAGTAGACAGAAAAATTTTATTTTCATTTTGTTTGTTTTTTTGTGGATATATTCCTTCAATCATTGATGTTCAGTTTCTTAAAGACCTCAAATATTAATTTCATTTTTTTGGTTTTTTTGGTATGATGGATAACCCTGGATAGGATGGATATTTGAGCTCTTGTGTAAATGAAGATTTGGTTGACAATATTGAGGCATGCTAACAATCTAATGCTACGTGCATATGCAGTACACTACAAGAAACATGTGGATTAGCGACGACCTAAATCCGTCGCTGATCTGACGGTAATCTGTCGCTAAACAATTTAGCGACGGATTATCGTCGGATTAGAGACGGATAGCTTCCATTGTGAATTTTTCGACGTAAAGTAGCGACGAAATATATTTGATGCTCATTCCGTCACTAGCTACGAAATGTATTTGTCGCCAACATCCGTCGCAAGGTCGTCGTTACTATACGAAGATTTTGGTTTTACGCCGACTTTATAGTCGTCGCTACATTCAACGCTAATAGTAATTAGCGACGGATCTATCACAAACAAGGAAAACAATTAAAAAAAATATTTGAAAATGAAATATCGAGAAAAATTTCTAGTGATACAATTTATATTTCCTGCACAATTTATATTTTCTGTCAATAAAAAATAGAGTACACATCAAAATACATATAAAAGAAACTAAAACAATTAATCGATCCACTATAAAATTCGCAAGTTCTAATTATTTATAATTCAATATTTATATTTTTTAAACAAAAAGAAGGTAGAACAAATTTAACACATGAATCTAATCATCGTCAAGATTTTGTGCATCATCTTGTTCATTGTCTCGATCTGTCCCTTCAGCTCCACTAAGCTGATTATCGCCAACAACCTACACGAGAAAAGAAAGGTCAATATTGATAAACAAAATATACTGAAATAAATTATACTTTATATGGGATTCTATCATGCTCACATGTGTTCTAAGGCAGTAAAAAAACTGTATATGTGATTCTATCATGCTCATATGTGTTTTAAGGCAGTAAAAAAACTTTATATGTGATTCTATCATGCTCATATGTGTTCTTAAGGCAGTAAAAAATTTATATGTCATTCAATCATGCTCATATGTGTTCTAAGGCAGTAAAAAAAAATGTATGTGTGATTCTACCATGCTCATATGTGTTCTAAGGCAATAAAAAAACTTTATATGTGATTCAATCATGCACATATGTATTCTAAAGACAGTAAAAAAAACTGGTTTTGTGATTTTATCATGCCCATATATATATGCTCTACGGCAATAAAAAAACTATATATGTGATAATATCATGCTCATATGTATTCTAAGGCAGGCAAAAAACTGTATATGTGAGTATATCATGCTCATATGTTTTCTAAGGCAGTAAAAAAACTATATATGTGATTCAATCATGCTCATATGCATTCTAAAGGCAGTAAAAAAATTGTATATGTGATTCTACCATGCTCATATGTGCTCTAAGGCAGTAAAAAAACTGTATATGTGAATCTACCATGCTCATATGTGTTCAAAGGCAGTAAAAAAACTTCATATGTGATTATTTCATGCTTATATGTGCTCTAAGGTAGTAAAAAAACTGTATATGTGATTCTACCATGCTCATATGTGTTTTAAGGCAGTAAAAAAACTTTATATGTGATTCTAGCATGCTCATATGTGCTCTAAGGCAGTAAAAAAACTTTATTTGTAATTCTATCATGCTCATATGTGTTCTAAGGTAGTAAAAAAACTTTATATATGATTCTATCATGCTCATATGTGCTCTAAGGCAGTAAAAAACTATATATGTGATTCTACCACGCTCATATGTGTAATAAAGCAGTAAAAAAACTTTATACATGATTCTATCATGCTCATACTTTATATGTGATTCTATCATGCTCATATGTGCTCTAAGCAGAGTTACCGGAAGCGCCTAGGTAAGTGGGAAGCGCGGAACGTCAGGCTTCAGAAACGCACGGGGAAGCACCCTTTTTAAATGGGAAGTGTGCTTCCCATTTTTGGGAAGTGTTTTTAATGAGAAACATGCTTCCCTTTGATGGAAAGCGTGCTTCCAATCATGCTTCCCCACGCTTCCCCCTCGCTTTCCCAATTTTTTCAAAAAAGAATTGTATTTTTTTTTCTCTTCCCTCTCGCTTACGGTTCGCTTCCTAGGTCGCTTCCGAGACGTTTACTAGGTCGCTTTCGAGATGGTTTCCGACTCGGTTCTAAGTGGTCCCATGCTTCTCAGTTCTTAAAATTTTGAAAGTATTGCGCTTCCTGCTCTCGCTTCTCGTATCGCTTCCCACTCCCGCTTCCCCAACAGGCAAGCATGATTCTAAGGCAGTAAAAAACTTCATACGTGATTCTATCATGTTCATATGTGTTCTAAGGCAGGCAAAAAATGGTATATGTGATTCGATCATGCTCATATGCACTATAAGGCTGTCAAAAACATTGTATATGTGATTCTATCATGCTTATATGTGCTCTAAGGCAGTCAAAAAACTGTATATGTGATTCTACCGTGCTCATATGTGTTCTAAGGTAGTAAAAAAACTTTATATGTGATTCTATCATGCTCATATGTGCTCTAAGGCAGTCAAAAAATTGTATATGTGATTCTACCATGCTCGTATGTGCTCTAAGGCAGTCAAAAACTATATATGTGATTCTACCATGCTCATATGTGTTCTAAGGCAGTAAAAAACTTTATTTGTGATTCTATCATGCTCATATGTGCTCTAAGGCAGTCAAAAAACTTGATATGTGATTCTACCATGCTCATATGTGCTCTAAGGCAGTAAAAAAAACTATATATGTGATTCTATCTTGCTCATATGTGCTCTAAGGCAGTCAAAAAAATGTATATGTGATTCTACCATGCTCATATGTGTTCTAAGGCAGTAAAAAACTGTATATGTGATTCTACCATGCTCATATGTGTTCTAAGGCAGTAAAAAAACTTTATATGTGATTCTATCATGCTTATATGTGCTCTAAAGCAGTCAAAACATTGTATATGTGATTCTATCATGCTCGTATGTGCTCTAAGGCAGTCAAAAAACTGTATATGTGATTTTATCAAGCTCATATGTGCTCTAAGGCTGTCCAAAAACTGTATATGTGATTCTATCATGCTCATATGTGTCTTAAGGCAGTAAAAAAACTTTATATCTGATTCTATTATGCTCATATGTGTTCTTAAGGCAGTAAAAAAACTTATATGTCATTCAATAATGCTCATATGTGATCTAATGGAGTCAAAAAAATGTATGTGTGATTCTACCATGCTCATATGTGTTCTAAGGCAATAAAAAAACTTTATATGTGATTCAATCATGCACATATGTATTCTAAAGACAGTAAAAAAAACTGGTTTTGTGATTTTATCATGCCCATATATATGTGCTCTAAGGCAGTAAAAAAACTGTATATGTGATAATATCATGCTCATATGTACTCTAAGGCAGTAAAAAAACTATATATGTGATTCAATCATGCTCATATGTGTTCTAAAGGCAGCAAAAAATTATATATGTGATTCTACCATGCTCATATGTGCTCTAAGGCAGTAAAAAAAACTGTATATGTGATTCTACTATGCTCATATGTGTTCTAAGGCAGTAAAAAAACTTCATATGTAATTCTATCATGCTCATATGTGCTCTAAGGCATGCAAAAAAACTGTATATGTGATTCTATCATGCTCATATGTGCTCTAAGGCAGTCAAAAAACTGTATATGTGATTCTATCATGCTCATATATGCTCTAAGGCAGTCAAAAAACTGTATATGTGATTCTACCACGCGCATGTGTTCTAAGGCAGTAAAAAAACTTTATATGTGAGTCTATAATAATCATATATGCTCTAAGGCAGTCAAAAAACTGTATATGTGATTCTATCATGCTCATATGTGCTCTAAGACAGTCAAAAAACTATATATGTGATTCTATCATGCTCATATGTACTCTAAGGCAGTCAAAAAACTGTATATGTGATTCTATCATGCTCATATGTGCTCTAAGGCAGTCAAAAAAATGTATATGTGATTCTACCATGCTCATATGTGTTCTAAGGTAGTAAAACAACTTTATATGTGATTCTATCATGCACATATGTGCTCTAAGGTAGTAAAAAAACTGTATATGTGATTCTACCATGCTCATATGTGTTCTAAGGCAGTAAAAAAACTTTATATGTGATTCTAGCATGCTCATATGTGCTCTAAGGCAGCAAAAAAACTTTATTTTTTATTCTATCATGCTCATATGTGTTCTAAGGTAGTAAAAAAACTTTATATATGATTCTATCATGCTTATATGTGCTCTAAGGCAGTAAAAAACTGTATATGTGATTATACCACGCTCATATGTGTAATAAGGCAGTAAAAAAACTTTATATATGATTCTATCATGCTCATATGTGCTCTACGACAGTAAAAAAACTTTATATGTGATTCTATCATGCTCATATGTGCTCTAAGCAGAGTTATCGGAAGCGCCTAGGTAAGTGGGAGGCACGGAACGTCAGGCTTCAGAAACGCGCGAGGAAGCACCCTTTTTAAATGGGAAGTGTGCTTCCCATTTTTGGGAAGTGTTTTTAATGAGAAACATGCTTCCCTTTGATGGAAAGTGTGCTTCCTATCATGCTTCCCCACGCTTCCCCCTCGCTTTCCCAATTTTTTCAAAAAAGAATTGTATTTTTTTTTCTCTTCCCCCTCGCTTCCGGTTCGCTTCCTAGGTCACTTCGGAGACATCTACTAGGTCGCTTTCGAGATGGTTTCCGACTCGGTTCTAAGTGGTCCCATGCTTCTCACTTCTTAAAATTTTGAAAGTATTGCGCTTCCTGCTCTCGCTTCCCGTATCGTTTCCCACTCCCGCTTCCCCAACAGGCAAGCATGGTTCTAAGGCAGTAAAAAACTTCATACATGATTCTATCATGTTCATATGTGTTCTAAGGCAGGCAAAAAATGGTATATGTGATTCTATCATGCTCATATGCACTCTAAGGCTGTCAAAAAAATTGTATATGTGATTCTATCATGCTTATATGTGCTCTAAGGCAGTCAAAAAACTGTATATGTGATTCTACCGTGCTCATATGTGTTCTAAAGTAGTAAAAAAACTTTATATGTGATTCTATCATGCTCATATGTGCTCTAAGGCAGTCAAAAAACTGTATATGTGATTCTACCATGCTCGTATGTGCTCTAAGGCAGTCAAAAACTATATATGTGATTCTACCATGCTCATATGTGTTCTAAGCCAGTAAAAAACTTTATTTGTGATTCTATCATGCTCATATATGCTCATATGTGCTCTAAAGCAGTCAAAAAAACTTGATATGTGATTCTACCATGCTCATATGTGCTCTAAGGCAGTAAAAAAAACTGTATATGTGATTTTATCTTGCTCATATGTGCTCTAAGGCAGTCAAAAAAATGTATATGTGATTCTACCATGCTCATATGTGTTCTAAGGCAGAAAAAAAACTTTATATGTGATTATACCATGCTCATATGTGTTCTAAGGCAGTAAAAAAACTTTATATGTGATTCTATCATGCTCATATGTGCTCTAAAGCAGTCAAAACATTGTATATGTGATTCTATCATGCTCGTATGTGCTCTAAGGCAGTCAAAAAACTGTATATGTGATTCTATCATGCTCATATGTGCTCTAAGGCTGTCAAAAAACTGTATATGTGATTCTATCATGCTCATATGTGCTCTAAGACAGTAAAAAAATTGTATATGTGATTCTATCATGCTCATATGTGTTCTAAGGCAATAAAAAAATTGTATATGTGATTATATCATGCTCATATGTGCTCTAAGGCAGTCAAAAAACTGTATATGTGATTCTACCATGCTCATATGTGTTCTAAGGCTGTATAAAACTTTATATGTGATTTTATCATGCTCATATGTGCTCTAAGGCAGTCAAAAAACTGTATAAGTGATTCTACCATGCTCATATGTGCTCTAAGGCAGTCAAAAAAATTGTATATGTGATTCTATCATGCTCATGCTCTAAGTTAGTCAAAAAATTATATATGTGATTCTACCATGCTCATGTGTGTTCTAAGGCAGTCAAAAAACTTTATATGTGATTCTACCATGCTCATATGTATTCTAAGGCAGTAAAAAAACTTTATATGTGATTCTATCATGCTCATATGTGCTCTAAAGCAGTAAAAAAACTATATATGTGATTCTATCATGCTCATATGTGCTCTAAGGCAGTCAAAAAAGTGTATATGTGATCCTACCATGCTCGTATGTGCTCTAAGAGAGTCAAAAAACTGTATATGTGATTCTACCATGTTCATATGTGTTCTAAGGTAGTAAAAAAACTTTCTATGTGATTTTATCATGCTCATATGTGCTCTAAGGCAGTCAAAAAACTGTATATGTGATTCTACTATGCTCATATGTGCTCTAAGGCATTCAAAAAACTGTATATGTGTTTCTATCATGCTCATATGTGTTCTAAGGCAGTAAAAAAACTTTATATGTGATTCTATCATGCTCATATATGCTCTAAGGTAGTCAAAAAATTGTATATGTGAATCTATTATGCTCATATGTGCTCTAAGGCAGTCAAAAAACTGTATATGTGATTCTACCATGCTGTGAACACCCCAATTTTTTCATAAAATTCAAAAATTCCTTTTTTGCCCCTGACTCACATTTTCTGAATAATCGGGTCAACTCTTGATTAAAAATTCATTCATTTCTTGGATTCACTGGAATCCAAATTCAATTTTTATTTCTGACCCAATTCTGATCTTGGATCTTCTATTCTTCAAAAAAATTCAAAAAATCAATTCGTGGTATTTTCTTGGATATTTTATTTGAATCCAAACTCATTTCAAGATCCAAAATCAGTATTTTCAAAAAATCTTGGATCCAGCTCCATTTTGGAGTTCATTTTCTGAAATAAATCATGTATTTTTCGCAAAAACCTTATTTTGAAAATCCTCATATCTCAAAAATAAAAAATTTTGCAAAACCCCGTTTAGACCCCATCCTTTGTATCTCCTTTATATTTTTAGGGTTTTACCCCCCTTTTCTTAAAAAATTCCGAAAGTAGCTAAAAAAAATTGTAGTTAAACCCCCTTGTTCTGAAAAACTTTGTAAAGTAGAACCACCATTTTGAAAAGGCTATTTTTGAAAAACCTTCTGTTCTGAAAATTTTGAAGAGAAGGGATCACTCTCAAAAAAATCTCCCTAACGGCTTTTCGTTACAAAACAGAGCCACAGGGTCGATTCGCCATCGCCCTCTGCTTCTCGACTCTTCTTCTTCCCTCTCTATGTAAACAGACCCTCCATCCTCTCTCGATTCACCGCTTCTTCACCCCTCCACTGACATTCCTCAGCGTGTTTCACCCCTTTTTCTCTGCTTCTTCTTTTTTCTTTGTTTTCCTTCCCCATTTGGTTGAAGGGAGCCGACCTCACCTTGCTGCACCATACAGACGTCAAAGCTTAGTCACGATGAGCATCCCTTTGTCTCTGTGTTTCCTCTGATTTTCCTTAATTTTTCTTGTTTTCTTTTCTTGACCCCATTAACGCACCCTTGAGGGAATTGGGTTGCTTATTGCTACATCAATCCCTCTCCTGTGCAACAGCAAAAAGGAATTTTCTAGTTCCTACATTTTTTTTTCTTTCTTTCGTATTTTGTTTATTTTCTTTGCTTGTTCTACGATTCATTTCTATTCTGCTCATATTGTCGGACTCCATGATTCGATAATTCTAGTCCAATTCTTTTGCTAAACTTTGCTCTCCTTATGAATTTTGAATTTCCTATATGATCGTTGTTTTGACATTTGATTTTTTGCCCTTATTGGTCATGATATTTTGATTTCCACTGATATTAGTGTTGTTGGATAATGTTTAAATCTAATATTCATTGCATTTCGTTTAAAATTTTATGTAATATTCATGTTTAGGCCCTATGTTGCAATATGTTGTCATTTTCTTTCATCCGTGTAATTTTATCTGTTTATTTTCCATTCAATTTTTGGTTTGAAATTTTACCTTATCATATTTTTTCGCTTTAATTTTGTTTTCTCTTCTCTTCATTTTTTTATTATTGTAAGGCATCAAGGATGGAATCGATCTGCATATAGCAGGATCGATCCACCTACTTCTATATCAATAGGAAGCCTTCGATTCCAACATATTTCTTTCTTTCCTCTATTTATTATATTTGCCTTTATGAGTGATTTCCATTCTGTATC
The DNA here is from genome assembly GCF_984573655.1 of Nuphar pumila. Classification (NCBI taxonomy): domain Eukaryota; kingdom Viridiplantae; phylum Streptophyta; class Magnoliopsida; order Nymphaeales; family Nymphaeaceae; genus Nuphar; species Nuphar pumila. The sequence continues at coordinate 178,633,532 of NC_143249.1, read as the reverse complement.
TTACATTTTTTTTTTGTTTTTCTTTTCCTTTCAGCATAACATACTGTATCTTCTGTTATCCATCCGCTATGTATTTTCCCCACCTCTGGATTTCATTGCCAATAATCATTTTGATCCATTGCAGTAATATGTCTTCATCAATTGATTTCGCTTATTTCGTATATTATAGTTTTCTCTTTCGGTATGATTGATTCATTTCGTTTTGTTTGATTCGTCTATTTTGATTGATTGCCGCCGAGAACATTCAGAATTGATTTGATTCTATTTGTATTTTCACCATGTATTGGTTATGTTTTTATGTACACACTACCAATGCTTATACTGGATACCATCATCTGATTGGTAACAATACCTTGTGTATTGCATAGCAAAAACACCTGAGATGCTAACAACTCACAGCAGGAAGTCAGGGGACAGGGTATCCCATTGCATCATCGTTGAGTATAAAGGGATACATCTTCAAAACTTTGTCCAAAAGATGCATAGTCCAATGGGAGAACATGTTTAATAAGAAATTTGAGAGATACCACTGGGAAAAATTTTGAATTCTCTCTTTAGGCATCGACTACTATGGGTCCCTTTGCTCTGATCGGTTTCATTGGTAATTTAAGCCTCTTAAAAAGTTTCAGAAGGAACAATTCATGCGATCATTCTTGAATCATCAGATACTCTAGGCTGCATGTATCTGAAAACCTTTGGCTTATTGTTCTGTATCCTCTCTGTGCCTCGGCTACCCTCTTACCTATTTCCTTTGGAATTTGACACTTGATTGGTCAGGAATTGTTTACCCGATTTTGCTCTTGCTTTTGTTCACTTTCATTGATGGTAAGATTTTACTGCAATATGCCTAGAAAATATTGGTCTTGCTATAAAAATAAGTTGTTGTTTATCATAAATACTGTTTGCTAGCTCTGTTATGCTTGACGCTGAGCAAATCACTCAATACAGGAGAAGATGTTCATAGTTGTCATCTTCCATATCGCCCCTCTCCACCTCTTAATATATCAAGCGTGCATGTGAGGCTGTGACATATTGATATTTTGTATGGGTGAGCATCACTGTTGATGCTAATCTAGGAGACATTTATTGGTCAGCTCTCATTCATTTGCTCTGATGTTGATGGTATATGATACCTGCGACCGGGCCATAGCGTGACAAGTGACCACTGGGTCCAAATGGCATGGATACCCTTGCTAGTTTTCAATTTAATCCCAGTAGTCTTATCATGGGGCTTTTAATCCCAGATGTGCTTCTGGGCACAAACCTGTCTTTCATTTCTGATACAAGGGGATAAAATTCAAATACTAGGATCCCCCACAACTTTGGCGTGTGGTGCTCATCGAGATTCAGGTGATATTTCTGAGAAGCATCGTTTATGGGTTACTTTAGTATGCAACTCGAAGGCTTCAAGAGTGGGTTTTTCTGTTCATAACCTTGTAAAGTGTATCTCTACTGAATTCTTGTTTTATATCAGTCTTTTAATTCCGCTGATTTTATACTCTCAATCAGTAACCGGATCATAGGTTGCAGTAATGATGCATCTTATGTTTATTACATTCTAGCTTGCATAATAGTTTGTTTTTTTTATCGCCTAGCTCACTTCATTTTAGGAGTTCTTGCAACCCCATCAGGTGATTGCTAACTTAGTTACAGGTTGTGACGAGTTACCTGACATTCCTTATCATAAAAAGATCAGCACGTAGGTTAGGGCTTAGATGTCTTCTGATATCAAGTGTGAATTTGCATTTTTCCTTTCTCTTGAGCCATCAAAGTGGGTTTGTTCACTGCTGGATCGGATTCTGGTTAAACAAGAAATGTTCATTTTTGCTGCTAGAACAGATCTCCAGTTTTATTGTGATATGCATTAAGCTATTTGATTCACTGTATAATATATATCCTGTGTATTGCACAATATCCATCATTTTACAACATCTCGGTCTCATCAAAGCCCAAATACAACATCATTTAAACTTGCAGCTATGGTTCCAATTCAATCTTCCCTAATACGTGTTATGGGAGCCGAATGATTCATTTTGATAATCTCTGATCAGCTGCAGTTTGATATGGAACAACTTGATATATTTTGAATTGTGGAGAAAGGTAGATATTGAAATCAGGTACATGTTGCGACCACCCATCTCATCACATTCCACCATTGCTATCCAACCTTTCATTTCACATCTCACTGCAATTCTATCCTTTTGCATAGCAGTCACCTGAATCACACCTTGTGCATAATTGGTGAATGTTATGTAATCCATTCAACAGTACTATTTCCCTACCTTTCAAAGTACATATGTATTTTAAAACTACCTATGTGTTGTATTTCACCACCTGTGCATATCATACTAGGTTGAGGTTGTGCATTTCATTACTTCATTAGACATTCTCAATCCACTGTACTTTCTTGTATATACATATTATATTTGGTTCATTACCTTTTTACCTGAATATCACTCCATTCATCTACCCTCCGCAGTGGTTAATTTCCTGCATTTTCCATTTCATATATATTCTCCTGCTACATCCACCTTACCTGTTGCACATTTCCTGCAAAAGCCACTATTCACATCACTACACTCACCTCCAGCTGATGCAACCTTCCAGCTTCATTAATCCACCTTCAACAACCTCATCTACTTTAACATTCAGGGCCATACTCTACCACTCTAAGTTCATCCCTATTCTCCCTCTGATACTTGCATTTTCCTGTTAAATTGCACCTGTCATCGTCATGCTAAATCGATACCTTCTTCACCTTTGCTACACAGCAGTACCACCTGTTGCTCCCAGCATTTCATCCATTCCCTGACCATCATCATCATCCCTTTACCGCAGGTAGCCTGTTATAACAACACTCCACGTACACAACATTCTCACCACCATTTTCCCCTTTTCACTTTTCCACATTTTTTTTAGTCTGTTACAACTTGTTGATCTCACCTACCACATAGTGAGCTCTTGCTGCAAAAGTCACTATTCACTACACTTCACAATACTTACCATCTAACACCCACTGTACATTTTTTTTATTATCACTTTTCATTACCAAGGCACCTCTTACCATCCCTGCCACTTCATTACCCATCTCACAATATTTGTTGGATCACTCATTGTTCAATCATTACCTCACGACTGCACCACACCTTGCATTTTCATACCCAGTAGTACCTGTGCATTCACTAATCATTTCACTGCATATTGCACAACATTTGCTGCAATCATTTCCTCTCATCCATCATATCACTAGTCACCACAGTGGCCTTTTTCAAGATCAATTTACAGAAATAGATTAGCAAATTAAGTTGTGATGTTGTGGTGCTGATTCATTGCCTTATTCTGCTAAAATCAGTATGTTATTGTGTTGCTGATTCATTGTCTCATGTTGCTGAAATCGGCTTACTGTTGTGTTGATAATTCACTATCCCATGTTGCTGAAATCAACATACTAGGTGAGATCTTCAAAGTGTGCCTATGACTGCATTCACTATAATATCCCTTGATAGGCTGAGTCAAATCAGATCTTCGATCTTACTGAGAAATCCCTTTAGGTATCATTATTGAACCAAAGTTTGAGTTACCATAAAACATATGCCTTGTTGATTAAAGTTTGATTTGCTATATACCTTGCTCATTACATATGCCTCACGCAGATAAAAATTTTTTTTACTGATGTTGTATCCTAGTGCATAGTTATGTATATTTCTGTATCTTAAATAACAACATGTGTATATCTCTGCATTAACTCGGGGCTACAGTTTGTCCAAATGTTGAACAAAGATCAAATCAGATCTCTGTCATCAACTGATTGTCATCAATGACATTGATTTCTGCTGAAATTAATTTGAGTTGTGTCTCATCAATTGCAGAGACTCTTTTTCTCTCTCCTTTCTTCTGCATACATTTTGAATGGTGTCATTATTAGCATCTACAGGGTGTCAACTAGTAATAGTTCAATTGTAATCACATCAGTCTTTTGTTTTGAGATGTCAAAATTACATTAACCATGCTTGTGTATGTATTTGCATACTCCAACCTGGGTCTTGCTGCACCAAAATAGTCCCTGTTTTCCCTCATTTAGCATCCCTTATTCGCTGCAAGCATGACAATCTCCACCATATGGTACTATGTCCCTGTTCACGACAAGTTCACGCTTGCCTTCATATTAGGCACCTGTCAACCATCTTCATGCATCATCATCTTCATCTCACTCACTGCATATCCCTGTCATTTGTTTGCACAACCTTCATTCATGCTAGTCATCTACAGTCTTCACTACATTCCATCTGTCATATATACCCCTTTCATGTAAGCATCCCATTTGTATATATGCACGTAGGCTTTTGGTGTAATGTCTTCCATTATCTTCCAGGTTTTTATGCTAACCCTGTTTTGCAGGGAATGTATGGAAAATATTATTTCTTTCCTTAGCTTAGAAGTTGTAATTTATATTTCAATTTCAGAATTGTAATAGCTAGATTATAATGATGGAATAATGAGAATTTTACATTTCCTGTATTAGATTAGAATGTATGAGCATACACTTTCATAGAATTATATGTTCCATATCATTTTTCACTTTTATTTCTGAAAATCCACAATGGTGAAACATGAATGGCACGTGCACCATTCTAATAAAAGGTGATTAAATCCTAAGTTGACGATTTGCATTTATGGTCATAGCCAAAATGTGAACAAAACTTAGGGTTTTCATCTTTTATGAAATAACATTGGATCCACACTGGATCTTTTTTCAAAAATCATCATATTTCTCTAAATATTTTCTTCCTTTATCAAAGTTTGATTTAAAATTAGCTTAAAATATATCAATGGCCGAAGTCAGGATATATTAAGAGTTAATTTCATTTCAAACTCTATAAAGGCAACAAAATATGTTTTATTCTTTATTTGAATTTAAATATGATTATTATATAATACATTTTATGGCCCTAGTCAAAGATGTTATATATTTTCAATCTTATTTCAAATTCACTTAAAGAATGAAATATGCTTTCAAATTTCACTCTTCAAATAAATTTTAAAGGCATTCATCATTTATGATAGAATTACATTATATTTTTCAAATCACTTCGAATTTTCTTGAAAAACCCAAGTGATTTTTCTTCAAATATCTTCTTCATTTCTTAAAAATCTTCAATTCTTATTCAAATTTATCTTCCTATTCTCAATTCTATTTTTCGAAATTCAAAATTCAAATATTCTAAATTCAAAGTTCAATTTAAACTTTGAAATTTCCAGTTCATTTCTAAATTCAAAATTCAATTTCCAAACTAGCTCATATTTCAAAGTTCGTTTCAACTTTGAATTTCCAAATTCATTTTTAGAATTCAGTTTCAAATTTCAAATTCAATATTCCAGATTCATCATATGATTTCAAAAATTTGAGTGTTAAATTAAGTTTATTCTCTATTCCTCACTTCAAATTCCCAAATTCTTTCTGAAATTTTCTAAGTTTGGATCTTCAAAATTCAATTCAATTATGTTTTTGGAAAACCGACTCTTGCTTATCCATGAGCAGGCCTTCTCATGGATAATTATGAACGTGCATGCACATGACCACACATATCAACAGTAAGCGAAGTCATGTCCCAAGCCCAAGGCCCAGGTTCGAATCCCTATGCCACATGGGGCTTAAGGGATATCTAATAGGGGGTCTGCCTGCCTAACCCCAACTTGCCTTTCAAAACAAAAATTAGATTCAACTGATAACCATCGCTCTGATGCCTGGATCATGTAATTATCTTGTAAGAAATCCTTTAAGGCTTACGAGATATTAATTTTTTTTTTTTTTTTGAAATGCAAGCTCGAGTTAGGCAGGCCCCTACCAGTTATACAACTATAGTATTGGGTTTTGAACATGCAACGGCCCAACACAAGGTGGCGTGCAGTAGCTGCCTTATCAGACAAGCGGAGCCCCTGTTGGTAATTCGACCACGCCTTCAGGCAAGCTTCAATCCCGACGAGGTTGAGAAGATAATTTGGGATTCGGCTAAGCTTAATGCTCTTGACCTGGATAGGGGTACCCAACAGATTTCTTATGGTTTTGGGATCTTATGAAAGGTGATTTAATGACGTTTTTTTATCAAGTTGTCCCTAAGAAAAATTGGGTAGACAACATTCATGGCTTCAGACCCATCACTCATGGGGGGCAGTGACAATCTACAATGTACATGGATTTCTTGGTGGAATGACGAGAGCAGATCGAGTGATCTGCCAAATCACACCGTCTACAATGTACAGGGATGAAGCAATATACGATGAAGATTTTAAATCTCTTTAAGTGATTCTCAAATGAGTGACCCTTGGTTTGGTTTGGTATTGTTTGACTTTGGATCAAGGGAATCACATAGTATCGACAGAAATTCGATATGCTGCAAACCTGAATCGACTATTTTTAACAAATGAAAACAATACCAAAAAATAATTTTTTAATATTAATTTTAAATTATTTTGATAGTTTTAACACGCGTCACATTATGATTGACACATTATACATTTTTTTATTTATTTTTGGGCCGATACAGAACGATATACAACTAAATCAGTGGCCAATGCCGATACTGACAACATTGAGGCGGGTGGCTGATTTCTTTCTCTATGCCTCTTAGCAGCCAAGAATCGTTACTTGTAGCACATGATGGCACAGTAGAAGTTTGTAGTTAGCGATGGTGATTCCGTTAGTATTAGCTCATGGACCTACTACAATAGGTCTAATTTGCTATTTGGGTCAGATAGAGGTTTCACAGGGTCAACAAAACCCAAATATTGATCTGATCTGATTGAGACATCTCTGATATGAACCAGGTCTAGAAAGAGTACGAGCCCAAAGGCGGATCATGATCTGGTTGCAGCAGACCTGGATCGGGTCTTGCCGGTTGACATCCCAAGGTGACTAGGTCAATGCAACCAACCCAAGCGTGAACAATCATTACGGATCCAACAGAGTCTGACCCGTTTAGAACAACCCATCCGGATCCAGTATGCGACTTTTTATGATTTTTGGTTGTTTTCGGACACATCCGGATCCAACTTTTCTATGTATTTAGCTTATCCGGATCCGATCTGTGTGCGTCTCTGCGTAAGTGAGGAAAGATTTCAGTTCTTCAAACATTTTCTGGAGGGGGAGAGGCAGAGGCAGACTTCATTCACCATAGGCGAAGCTGGGGGGGGGGGCAGGACTGGGTTGTAGCCTCCCGGTCCAGTTAATTTTTTTTATTTTTTAAAAAAAAAATCTCAGTCTTAGCCCAGCCCTGATTCCGGGCAACCCAATCCTGCCTCCCGACCCAGTAAAAAAAATTATTTTAAAAGCTCAGTCCTAGCCCAACCTTGATTCCGGGGTGTAGCCATTTTTATTAATAATTGTATCTCAAAAAAATTTGGATTTTTTTTATTATAGCCATTTTTTATTAATAAGTTGGATTTTTATTAATAATTGTAGCCATTTTTTATTTTATCTCAAAAAAAAAAAATTTCGGGGGCGCTGCCCCCAAACTTGGGGTGGCAAAACCTGACACGACCCGCCAACCCGCCTCTTAGGCGGGTTCGGGTTTGGAAAAATCGAACCCATTTAATAAACGGGTCAACCCGCCTAACCCGTTTATTAAACGGGTCAGGTTCGTGTTAGGGGTATGCCAACCCGCCAACCCGGCTGACCCGTTTAATAAACGGGTTAGGCGGGCGGGTCAACCCGAGCCGCCAACCTGACCCGCAAATCCACAAACCTGTTTACCCGACCCAACCCATTTATTAAACGGGTTGGCGGGTCGTGTCGGGTTACACGTTTATATGCTGACCCGCCAACCCGTCGGGTCGACCCGCCAACCCGACACGATTGCCACCCCTACCCCGAACCCCCGACCATCACACCAATTTTTTTTTTCTACACCCCTGTTTACGCCCCCCCCCCCCCCCTCACATGAATCCTAGCTACGCCACTGCCATTCACCATCGCTAGAATCCTCAGGAGCGTCGACAATGTCGTCCGAGGGCGCCCTTCTCCCTCTCGCCGCCCATGCTCAGCAGCCCTACGTCACCGAGCTCCTCTCCTTCACCCTCGATCGCCTCCACAAGGTAATAATCACAGAAAACCCTATAAATCGGCTTCGGTTTCTTCGGCGGTTGCCAGATCTGAAATCCTGCTCCCCTCTCTTCCCCCTTGTAGGAACCAGAGCTTCTCCGCATCGATGCAGAGCGAATCCGGCGGCAGATGCAGGAGGTCGCCGTCAACAATTACAGGGTGTTCATTTCGGCCTCCGATGCCCTGAAATCGGTCCACGAAGAAGTGGTCTTGGTCGACAAGCATCTCGAATTGTTGGTACACTGAGCAGATCTCTTTTCTCGCTTTCAATTACATTGCTTTCGGTCCTGTGGTGCTTCCTTACCCATTTTAGATTCGAGGGAATTTTATCGATTGCGTTATTTTGTTATGGTTGTAGATTGGTTCTTGAGATTGTTACTGGGCTGTGGATTGGCTTCAATCAATTTAAGGGTGCCCAACGAAAGACCAAAAAGTGTTTTTTTTTTTCTTTTCTCTTAAATTCAATATGCTCGTTATACTAAACTTGCATAAGTTTCGATTCACAGATCTGATATTCAATTGATTCTAGATATGCTGGAGTGTTTAGCTTTGTGAGTTATTAGTTGGATATGTACAAGTAGGTAGCAAAAAATAGCTTGATGGAAAGAACAATGGTGGACAAAGCTTGTCAAATGAACAGTGTTATACATGTATGCACTACCAGCTCACTGACGGTTGCATTTTCATGCTTTCATGGCCGTGGAAAGAACTTTTGTTTCATTCTAGATTTTATGAGTACAGAATGTTTTTTACGGATTGAGATGTTATTTTGTGTATGGTCTCCTTGTCAAGGTACTTTCACTTGAGTAATGTTGAGAAATTTATGATCCTGTTGTGATGTTTGATTTCCTAAATTTGCGCAGATAGAAGAGATTCCAAAGCTCACAGCCGGCTGCACGGAGTTTATTGACTCTGCTCAACAAATTTTGGAGAAAAGGAAGCTGAATCGTACATTACTTGCAAATCATAGTACATTACTTGATCTGCTTGAAATTCCTCAGCTTATGGACACGTATGTAATGAATTTATTTGCATGTTGCATTTATCTTCTCTGCATGTGCATGATATATGCTGAAAGAGTTCCTCAAAGTGGTCTTTTGAGTTCTTTTTCTGCCTAAAATCACATGCATCCGTGCACTCTTGTGCCCGTGCATGCACAGGTACACACACATATGTACGTATGTATGTATATATTGGTTCCTGCTAACACCTTACAGTGTGGTTGGGGAATGAAAAGTTTAGTTTTCAATAGTACAGGTGGTTTCTGCTTAATCTGAATATGAGAATGTGTTCATTATTGCTTGTTTATGCTTTGGATCCAACTATTTCAATGAAAAAATCTGAATTTTTATTGGAAAGTTTAAATGCAATATGTACCGTTGATTTTTAAATCATTTATAAACATCTATAAACATAAAATTCTCTAATTTAATGCATGGTTGCCACTAAATAAACCATTGATATAACATGTTTACGGTCCTTTTTTTTCCACATTTGTAAGATCTAATTTATGAAACATACAATAAAACATTGAAACCTAAAACTGTCCATTCTTAGCACACACTGGAAAGTATTAGGAGGACCATATACATACACACATATATACGTATTTATATATGTATATATATGTGTGCACATATGTTTAAATGAACACACATAAGTTTAATTGCATATATGTATGTATATATGTATGTATGTAGGAATTGTGGATGGTTTTCCGGTATGGATGTGAATCACACGTCAGTAAGTCTCTTTTGCTCATGCATTTTCTAGTCGATTGGTTTGTGCAGATGTATTTAGCATGGTTTATCTAGAAAATGTTTCACATCTAATAATTTGGATGTGAATACTCATTTTTTTGTTGGTTATATTTTGATGGAACCTGAAGTTGTTGATTCAAAGCATGTTAAGTTATATGGATCCTGTTGCTTCAATCTTGATACATTTGGTGTGAAGTTAATCCATTTTATTATCATGACGAAGAATTGAGAGTTTCATTGCTTCATATATTTCTTCTACTTGTTAGAGTATGATTTCCACTTGTTATGCCTAACTTTGGAGGTGTTTCTGACGAAACAGTTGTATACGGAATGGGAACTATGATGAAGCTCTTGATTTAGAAGCTTTCGTATCCAGGCTAGCCAAGACACATCCAGAGTGAGTGTTAGGTCCATATTTCTGTTATAATGCTCTTTTTAACTGTGATATATGACTCATGCACAATGTTCTGTTATGTAGGTCTCCAGTCATTCAATCATTAGCTGCTGAGGTTAAGCACACAACCCAGTCATTGCTCTCTCAGCTACTCCAGAGGCTGCGGTCTAATATACAGGCATGTTGTATTGGAAGATATTATTTTAACTCTGACATCATATTCTCTCCGTGTGTAGTTGAATACATAAAAGTTTGGGCGTTCATCACTTTTCTAAAGATATTTAACTTGTATGAATGCATTATTGCAATAGATTTTTTTATCTACAATATTTTGAAATTTGAACTGTTGCTGGAATCATTTCTCTATAATGCAGTTGCCAGAATGCCTTAGAGTTATTTCATATTTAAAGCGCATAGGCGTGTTCACTGAGTCTGAATTGCGTTTACAGGTATGCTTAATAACAATATCATGTTATGCATTGTTCCCCTGAAAAGAAAATGTAATATCTATGCCTTTTACATTAAGGGTCTGTTTGGAAACTGGTAGTTGGAGGGAGTTTATGCATTTCAAAAAGTGCCAGCTGCCAAATTCTGGATTTGGTAACTACCACTTCTAGGAGGTGGTAGTTATCAAATCCAGGATTTGGTGCAAATACAAATGGGAGATGGTCTTACTTCCTTTCCCAAATGCATAAACTCTCAATCTAACTACCAGTTTCCAAGCATCCACCACCAAGGTGGTTTGACCAAGCTTTTACAATTGCATAAACACCCACCCCAGCTACCAGTTCCCAAACAGAGCCTTAGGCATCTGGGAATCAGTCTTTTTCTTGCCAGGATGTATTTTATGCTTGAATATCTGCTCATTTAATGATGGGTTTTTTCACTGAAAACAGTTTTTGAGATGCAGAGAGTCGTGGGTTGCCAGCATTATTGATGATCTTGATCAGAGAAATGTTTATGAATATTTGAGAGGAATGGTGAACTGTCATCGGATGCATCTATTTGATGTTGTTAATCAATACCGTGCTATATTCGTTGATGATACATCTGGAAATGAAGAAATTTATGATGGTGGTCTTCTTTTTAGTTGGTCTATGCACCAAATATCGTCTCATCTCAACACTCTGAAGACCATGTTGCCGATGATATCTGAGGGTTCACTGCTTTCTAGTATCCTTGACCTGTGCATGGCAAGACACTTTACTCTTTTCCTTTTTTTTTCTTTCCTGCATGCTCACTTTCATATCATCAAGCTTATTGCTGTCTTACATAGTTCCTGTTGCTTCCTGCCACACTTTCCATTTACTTGGCTAATCAAAGGAACAGCCTGAGTACCACTGTATCAAATGGACATGGACAAGGGTGATACAGATGCAATGTGGATGCATTATTCAAGCATGACTAGGAAAAAGTAGGACTAGGAAGTAATACATTTATGTAGCTAATTACATAAGTTATTCTATATATAATATAGTTTACAAGTAGACACAATTTGCTGTCCAACTGGCTGGGCTCTAGCTATTTAGATGGCAATAAGAGAGTTCTCTCCTCAACTTCTATTCTGTATAATTATTCCTTGTAAGGGAGAGAAGTGAAAAAGTTAAGGGGGTGAGAGTTGCACCATTTTAAGTGGTATGGGGTTCAAATTGTTAGGGCATATCCTCGACATTGGGTATACAAAATGAAGATTAGTCATCTAAGCAAATAATAAATCAAAAGAAGGGGGAAGAATATTTTGTGCATGTCTCTATTCTGTATAATTATTCCTTGTAAGGGAGAGAAGTGAAAAAGTTAAGGGGGTGAGAGTTGCACCATTTTAAGTGGTATGGGGTTCAAATTGTTAGGGCATATCCTCGACATTGGGTATACAAAATGAAGATTAGTCATCTAAGCAAATAATAAATCAAAAGAAGGGGGAAGAATATTTTGTGCATGTCTCTAACTTAAGGGGCTTGATCTATTTTTAGGACCCATGATCATCCCACATATTTATAACTCTAATGAGTTTAAGATTGACCTGGTGATTAGATGCAGTAAGTGTAATCAACTATGGGCAATTTACAATGTTATGAAGAAAATACATTTGTGTGTGTGTGTGTGTTGTGTTCTCTTGATGGTGATATTTGCTCAAGTCCACCTTGATTCCTATGTGGGTGCTGAAAATATACTTGTGTTTTTGTAACTTTTATGGTGTTATTTTTATTTATATACCAATATATACATGAAATATCATAGTCACATATATTTTATGATTTATTGTTATTTTGTTGTTGATTATATTTTTTCATGTTACTTAATAAGTTTGTTGGATGTTTTATTCTTTTCCTTCTGATATCTGACTCTCCATTGCCAAGGGCTATATTTGGAAAACTTTGCATGTACCTGCCTGTTTATTCTGTTTGACCTTTATTTACTTGTCAAGCTTTACCTTCACAGGTTGAAAAGTTATATAATTTAGCTATAGGTGAATTATTCGTTACTGAATTGTATCTCTTTTCAAATTTTCTTGACAGTATTCTGGCATGAGTCTTGGATTTGTTGGCTTGGATTTCCGAGGGTTGCTTCCTTCACTTTTTGAAGAGTAAATACACAGCCTTAAGTTTATATATTTATATCTGTTCAAATATTACACTGTTTCTAGTGGATCATCTTTTTGCATCATTATCCAGTGCAGCGCAGAAATTATTCTCAAAAAATATTGCGACTGCAATCGAAAATTTTCAGGTATGTTTGCATATTTCTAGGATGCCATTTTCATTTACTGGATGATAATAAAAAAGATAAAAGAAAAGAAAAATCCACTGTATGCTTGTACATATACCTGGATGGATAGAATTCCATGTCTTTAACATGGTGTTTCGTAATTCCCAATGAGGGTGAATTAGGCTGGATAGCTTCTGTCTACTTTATGCTTGATGTAGTCCACATGATCTGTAGTTTTTAATCAGATAATTCATTTCTATTTGTAACTTTCAGCTTGTTTTGGATTCTCACCGTTGGGTGCCGGTACCACCACTGGGCATTACAACTGGAAGAGGAGCTGATGATACTCAGGATGATGTTGCACCTCCATCGTCTTTAATGGAGCATCCTCCTATTGCTGTTTTTGTCAATGGTAAGCTTATTTGCTGCTAGTTTTTATTCTATTCTTCTCTCCATGCAATTGGGTGAATGATAAGATGAGTTCTTACTTTTGCTGGTGTTGTCTACTATGACTTTTCTATGGATTTCTTTATTCCACACCCAAATAACTTTTCCTTATACTGATGAGTCATTATACAATATCTTCTTGTTTTTTGAAATTTTGAAATATGTGCCAAGGTCCTTTAACCAAATATTGATTACTCCCATTCTAGTTATATATCCACTTTGGGAACTTCAGAATCTCTCTAGAACTACCATTCTTTTGGATAGTCTTGCAGTGGTAGTTCCATAGATCAACACTCTGATATGAGTTTACTTTGACTTTACATCTATGTTGGAATTATTTCTAGGATCTAGTCAAAGACCAGGGAAAGTCTGCTTGAATTTTCTTGGAGGAAAAGATCTCAGTAATCTAAAAATAAAATAAAAATATATATAATAATGCAAGGAAATACAATTAGAAATGTAAATAAAATGAAAAGGGTTAAAATATGATATTATGAAAATTATCAATAGAATTTAGGGGAATTTTATCAATCTTTTTGTTCTATACATTTATTGCTATGAATTATGATAAATTTGATTTGCAGCTGATATTTGTGATTGACCTTGCAAAAGCTAGATGTAATGGAAATAAGCCAAATCTATTTGCTGCCATCTTTTTGAAGTGCAAATGTTGTAGGATCCAATGTTTGTGGACTTGATTTGATTTATGTCTGACCTAAACTCAGATGGGCTTGAGATACATGGGGTCAAGTGTTTTAGAACAAACCATTGAGAGAGAGAGAGAGAGGTCACAAAAATGATAAGTATGAAATTAGGGAACTATTTGGGATGACGTTTATCAAGAAAAATTAAGAAAACAAAAAAGGGGACGGTTTGCATGCATTTATTTTTTTATTCATAAGTCATAAACTGAAATGATGTTTTTAAACAAAAACTAAGAAAAACAAAAATATAATGACTTTTTGGATCACAAAAATTTGTTGTGGCCCTCATTGACCTTAGTGACCCATACATGGCATTTGTGCACCCCCCCCCCCCCTTTCTCTGCCCCCATAGAAAAACTCGATTACAATGATCAAGTACAATGGTGGTGGTCGATGTTTGATGTTGAGTAAATAAGGAAGGAGAGAGGAGAGGGAAGGACAAACCCTTCTTCTCCTATAGTTAAGTGGAGAAGAGAGGAGAGTGTTCAGTGGTGGGTAGATGACGATGAAGGGAAAGGGACAATAGAGAGAACGTTGAATCGTGCATAGATGAAGAAGAATAAAACAGGAGAGGAGAGGAAGAAGGGTTAGTGGCGGGTAGATGAGAAAAGAAAATGGGAAGAGCTTGATAGGTGGTCGGTGGTGGGTGTTGTGTGGAAGCACAGAATATAATTGAATTAATTCCACCAAATGATGCAAAGTAAAGATAAAACAATCATTAAAGAGAAGACACACATATATGGTTCACCACAACATGTTTCTGTCAATGAAAACACGGGAAAATTAATATCTTTATTATGTCAAGGCAAGCACAATACAAAAATGTATATGTATAAGGTCTCACTCATAAGAATAAGGCCCAAACAAGAGTCAAAAGTGCAAAGGTCAAATCTATCCACAAATTCTACACCTTTTCAAATGGAGATAAAGAATATTTTGCAACCTCTTTCACCGAAGCCTTCAAAAAGAGAAGCCCTCTCTCTTCCTCTATTCACCAAAAAAGGAGGTACAGTTGGGTGGTCTTCTCCTCTCACGCACAAGTCTCACAAAAGTCCAAAACCCTTTCAATACATATCAACAAGTGGTATCAAAGCTGCATATTCAATTTTGGTTTCTCATGGATTTTAAGTTTTCTAATGCAAAGTTTGACATTGATAAAATTGATAGGAAGAACAATGTCAGCTTATGGCAAGTCAAGGTTAAGACTCTTTCAACATAGTAGGGCCTGCATAAGGCCCTAGGAACGAATCTTGCTTCCATATTTGTTCAAGATTGGAAAGACATGTAGTTGAGAGCTTTGGGTATGATTTAGTTGTGCCTCATTAATGAAGTCTTCTATAATGTTCTTGATGAAGAAGACACTACAGTCAAGCTGTGGATTAAGCTTGAAAAACTCTATATGGCAAAATCTCTCTCAAATCATTTATATTTGAAGCAATAACATTACAATCTCAAGATGAAAGAATGTACGCCTATTACTGAACCCCTCAATTGTCTTTAATACGATTATTTATGAGTTGACTAGCATAGAAGTGAAATTAGAAAATGAAGATAAGACCCTAATTTTGTTGTTCTCTCTTCCTATATAATATGAGCATCTTGTTACTACATTGATGTATGATAGAGATATCATTGGTGTGGAGGGTATTGTAATGAAAAGGGGGAGCGGCGGAAGCACCAATAAAGCAAATCACTCTTTAAGAGTGATTCCAAGAGCCAAGAACACAAACACTAAAAGTGTATACAAAAACCCACTAAAGGGAAAAATGACCAAAAGTCATAAGTTGGATATTATTGAAGAAGGAAAGAAGAGGGTGAACAACCCGTACAATACAAGAGGAAACCTCCTCTATTTATAGAGGAGGAAGCAATGAAGAAGGGACCACAAGGGGCTCCCATGTAGTCGTTGGGAGCCCCAACGGTCATAAATATGACCATTGGGGCCCCAACGACTACATGAGTGGGGCCCTTGTGGTCTTACAAAAAAGTAAAAAGAAAAAAGAAAAAAGAAAAGGAAAAAAGAAAAAGAGAAGAAAAGAAAAAATAGAAAAAGGAAAAAGGGTTTACATGGGGATTTACCAAAATACCCCTATCGGGTATTTTGAGAACAAAAAAGAAAAACTGTATATATATATACTTATATATATACGTATGTATATATATATATAAGTATATGTATATATATATATATTTTTATATACATAATTTAACAGGTATTACTGCAAATGAATTAAGAAAGAAGTCTAGGTTTGTTGACACCCAAACAAAAGGTTTAGTTGCTAGAGGAAGATCAACAGAGAGGAGTTTTGCTAATCAAAAACAAATTTATAGCCAAATCTACATCTATGAATAGATTTGTTAAGTGATGTGGCTGAAAGCGCTTTAGGAATTGACACTATAGTCTTGTCAGTTAGTATGAGTAGTGACAACAATTCATATGTTTAGATTCTTGATGTTCCTATCATATATACCCTAATAGGGATTGATTTACCACCTATGATGCTGTTGATGGTTGTTTAGTCTTGACAGAGAATAACTTTGCCTGCAAGATTGTTGGAATTGGAACAATTTGACTTAAGATGTACGACAATACTGTTTGAACCATCACTGATATCAGGCATGTCCCTGTGTTGAAAAAGAATTTGATTTCTTTGGGTGCATTAGACTTCAATGGTTGCAAATTTGTGGCTGAACATGGAGTTATGAAAGTCTTGAAAGGTGTTTTAGTTGTTATGGAGAGTAAGAAAATTGGTAATTTTTATGAGTTGCAAGTATATATGTTGAAGAGAAAGGATGAGTTTGTGACCTCTAATTAGTGGAAAGCCTTAGTTGACAATTAGAGCGACAAGAAAATTAAATATTCAAGAGCTGATGATGGTGGTGAATATTGTTCTTTTGAGTTTAAAATGTTTTGCAAAGATAATGGAATCAAATGCCATTTCACTGCTTTAAGTACTCGTCAAAATAGAGCTGTAGAATGTATGAATAGAATCTTGTCAGAGAAAGTGTGCAACATGTTGAGCAATACCGAATTAAGTAAATAGTTTTGGTCTGAAGTAGTCAATACATGTTTTATGGTGAACAGATCACCTAATAAGAGGTATGAATTGGTAAATCTACTGATATTCTTATTTGAAATATTTTTGGCGTCCTGCTTATGTTCATGTTATGAATGATAAGTTAGACCCAAGGGTAGTTTAGTGTATATTTCTTGGTTATGCAAATGGAACTAAGGGTTATCATTCATGGTGTACTGACCCTAAGTCTCCTAATTTTATAAGCAGTTGAGATGTTACCTTTAATAAGATTGCTATGTTGAATGTGAAAAAGCATATTGTTGATGAAAACCAGTCTACTAATGAGCTTGTTGGGGTGGAGGTCGATACTTCAACTATTTATCATGACACAAGTCACAAGTATTAGATGATTTGCACGGAGCTTTTAGATGATTTGCGTGGAGCTTCAAGTTCATGTGACAAGGTCACAAGACTACCACTCTTAAAGAAGAACCTCGGCTTGACAGAGGTAAAAGAATTAAATAGGCTCCAATTTGTCTTGGCCTTAAAGATATAGTTGTTTACACCCTGTCAATTGAGCATCAAGAACCATTCAGTTATAAGAAAGCAATGCATGACTGTGATATAGTGATAGATGGAAAGTTAGAATGTGAGTTTGTGAAATTGCCTATGTGCAGAAGGGTAGATTTTTTCCCCATGTTTTACCTGGGGAAACCGTGTATAAGCCTGAAGACATAGTCGCCATCCCGACGGCATAAAATGTCAGGGCTGAATACCCTCACCCCCAGGGCCTATGCTTGCTTCGGCTTATGCTAGGGGATAGCGCCCACGGGAATCGAATCCCGACTGCTCGTATGACAACCGAGGCCACTCCAACTATGCTAACCCCTTTTGGGTTCTGCAGGGAAGGGTAATTAACTGCAATGTATGAATCTAAAGGTTCTGTTAATCTGGGCAAAGACTATGTGTTTAGATTTAATAAATTTCTGCATCTTCTGAAGCTACTATTGATACTAGAGAAACTTTAGTGAACATAGCTTTTCTTAAACTTAGCCGAGAATAGTTGCGAGTCCATGGAACATGACAAATTTAGGGATTTCTGTCAAGGTGAAGATGACTGAAAATAAGTTTTTTATTTTGGGTAATAAAAATGCCATTGTAGGGCATGTGGCTTATAAGACCCATCAAGGGAATTTTGTGTATGATAAGTTTTGCTCCCTTTTGGAAACTCAATAGGATAGTAGGTTGGAATTTTATCATTGTGTACAAACTCCTTAGGGATTGGTATTATAAAATTTCTGTGTTGACTTCCATTAAGAGGCTTTTGGCCTTTTGTATGGCCTTTGTAGGAGGAGAAGACCAATCCACCGTACCCTTCTTTTGGAGAGAGAGAGAGAGAGAGAGAGAGAGAGAGAGAGAGCTCATCCTTTTGAAAAAATTGGTGAAAAAGGTTGCAAGACACTCTTTTGCCCTCATTTGAAGAGGTGTAGAGAATTTGTGGACAGATTTGATCTTTGCACCCTTGACTTTATTGTTTCAAGTCTTGTGCTTGTGAGTGAGACCTATATTTAGGTCTTTGTATTTTGATTGCCTTCACACATAATAAAGATATTATGACGGTGTTTTTATGGACATAGCCACATATTGTGGTGAACCATCTTTTTCTCTTTGTGGTTTTTTTTTTTCTTTACTTTGCATTGTTTGGTGGAGCCAATTCGATTGTGCTTTCTGCACAACAGTGGGTAGACAAGGGAAGAAGGGGGAGAAGTTAGGAGTTTGATAAAGAACACAAGCAAAAGAATCAGCAGTTCTCTCCCTATCCTACTGTTTGTAAAAAGAAGGGTTTATATCCTTTCTATTAAATTTACAAATGATAAATAAATTGAACAATTTTTATGTTATTTAAAATAAAAATTGATAAAAATGTTTGTTTATAGTTACATTCAAATGATACATGAATCCTTACGGCTTAAACTATAGATCAGGTGGCTATATCCCATGTTTTTTCTGCATAGCTATATGGGGTTAGTATAGAAACTGGAAATTCATAAAAGAAGTTATATTTGATGGAGGCTTTTAATGGATGCTTTAGAATTTTGTAATCATTGTCCAATACCTTCTAGGGTCATATCTTGTGGGATGGAATCCAATGCATAGGTTTAATTAGCCATATATGGTTGGGGGCCAACTGCCACTTCATGCTTCAATTGGCTCCTCATAGTCATCTGTGTAAAAATAGGTATGTGTACCATATATCAATGAGTGTACACACGATCCTATTGTATTTGCTGTTTTGAATGTACACTTTTCTGTCTAGTATTAGTTTCAAGGGTGTTATTGTCTTTCCAGTTCAAATATGTCTTGTGTATGCATAGTGCACCTGCCGAGAAGTCTGTTGAGTTCTTCAGCCTCACATCTCTCTCTCTCTCTCATGTGTGTGCATCTAGAATTCTTGGGACAACGTTAAAAGTTTGTCCTGCTTTTTGCCTTTGATTTTGGCAACATTGGCCACATTCCCATCTTACAGAAAATCAATGTCATACTGCACTTTGTACTTGGGAACTTTCACATGCTGTAAGTGCTAAGTAACATGGGTACTTCAAAATGCTTGGCTTGTCCATGTTGATACTGGACTTCTGGGTGCTAGATTTGGCACTTAGACACACACACACACATTGCTTAATGTACATGATACATTCTATGATTCTGTAAATACCTTAAACCTCCTGTTTTCTTTTATATTGTAGTTGAGTTATATATATCTCTATGTATGTATAGTGGACATATAATTGCTACAGTTGACCGCATCTGTGGACGACCTTGCCTTTTATATTTTTCGATATTGTTTTTCCGTAGTAGATCTAAGCTTATGGATATGATCTGCATAGTTTGTTTATTGGCGATTTGGCGTTTTGATCATTCGATTTTTGATGTCCCAGCAGGTTCTTCAGGGGCTTTAAAAATTGGCTGTCTACTAGCAAAATTTCATGCCTTAAAAAACACTTTTTCATTGAAAAATGCAACCCAAATTTCGATCCCTAGCAAATCTACTATGCTGAACACATGCTGTGTCAGATTGACTCAAAACAATTTGCACCAATGAGTTTCCAGGTCGACCGCACATGCGGTCGGCTGTAGCAGTATAATTCCATAAATGAAGAATATTTCATAAAATAGTACCATGCTGTCTAGTGAAAAATCATAAGTACAAAGTTTATTTATTCAATCTGACCCCATAGATGTGTTTATCATGGTCTGGTTATTAGAAAACACGCTTTGGTTTTTCATAAATCTTTGCCTTTTTATTATGAAATGTTGGTGCATTGCAGGCTGTCAAATTTTCAAGTTCCTAAAAAACCTGCTACATTTCATAATCAGTGGTCCAAGGCATATGCGTTACTAAATAAACTATACAGCTCATAGCTGTATGGTTCATTCTATGAAATGTCCAACAAATCATGACTAAATCCATTGGATTTACTCGATTGCAGGTATGGTCGACTCTACAAAAGATTACACACACTGGTTTATGTATGCATAACCTAGCCACACCCTTCCCTCTTTTTGTAAAACAACCTTGTCAACTAGCCATGCCAAGTGCCAGAATCTATGCCTATGTGTCAGACTTTATGTGCGTAACATGCCGGAATTACTTTTCTCTCCTTTTTTTCTTGGGACCAGTAAGAGAAATAAATGAAAGTTATAAAGAAGGGATCTGTGCAATTAAGGTCCAACCTTATAGTGCATGATCTTCTTACAGCGTATTGGTTCTTCTCACGTCACCATTCTGGTCCCCTTTTATCTTATTTGAGGTAATGATGTAAAATGTAAGAGGATAAGGGTAGAGATGAAGAGGGAGAAGGAAGAAGAGTTGATGAAGGAAGAGAGAGAGAACACTAGGGCACAACGAAAAGGATACTTTTCATTTCTTCCTTTTTGCAACTTATATACATCATTTACAAAGTATAAAGGTTGTGACCAAAATGCCCTTATAAACAAAAGCAAAGACCACTTTACCTAAATTAAAAAAAGACAACTATGCCCTTTACAAACTCCTTCAACACTCCCCCTGAAACTAGATTTTCTCCTACCAAAGCACAATAACCTGAAGTAGATCTTCTATCTTCAACAGCTCTTGCCTAATCAACATCTACATATATCTGAATATCAAAGTGATCATGACTAGCATATAAAATTCCTTTCCCTGGGTTCTGCTTATTTCAGTATGTGATACACAGTATCTATGAGTTTTTGTGGGTGCATGCATAAACCTACTCACCACACTCACAACATAAGCGATGCCTGATCTTGTGATGGTGAGATATATAAGTTTTTCCATTAGTCTTTGATATCTCCCAATATCCTCAAATTTTCCATCCTTATACAATCCCAACTTATGGTTTGGTTCTATAGGTGTATCCACAACTTTACACCCAAGCATGCCAACTTCATCTAATACATCAAGCACATATTTTCTTTGAGAAAGTAATGTCTTTTTTTGGATCTCAACACTTCAATTTCCAAGAAATAATACAAGGGGCTAAGGTCCTTGATATCAAACACCTCATTCTAGTATCTTTTGAGTTTCTGAATCTTCTGTTCATGATCTCCAGTAATTATAATATCATCAACATAAACAATTAAAATTGACAGTTTCTTCTCACCTTTGATAAAAAGAGTATGATCACTAGTACTTCTAATATAGCCAAATTGACTGATAGCTGTACTAAATCTCTCGAACCAAGCTCTAGGTGATTGTTTCAGTCCATATATGGATTTATTTAGTTTGCACACTTGATTCTTTTTTCTCGATAAGTTGAACCCTGGAGAAAAACTCATATATATTTCTTCATTCAGGTTTTCTTGAAGAAATTCATTCTTTACATCAAGTTGGTGTAGTTTCCATCCTTTATGAGCTGCCAAACTAATTAGAACTCTAATAGATGTCAATTTAGCAACAAAGGCAAAGGTTTCTTGATAATCTACACCATAGGATTGGTTGTATCACTTAGCCACTAAGTGTGCCTTACCTCTCAATGGATCCATCTGCCTTATATTTGAGTGTGTACACCCACTTGCACCCAAGAGGGGTCCTTCCTTTTGGTATTGACCCTACCTCCGATGTTTGGTTTTTGTCCAATGCATCCATCTCTTGAGAGATAGCCTCTCTCCACTTAGAATGTCTCATTGCCTCTTCCACATTCTTAGGGATCGGATTAGATTGGGAGTTGGCTACAAATGCCTGGTAAGCTTGAGATGTAGCAGTATGAGTGACAAAATGGCATAAAGGATATGAGGTGCACAGTCTTTTACCTTTCCTGAGGGCAATAGGTAAGTCCACATCTGATGAAGGATTAGCTCCAGTTTCCAAAATCTCAATGTCATGTTCTTGGCTCTGAATCCTTAGAAGTTTCTCCAATCATGGTAAATTGGTAATGATTGAGTCAGGCATCACAAAATTTCTCTCCCCTCTTGAATAAGTCCTCATCCTAGTAGTGTCTTCATCTTCTGAACACTCCTTGTGGTCTTCATCAACAATTAAGGGAGTAAGAGGTAAGAATGGACTAGGCTCAACTTTCTCTTTGTTAGTCTCCTCCTTTTCATCATGATAGAACTTTGTTTAAAAAAATGTTACATCCATGGTAACATATTTTCTTCTTTTAAGAGGGTCACAACACGTATAGCTCTTCTGAGTTGGAGAATAACCCAAAAATATACATCTAATAGTGCAAGGATCCAACTTGTCCCTAGTTTGGGCAAAGACATGAACATAGCAAGTGCATCTAAATATTCTTGGTGTGGCATGAAACCTTTTGGTCTTGGGATCATCTCTAAAGGGCATTTCCCTCCTAATGAATCACTTGGCATCTTGTTAACCAAATAGGCAACCATTAAGACTATATCACCTCAATAGTCCTTGGGAACATTCTTATCAAACAATAAGGATCTAGCCACCTCAAGAAGGTGACATTTTTTCCTTTCAGCTACCCGGTTCTGTTGAGGGGGTATAGGGATAAGTTGTATGGGGTTTAATACCATGCTTTATTAGGTAGTCTCTCAGTTGTTGAGAGGTATATTCCCCTCCATCGTCTGATCACAATACCTTGATAGAAACATGATATTGTCTCTCCAATAATGTATGCACAGTGGGAAAAATGGAAGAGACATCATCCTTGTTTTTCATTAAGTAAATGATCGTCATTCTAGTATAGTCAACGACAAAAGATACAAAATAGCAATGCCCTTCATAAGACATGATTGGGCTTGGACCTCATACATCATAATGTAAAGCCTCAAAGGGTCTACAACTCCTAGACTCATTGCCAGGAAAAGGAGTCCTATGATGTTTAGCCCTTTGACATTCATCACAATCCAAGGTAAAGTCGTTTCCTACACTAATTACGTCAGGGACAACCATTCTCATTTTTGACAAAGGTAAGTGTCCTAACCTACTATGCCACAGTCTAACATCTTCTATGGCATGAGATACACTGGGTCCCTTGACAGACATCAAGACTCTAGGTTCATTCAAAATATAGAGGCCTCCTCTCTCATTACTACGGCCAAATATCTTCCGTCTTCAGGTCCTGAAACACACAATGATAAGGGAAGATGGTTATAGCACAATTTAAAGACTTTGTTATGGAACTCACTAAAAGAAGATTTACTGGAAAAGATGGCACATGAAAATCAAAGGATAAGGTAAAGGATGGTGTCATGATACTACCCTTCACAATCATGGGAGTGGTGGAGCCATCGGCTAGCTTTATGGGATGCTTTGTGGGTAAGGATATATAATTCATGAAGGGACTCCTCTCGTCTACCATGTGGTTTGTAGCTCCCGAATTTATAATCCAACTCTTAAGAAATGCATTAGAGTCAACTTGATTACCTTTAGTGGAATTATAGGCATGAGAAATTGTAGCAAGAGAGGATGTAGGTGTAGATCTATCTCCGAACTTCATCTTGAGTTCTTCCAACTCTTTTCTCAAGCTTGATAGTATATCCTTCTCTTCAACTTTAGCATTTTCACCTGAAGTCTCGAAATTCATGGAGTGAAGTGCTTTGTTTTTCATGAAGTTAGGCTTCCCAATGATGTCCCAGCATTGTCCCTTGGTGTGCGTTGTCTTGCCGCAATGAGTGCAATTTAACTTGTATTTGTCATCACCCGTCCATGCACCTTTACCTCAACCACGACCTGGAGCTCCCTCCTCGACCCTGCTTCTATCAAAGGGCACTCTAGTAACACTTAGTCCTCTTACAAGGACAGACCTTTCTACGTTCCCATCAATGTTTTTTTTCTAATTTCCTTCCATCTTCTTCTCTGATAAACAAGGTGTACACGGACCCTAATGAAGGATCTCCCTTCTCAAAAACATTCACCTTGTTGCCTCATATTCTGGGGCCCACACTCTTAGGAGATCAAAAACCTTTCTTTTTTCATTCTTTGCATTTCTTTTCTGTGCACGTGAAGAACAATCCATTTGATCAAAGTGGTACCACTCATCCCGTGGGCTTCTTATTTCAGCGTAGTACTCACTTATAAACCGGTTTCCTTGTTTGCACTTCATAATCTTTAGCCACATTCATGCCAGAGGTATGTCTGTTTGTCTTCTATTCTATCATGGCCAGTGTTCAACATCAATTATCATAGTGATACATGCAACACAAAGAACAATATGTTTTGCAACAGAGTACAATTTCTGTGATATCAGAGCTTAGTTCCGGGCAGACATGGAATCATCTGACAATGAGGTAGCCTCCTCTGCCAGTTCCTAGACTCGCTGTGGCTGAAAACCAGTTTAGAGTATAGAAACCCAACATCACACTATGAAAGGTTTGGCCACCTGAAATAACTACCTATTATTGTTTCGTCATTGGAAGGATGGGATGGGATACTATCACCTTGCCAGACAATCCTATCCCTGCTGTTGTATCAGTATTGCGTGCATGGGTTGTGATCTGCAGAACAAAGTCTGCTGGATGATCTGTGTGACACTTTTGTGTATGGATGATATATGATTGTCTCAAATGTTATTTGTTCTTCTCTAATCTGTCTTATGAGTATTAACTCCAATCCATATCCTGTTTTTCATGTTATTCTCTACAACAGGCGTGTCGATGGCAATGAATGAACTGCGACCATGTGCTCCTCTCAGTCTAAAATATGCTCTTGCACAAGAAGTACAAAATGGCCTGCAGGCTGTAGCAGACTCTCTGATGAGGTATAATGCAACTCGGATGCTCCGGGACAATGAGTCTGTACTTTTCCATTCACTTTGTCGTGCATTCCTCGAGGTCAGAACCCTTAATGCACCAGCCTATCCTTTTCTTGATCTTGTGTATGAATTATCTGAAGGCTAACTTCTCTTATACACTGCAGGTTGCATGCCCTTACTGTGTTACATGCTTTGGACGGTGTTATGTTGGTGCTGCTGCACTGATCGACATAAAGAATTCATTTGATGGAGTTCGCCGGCTTCTCGTGTCATCTTTGCCTATCATAAAAGGAAGTAAGAAAGCATCTGATGGTCTCATTCAAATTGAGCGGAGGAATAGTATCTCAGATAATGGAGAAGCATTGGTTGAGGAAAATGGTGAGACGCAAGATCAGGAAAAAGAGGCCGCCAATGCAGATGAAAGGAAGGTTGGTGAAATTTCAGGATAATGATTTAACCTTGATGCAGAAAAGAATCTAGTAAAAGGTTTTGTCCATATCATGTACCTTCGAATTTGGTAAAGCCAGCTACAATTTTAATTCTTTTAATCAATATCAGAATATCAGGAATCCCTCTGTCTAATTCCTGCAGTTTTTCTACTTTGGGCTGTTCTGGTCATGATGCTCTCAAATGACTGGGATCTATTTGTTTTTAACACAACTAATTTGGTTTCAAAGCAATTTTGAGGTAGGACGTCACTTGACAAAACCCATTGGGGCATTCCTTACCGCCAGGTGTTAGGTTGGAGTTGGTAATAGTGATTAGTTTTTTTTTGAAAGGCAAGCTAGGGTTAGGCAGACCCCCACTAGTTATCATTCAACTTACCACTGGGGTTTGAACCAACCATGCAGAGCCCCCCCCCCCCTGTTTGATGGTGATTTTTTTTATGCAATGGTATCTTTAAAGAAATCATTTACTCACAAGAGTCTAGGCTGAGAAAGGCGATCACAGGAAGTATAAGATGTGTGTCATGTATAACTTATTATTTGATTGAGATGCAGGGCCAGTGTCACGAGCATAGAATTTTTTGCAAACCTGCGACACACCAGACTGAGCAGTCTAGCCAGCTTGATGGCTAAAGGCCGTGCACCAACACTTTTTCATGTGTTGAATCATTTCATTGGCCTTACGGAATACCTCGTGTGCAGTTGTCTAGCAAAAGCTGATCAATCATATTTTCAAATGCGTATTCTATCTGGTCCATGTCACTTAGTGCATAACTGTCTCATACCAGCTATCACTTCTTAAAAAGGCATAAATTTGCCTTAGCCTTGCGTACTATGAAGCATATTGTGACTCTATGTGCATGATACAACGAAACCTTGCAAACGAAGGAATAAGACCTTGCGGTCTTCAATTCGAAGATTAGTTGATGATTGAACACCATAGCGAAGAGTACCACTTAAACTCATTCACCGGTGCCTAGGCATTCACTCACATAGCCCTGAGTCACCATACTCGATTGGAATCACCTAAGGTGATTCTTAGAGGAGTTAGCCCTAACCCACACGCACCTCATGCATCCAAACGCTATGCGTGAAAAACTCTTGCAAGCCGAGAGGTCCTTAACCAAATTTTCAAAGACAACATTCTTTGATCCGCTAATACTGCTTAACCAAACAACGCTTCACCTCTGTGCCACCACACAACGATGCACTAATAACGATAATGTTGCCTACAGCATGCTATGCTATCACCGCACGTTCCTATACTCGATGCATTTTTCACTCAGTAAAGCTCCGCATTGCACTTGCCCTATTCCGAAGGCTCGATGTGGGACAACTAGAGTCCAACTATTTCTAAGATTGCAAGTTTCAGGCTTTCAGTTGTGTTGTTGGATATGTTTATGCATATGGATACGAGACTCCCTTTTGACATATGAAAATGTGATCCCGTCCATTTCAATTCCAAATCCTCCCGGGTTACACACCCTTGAATGGAAGGCAAGCACCCACTTTTGAGGGGGTTTGGACACGGCGATGCACGTAGACCTGGGCATAAGCTGCTAAGCTTTGGGCCTGACATGGTCTGTTTCAGGATGGGCTCATATTGGGCGTACAGGCAGTCTATAGATCCAATTCAGCCCATCTTTATTAGACAAAAATTCCAGGATGTTTTGCAGAGCAGACCTGATAGCAGGTACCGGCGATGGGGTTGATGCAAAGAAGCCCTTGTAGTTGTATAGGAAATTAGGAAAGAGAGGGACTCGCAGGCTTCGTAGCCCTCTCCTGAGTACAATTGTGGTGAGCACACTGGCGAATGCGAAATGAATCTTCGAGTCTTCACTGGGATCCCATTTCAAGACAAACCTACCTAAATCCAAAATAAACATACATTTGCTCTCAAAATCAATGGTTTTCCTAGCTAGGAAAATGGCCCAAGAAATTTGAAAAATTTGATATAAAATCCTAGCAAATAGTAGCCCTAAGGGGGTGGGGCTTTGTGGGAGAGTTGACCAGCATGTTTTACACCGTCAGAGAAGCCACCGTAGGCTGGCAGGGTTGATCAGCAGAGCCAGGTCTCTTACTCCAGGAGTGGTTTTCTCTACTTCTCATTGGAAAAAAAATCCTTGCAAACACAGAATAACTATTTTTAGACCATAGAGTTGGGGAAGTAGCCTTGGCGTGGCACGTGGCCAGCTCACAATCAACCCTAGACAGCCACATGGTTTGCTTTGAAAAAAATGCCATGCCAAAGGCTTGGCACGGCAATAGGAGTGCTGTGCCAAGCAAGCTCTTGGCAAAACACTTGACTGCAGCCAAGTTGAGCAAAGCTCGACCAAGTGGCTCGGCTAGGCCCATGCAAGGTAAAAAAAGGGCCTTGGGGTCTCTTCCATTTTGTTTGACCACATCCTATTTTGGATCTTGGAGCTCCAATTCGGGTAATGTGGATCTACTTTGAAACTTAAACTGGGTTCAAAGGGGGATTTGCTAAGTTTTTACCTGGGTTGACGTAGTTTAACAGATTTAAACATGGTACCTATATGGTTTTGACCTAGTTTATCTTATTTGGACCTATTTGGATTATGTTTGACTGAGTTAACCTAGTTTAACTGGTTTTGACCAAGTTTAAACTAATTCAACCATGTTCGAGCTAGGTTAGCCTAATTGGACTTGGGTTGTTTGGGTTTGACTAGGTTCAACATAGTTTGACCTGGTTTGACTAGGTTGGACCTAGTTTTTACCAAGCCCCTGCTTGGTTCATACGACTCTTGACCAATGTTTGGCTTGGTCTAGTTTTGGCTGCTCTCTTAAAAAGTTCAAGGCATTTTGCAAAATGATATTGATGAAAGCAGGGCGTGTACAACATGTTCGTGCATTAAAGTTGTATTTTTTTTAAAGCATCAAGTTGGGGTTGAAGCCACTTAATTCACAAATTGTAGCTGGTGCTCTTGCAAGTAGGGTGCCAATCTAGAGGTTGGTCCTTCCAGTACATTGAGTTTGCTAGGCTGGGCCGGTGATCATACGTAGCATTATGCACAATGTAGGATGAGGGTTTGCAAAATCTACAAAACAAAAGTTAGTGATAGACACTCTTGATAGGCATTAGCAAAACATGTGCCCGGTG
This sequence comes from Nuphar pumila, assembly GCF_984573655.1. Lineage (NCBI taxonomy): Eukaryota > Viridiplantae > Streptophyta > Magnoliopsida > Nymphaeales > Nymphaeaceae > Nuphar > Nuphar pumila. The sequence goes on along the minus strand of NC_143249.1, from coordinate 178,604,620 downwards.
GCGCCAGGCATGTCAGGAGGCCATGCCAATGTCAGTAGACCCCCGGCTTCCAGAAGGTTATGGGCATGGCAGGAGACCACGTTCCCTTTTTTTCAGTTATAGGGGTATGGACGCACCACTAGCGCACTCCCTGGAGCTAGGGTATGGACATACCATTTTGTTCCTTTTTGCTTTTTGTTGAGGGCAACCCGTTGTGCGGACCGCACCTTTTAGAGTTATAAATACCCCTCTTGTAATGTTTAAAAGGCATTGATGAATGAAAAATATTTTGCTCTCTCTCTCTCTCTCTCCTCTTCTTCCCCCTACCAGACCTACTGGTCTCCTCACTTCTCCGACCTTCCCTCGTGGGTCGGCAGTCCCGCACCACTGCAGCCCCTGCGCTGCACCGCACGCCCCCACGTGCCAGTCGCCTCAGCATCCCACGCAGCCCCATGTTCCTCAATGCGTGTCGCAACTGCATCGCCCCACATGCGAGTGGCTTCAGCGTCGTGCTCACCTATGTGCGCCACAACGCGCATAGTCCTGCATGCCTAAGCGTGTGTCCCTCATGGCGCCTCACCTCACGCCCCAATACTCGTGCGCCCCTACTCACCTCAAACACATAACTCTCTGGTGACACGTGCAGCACTTTGTGTGTGGGCCTCACGTCTCCGCTTGCAAGGTCTCCCTGTGCCGGGCACTTCAGCTGGCATATGCGCCCTCTGTCGCGCACCATGATCTAAGTCCTTCTGCATCGGGCGCATCAGCTCACAAGTAACCTTTTGTTGCCAACCTTTATTTTTGCAAGCATTGCTCCCAAGGGAGGCTTTCCCAGTGAGGTCGGGGCTCCCCGTTTGTTCCATGAGGGCGTCGTTCGGAGGCGCGCTCTGTTGAGGACCTGCGACACTTCAAACTTGAGCTAGTGCATCCCATCGTAGTCCTTGTGCCACTTGCTGAGTCAGTCTCGACCGAAGTTTTTGGCAACTCGAAAGAACCAGTCTTATCAACTTGGTATCAGAGCGAACCTGCGCTCATGGATGTTCTTGAATCTTCAAGGGAACGTGAGCGAGTCGAGGACTCGCTTCGCCACAACAAAAAGGCTCGAGCCTTGGCTAAGCAGACACAGTTGGAGATGGAGAAAGATCGGCAAAAAAATGCCGAGAACTTTCAACGAATATAACATACGTTGGCCTTATTAACGGAGCGTCTCGAGGCACTGAGCACCTCCGTGCTCACAGGGCCAGGTGCAGGCGACACCCAACAACAACTCACTAGACTTGGCATGGGTGGCGGCTTCGCCCATCAACAACGTCCTCAAGGTGCCATAGTCCCTGGCTTGGCTGACCAGGCCAACATGTTCGATAAAACTGAAGACGTCGTTGAATCACTATTGGGCGAATCACCCCGGTATGCATACGGCATACAATGATATGACTATGAGGCCAAGCTTAACCGCAAAATGAGAATCAAAATTCTGGTATTTTTTGAAACAAATGTTCGTGAATGGCTGTACAAGGTGGCACACTTCTTTACTTACCACGACACACCTCACGATGCCAAGGTTGACGAGGTGGTCGCCCATCTCGAAGGTAGCGCCCTCCGGTGGTACCAGTGGATGGTCATCGTGCAGGGCAAACCCGTATGGGAGCAGTTCGTGACAGGAATCATGGAGCGTTTTGGTCCAATGAGCCTCATAAACTACCATATCGATTTGAAAAACTTGCGATAGAAGGGTAGCCTCGAAGACTACCAAAATGAGTTTGAAGAACTCTGCACATTGCTTCCTCACGTAGATGGAGAGACTTTATTGGGATCATACACGAGAGGACTGCGTGAAGAGCTTTGAATCGAAGTGTTAGCCGCCAATGTCAGAATGCTCGAAGAGGCGTACAAGACAACCCATTTGCATGATAAAAAGCAGAAGCGCTTGGGGGCTCTGAAGAAACCCCCTTACCTATTTGAGTCATATGCAAAAGGCAAACAAAGCAAACCCATCTCGAGGTTTGCTAGAGGGGCCTCGCCAACCACCCCAAAGGTGGAGTTCATCTCGTGGGCCCAGAGAGGAACAAATTAGAAAGGGACTCTATTTTAACTGTAACGAGAAGTGGTCAAGAGACCACCAAGGCAAGAAGTTTCATGTTTATCAGGTGAAGAATGACAACGAGGAAGAAGAAAGAAGCTCCACCGAGCTAGACAATGATGGAGAAGAGGAAGATGATGGAGACCCCACGCATGGGATCTCTTACCATGCCCTCTCTGGCGCTCCCAGCCCCCAATCCATGAGAATTCAGAGGAAGGTGTGCTCCCGTGAAGTGGATGTATTGATCGACACCGGGAGTACACACAACTTTATTCGGGAGAGCATGGTGTTATCCTTAGGGTGCAGGTTCAAGGAACACCCAATATTTGATGTGATGGTGGGAGATAGATCCCATCTCAAATGCCGCAAGTTTTGCGCCGGCGTGCCACTGAGGCTACAAGACAGTGGGTTCATGGTGGATCTTTATGTGATTCTCATGAAAGGAGAAGACATAGTCTTGGGGATGCAATGGTTAAAGGGGCTCGGGCAAGTTGCTTGGGACTTCTCCACCATGGAAATGAAGTTTAAGAATGAGGGAAGGGAAGTCAAACTAGCGGGTATCAAGGTCCCCACAGCCACCACCATTGAATCTGCAGCGGCCCTCAAGCTATTATGAGGTAGTCACACTGCCTACCTCCTTACTGGCGAGGCCATGGGCACGACCAAGGAGAAGGACCCCTCCTGAACAGTCTCACCAGAATTGGCAAAGGTGTTGAAAAACTTTGCGGACGTTTTTGAAGAACCTCACGGATTACCCCCCACTAGGTCCCACGATCACTGGATTCCTTTGAAGCCGGAAAGCGGACTCGTATTGGTAAGACCTTACCAGTATGCTCATTCTCAGATGGGGGAGATAGAGAAGATGGTGCAAGAGATGGTGGATCAGAAGATCATTCGACCAAGCACAAGCCCCTACTCCTCACCGGTGCTCTTAGTGAAGAAGAAAGATAGCAGATGGCGATTTTGTGTGGACTATCGCGCATTGAATGATATCACCATTAAGGATAAGTTCCCCATTCCTGTCATAGAAGAGTTACTAGACGAACTCCATGGCACTACACATTTCACAAAGCTGGATTTAAGATCTGGCTACTATCAGGTGCAGATGAACGATGGGGACGTCTCCAAGACAGAGTTCCGAACTCACGAAGGGCATTATAAATTTCTGGTCATGTTGTTTGGCCTCACCAATGCCCCAGCTACATTCCAGGGTATCATGAATGACGTGTTTTGGGGTGCCCTAAGAAAGCATGTGTTAGTGTTCTTCGATGACATACTAATCTACAGTAGGTCGTGGGAAGAACACTTAGTGCATGTGATGGCGGTGTTGGGCCTGCTAAGGAGCAATCACTTATATACAAAGAGGTCCAAATGCTTGTTTGGCCAGCAGGAGGTTAGCTACTTGGGACACATAGTGACTGGTCGCGAAATCTAAGCTAATCTAGAGAAGATTCACGCCATGATGGATTGGCCCCTACTGCACACCATTCAAGGCCTTTGCGGCTTCTTGGGCTTAACCATATACTACAGGAGATTCATACGGGGTTATGGACACCTGGCACAACCCCTGACTGACCTTCTGAAAAAGGATGGCCTTCAATGAGTAGAAAGGAGCATGAAGGCTTTTAAGCAATTGAAGGCGGCGATGACCCATGCCTCGGTCCTAGCCATTCCTGATTTCTCCAAAATGTTTGTCGTGGAGACAGACTCATGCGAATCAGGAATCGGGGCGGTGCTAACTCAAGAAGGTCACTCCATTGATTTTTTAAGCAAATCCATGCCCAATCGGGGCAATATTTTGTCCACATATGATAAGGAAATGACTGCCATCATGCTGGCAATCGATAAATGACAACCCTACCTCTTAGGTAGGCGATTTACTGTGCGAACAGACCACAGAAGTCTCAAGTTTCTACTCGGACAAAGGATAATCACCCCAAACCAGCAAAAGTGGATAATGAAAATCTTGGGGTATGATTTTGATATAATATACAAGAAGGGAGTGGAGAACAAGGCGACAAATGCTCTTTCCCGAAAGTTTGAAGACACTCCAAAATTGCACACACTCATCACTATTACGGATGATGTAACGAGCAAGATTTGTAAGTCTTAAGAAGAAGATAGTAAAATTCAGACAAAATCAAAGAGGTCCAAGAGGACCCCTAAGTTCACCCCCACTACGAAGTCAAAGGAGGCACCCTTTACTATAAGGAAAGGATCCACCTTCCAAATAGTAATGAACTTACCAAGGAGTTCATTAAGAAGTGCCATGACACTCTCAAAGCAGGGCACATGGGGGTTTCAAAAACATTTCAAAAGCTTAAAAAGTGGTTTTTTTGGAAGGGGTTGAAAAAAGACATCCAAGCATATGTAAGAGAATGCCCAGTTTTCCAAGCCAACAAATACGAGCAGATCAGACCCTCCATATTTGTTGCAACCCTTGCCGATTCTGGAGGAGGCATGGCAAGATATCTCAATGAATTTTATTGAAGCCCTGCCACCATCAGGAAAGAAGGAGTCCATTTTTGTCATAGTGGATCGATTCACAAAATATGCTCATTTTATGACACTCCTAAAGGATTACACCACTCGCAAGGTGTTGGAGGCATTTTTAGAAAATGTAGTGAAACTACATGGGCTACCGAGAAGCATCGTGAGCGATCGTGACCCGCTCTTCCTGAATCAATTATGGGAAGAATATTTTCAATAGAGTGGGACTAGATTCCAGTTCAATACCTCAAATCATCCTCAAACGGATGGCCAAACTGAAGTGGTAAACCACACCTTTGCCACATATCTGAGATGTTTTACTAGTGCTCGGCCCTCGCAATGGGCCACCTATCTCAACTGGGTTGAATATGCTTACAACACAAGTTTTCAGTCGACCATCGTCATCACTTTATTCAAAGCGTTGTACGGGTACCCCCCCACCTTCCATTATTTCCTACGTACATGGGAGCGCCTATTCATTGGATGTGGACCGTGAACTCCGAAGCCGTGATGAAATCAGAGCCATGCTCCAGAGGAACATCATGCAAGCACAACAACGGATGAAGCGAATCTACGATAAAGGGTGGCTCAATCGAAATTTTGAAGAAGGTGATTGAGTTTGGCTAAAACGAGCTCAAAGATATCAGAAAATACTTTTCGGCCAAACCTACACTCAGTTGCTTCCATGGTATTATGGGTCATTCCGTATTACAAGGATAATTGGCAAGGTGGCATACCTTCTTGAGTTGCCCCAAGAAGTTAAAATCCACCCAGTTTTCCATGTTTCAAGGTTGAATCCCTTCTTCGAAACACCACCCCTAGCCATCGAGGTTCCACCAGGGGATGACGCCCCTATACACACAAAGATCCTTAAGACCAAAAGACTACGATGCGAAGAAGAAAAACTAGTGAAGAAGCACTTGATCGAATGGGACAACGGAGGCACCAAGACGACAAGTTGGATATGGGAGAATGAGCTTTAAAGGGACTATTCGAGATTCTTGGCTTGAGGACAAGTCATAGCGGAAGCATGGTGGAGTGATACGCATAAGGAAAACACGTGCTCGAATGGCGCCAGGCGTGGCAGGAGGCCACACCCTTGTCAGTAGACCCCCGACTTCCAGAAGGTTCTGGGCGTGGCAGGAGACCACATTCCCTTTTTTTCGGTCACAGGGAACGGATGCACCACTAGCGCACTCTCTGGCGCTAGGGTACGAACGTACCATGTTGTTCCTTTTTGCTTTTTGTTGAGGGCACCCCAGTTGTGGGGACCACACCTTTTAGGGTTATAAATACCCCTCTTGTAATGTTTGAAAGGCATCGATGAATGAAAAGTATTTTGCTCCCCACCCCCCCACCCCCTCTCTCTCTCTCTCCCATCTACTCTTCTTCCCCATGCCAGACCTACCGGTCTCCTCATTTCTCCGACCTTCCCCCGTGGGTCGACAGTCCTGCAGCATTGCATGCCTCAGCGTGCCATTTGCTTCAGCAACCCGCATGTCTCAACACATGTCGCCCCTGTGCCGCACCGCACGCCCCCCGCATGCCAGTCACCTCAGCATCCTGTGCAGCCCCGCACGCCTCGCGTGCCAGTGGCCTCAGTGTCACGCTCAGCTGTGTGTGCCGCAACGTGCATCCCCCGTAGTGCCTCACCGCACGCCCCAATACTCACACGCTCTTGCGCACCTCGAGCACACAACTCTCTGGTGCCACGCGCAAAACTTTGTGTGTGGGCCTCACGTCTCCGCTCGCAAGGTCTCCCTGTGTCGCGCACTTCAACTGGCATTTGTGCCCTCTGTCGCGCACCATGATCAAAGTCTTCCTACGTCAAGTGCATCAGCGTGCAGGTAACCTTTTCTTGCCAACCTTTATTTTTGCAAACATTGCTCCCAAGGGAGGCTTTTCCCAACGAGGCCAGGGCTCCCCGTTTGTTCCATGAGGGCACTGTTCAGAGGCGTGCCCCATTGAGGACCTGCGAAAGTTTGGACTTGAGCTGGTGCATCCCATCATAGTCCTTGCACCACTTGCCAAGTCGGTCTCGGTCAAAGTTTTTGGCAACTCAAAAGAACCAGTCTTATCACTCTTGCAGGTCGGGCCATCTTGATCTGACCCAAGCCCATTTAATCTTAGTTTGCTAGGTTTTGAGGGTGACGAGGCCCAAAAGTGAAAGAGAGTGGGGCATCGATTTGTTTTTTTAATGGGAGCATACCTCAACTTGCATAATCAGTTTTAGTATTTTACCAATAGAGGTGCTCCAGAGACCCAAGGGGTTTGGCGCAGTGGATGGGGGCCGAGACCTTTTGGCAGACAGTATAGGTTCAAATCCCATGGGCGTTACCCCCTACTTAAGCCAAAGCTTGGTGACTCCCTGGGGTCAGGGGGTAAGCCCTCATATTTTTACACCAACATGGACAAAGACCGTTAGTACGACAGGCTGAGCCCGTGCGGCTAGGTCTCTGCGACTGGGGTGGTTTCTCTGATTAAAAATAAAAAATAAAGGTGCTCCATGTGGCATGATATTGTTGGTGGTCAGCAAAAACCAGACCCCAAGGGGTCTGCATAGCAATTTTATCCTCCATTTTCGTATGGAGGTGAAACAAAATGCCAACCCCATTTTTACTGTGGGGCCCACAGTCAACAAGAGTTTCTTTTCACATTGACCATGAATTTTATACAAGATCCCATTCACACCACTCCCCTACAAATGGATTTGCATATGAAACTTTTTACTCATGGGTTGGCCTTCTCATCAAGGCATGCCTTTCCCATGGAGGTCTTTTCTTATTGGTGGGAACAAAACAAACGAATCCTGAAAGAGTGTCAATGGAATGAGTTCAATCATACCCATATAATGCTAGAAATGTTCTGGTGATAAAGAGGTGCAAGATTTTTTTTTTACTAAAATGCATCAGCTTATTTGTTACGCTGTATAGTAAAGGATGCCAAAGCAAGATATTCTTGGATTTGACGATGTGTACCCTGATATATGAATTCCAGCAATGAGGAACAAACACAGAATGAAAATGTCATGAATGTCCATGCCAAGTGCAAGCAAGCCAATGTATGTTCATGCAACGCACTCCAAATCCAGTAAGGGAGGACGTGTGCTATCTACAGATAAACAAGGATGTACACATTTATTTCTTGGGTTTCGACATTGTTATCAAGCCTCTGCACAAACAGGACTGTTGTTAGCTGATTAAGAGATAATTGCTCTCTTCAATTGTATCAAATGGCCTGACAAGTAGTGTTATACCTTCAATAGTGTTGCTTCTATCCTTCCTAACAGGGTACAAAACATAATGTTGGACAATAAACAGAAGATCAAAGAAAACTACTTCCTGCAAAAAGTCTCATTTCAGTATGATAGCAAAGTCAAGCTAGTGACGATCTCTAAATATAACATGAAATAGGTTTCCATGAACTATGAGTAAAAGCCCTGAGAATGATTTCATCATGATAAATGTATTACTGAATAACCACTTGTCATTTCAATGCTTTGACAAATCAGAAGAACTCTGAATCTACTTTGACAGGTAAATCGATGTAAATCTAATTTTTCGCTTCCCTTAAATTAATGTTTTTAGTTATTAACATATCTTATTGTTTTGAACTTTGAAAAGAAATGGTTGGAGGTGATGATCTAGTATTGCAAGTCACTGAAGTTTCTATGGCAAATATGAAAAACACTATTTATATAGGGAACGGTGACCACAACTAAAGGAAGGTCGATCGGACAACTCCCCTTCTCCAATGTTTTGAGTGTTGCATCGATCAGAGCTTATATATTTATTTTTTACGGCATCTAGACATATTTTTTGAAACATGAAAATTTGACGGCTCACAATGCTTTTAAAACTTTACAATACAAAGTATTGTGGGCTGTCAATGTTTAGTGCTTTAAAAAATACATCTAAATATTAAAAATTCATAAACCAAAATATGTCGCTTACTAAATAAATGATAAAAGTCCATTAATGTGAAATCCAACCAATAAAGAACCTGGTCATTAGAAAAGGAACTCCAAAGCCCATCAATCATCGTTGGTTGTAGATTTTAGACCTTTCTTTAGTTGGATGGTCCCCATTCCCTATATATATATATATATATATATATATATATATATATATATATATATATATATATGTATGTGTGTGTGTGTGTGTGTGTGTTTGTGTGTGTGGAACTGCCATACCTTTGAAGTTGTCTCTACAAATACAAGGAACAAGCTCAAGCCAACTAGCCAAAGTAATTATATATAGGTGAAAACAAACATGCAAATGCAGAAGATGGCTCAAGAGATTTAGCAGAAGTATTCTGAAAGGACTAGATAAAGAACAAGGTTAGGTTTTTCTATTCTTTTAAAGTAAAGAAGAAGACAAAAACCTAGAAGTCCTAGAAGAAAGGATTCACTTTTTTTGTGAAGGCTGATTATAAACGTTATAATTTGTAATTTGAAGATTTTGTATGTATCTAATTGATACTTAGATGGTATTTTATACTTGGTCCTTGCTGGTTAGTTCATAATAAAGTTTCTGGAAGCACTTTGTGGGAATCCCACTTTTAAGAAGCCACATGCTTCCAGTACAAGTGGCCAGGAATGACAACCCGACATGGGAATTGAATTCTTGTATTCAAGAATAAAAATTCCTGAAATTAAAAAATTGGGATTCTTAAAACAATTATCATACAAAGTTAATATATTTTTTTGTTGAGCAAAAATTATCAGCCATATATTTATAGTATTTAATTATATCTTTTAATACTTAAAGCACATTGTAGATTATGTGTGAATGGTTGATCAAATTTTTACCTCGATATACAAAGTAAAATTAGTATTCTACTTTTGTGTAAACTATTGCATAGTTATTCCTTTCAAATCTGGCATATGTTGCAATTATTTTCTATTTATACTCTGAACCAGCCAGAATAGGTCATTTGCTTATAATATAATTCTGTAAAACCAACACCTCTTTCATGGATATGATGGGTCAAGACCATTGTTATTGCTTCTCATTCTCTCTTACTCTACTCTGTTGAAGTAAACGTGATTTAAAAGATAACCTATTGTTAAATTGTATACACACACACACACACACACACACACACACACATATATATATATATATGTATGTATGTATTATTGTAACTATAGTTTTTAGGTTAGTTTCTTTTTAGTTCTTGTTGAACTAGTCAACTTAATGTTGAGAAGTTGGAGCAGGTCCAATGGATCTACCAGTCCCAACGTCTCTATGGTGCTTCCATGATGTATATAAATAGGGGTGAACCCCCTCTCTAAATGTAATTATTCTTGCATATTTTGAACATCAATACAATATTATTTTTTATATTTTGAAAGCCTCTTTTATGTGTTTTGTGAGTGAGCCCTTTTGGGGCTCTTTTATAATCCACATTGGTGATTTAGTGGACTTTGTTAGAGGATCTCATTTCCTTTCATGGTATCAGAGCTTTGTGATCCTAAGCTTCATGTTGATGTTCGTGGGATCATGGTTGCACACTTAAATATTCAAATCCAAGTCTTCGTGTAATCCATTGGTGGTACAAGATCGGTGTTGTCTCTACTTCAAATTTTTTGAAGGAGTGATCATGCTTGCTTCTTTTGTTCTTCCTCTCTATATCTTTTATCTCTATGTCTATCTCTATATCTACCACTTCTCTCTCTCACCCTTGTAAAATGGATGACAAAGAAAGTTTCACCATCATGTCTGTGAAACTTAATGATTCTAACTATGTAACATGGTCTGCAATCATGAAGTACCATATTTGTAGGAAAGAGTTGTGAGGACCAGTGGGTAGAGCCTAAATTAGTTCCCACTAAGGTAGAAAATGAGAAGAGAATTTTCAAATTAGTCTCCGATTATTCTACATTGAGAGTCTTTGTGTAAATATTTGTTTTTACTAACAATAATGATAAACTTTCATCCAGGAAATAACTGAGTACTCTTTTTTGTTGGATTTAATTCCAAAATATGATGATTGTGATTTTGATCTTTATGAAGACCATAAACTTAGAAATGATGTGGTGAGTGAAAAACAATCAAATGATGATGAGATTAGAGAAGAACAATCCTGTAAGGATAAAAATTGTACATAATATTCTAGGTGTAATGATTCTAAAGGTTCATGTGCACTTGAAAGATATTTTGATATTGAAAATCAGACGAAAATACAAACTGGAACGTCTTCTAGAATCTCAAAACCCCTTGAAAAATGTCATATGACTCTTTTGCGCCTAAGTACCAAGCCAACATTGCATTAATACATTTCTATATAGAACCCTCGACCTATGCTCAAGCAAAAGAACACTCTGAACAAGTAGAAGCCATGAGGGTAGAGCTAGAAGTTTTAGAAAGAGCTAATACTTTGATTATTCAAGACATTCTCAAAGAAAAGAAACCTATAGGTTGTAGATAGGTGTATAAGGTACAAACTAAGAGTGATGAAACTCTTGAAAGATATAAAGTCAAATTAGTTGCCAAAGGATATTCTTAAGAGTATGACATTTATTATGAAGAAACCTTTGCCTCAGTTGCTAGGATGACCACAGTTAGGACCATAGTAGCCTTAGCCTATGTGAGAAGATGACCTATATATCATATCAAAGTAAAAATGTATTCCTTAATGGGAATTTGGTTAAAAAAGTTTATATGAAAGCACCACCTCGTGTAACTATTCCTAGAGGAAAAGTTCTTCACTTGGATAAAGCTCTTTATGGTCTTAAACAAGCACCAAAGGTTTGGTATGATAGGTTTAGTCAAGTTATGCTTGATATTTGATTTCAATTGTATTTGACTGACACAACTTTATTTGTTAAGATTTCTGATGCACAACATGACCTTTACCAGAGGAGACAAACAGAGACTTGAAAACATTAAGGAACTCCTAAAGAAACATTTTAAAATGACCGATTTGGATTTTTTAAAATATTTTCTTGGAATTGAAATTTCTTATTGCCTTATTCTTCTAGAGGTTTTCTATTGACTCAATCTAAATTTTCTCTAGATATGGTTGCTATGTCTGGAATCTCAGATGATAAGAAGGCTGACACTCCTGAGGTTGTCAATGCTAAGATGAGAAATGATGATAAAGAACTAATTGAAAATCAAACGCTATACAAAGAACTTATCGGGGCACTTTTTTATCTTTCAATTATGAGACCTGATATAGTGCATACAATTTACACAGTCAGCCAATTTCAGCATGCTCCCACTTCTATTCACATGAGAGCAGTCTTGTGTATTATTAGATATATTAAGACTTTTATTTATCGATGTCTTTTCTTATTTGTTTCTTCCACATTAGATTTAAATGCTTATACTTATATTGGCTGGGGAGGTGATCCCAATAAACGGCACTCAACCACGAGCTTTTGTATTTTTTTAGGTGAATCGTTATATCATGGTGGTGTAAGAAGCAAAAAAAAGGTCTCTTTCTTTGACTGAAGCAAAATATCGAGTCATGACTACAACCACTATAGAGGCGGTCTGACTTAAAAAATTGCTAGCCTATATATGAGTTGAGATTAAAGAAGCATCACAAATGTATTGTGACAACAAAAGTTTCATCTACATTGCCAGCAACTGAACCTTTCATGAGCGTATCAAACATATTGAGAAGGATTGTCACTATATACCAGAGAAGTATCTACATGATACTATAGATATGTAAAGATAGATGAAACACCTTCAAACACGAAGAAAGTGTCCACCAAAAAGTACAAAATGCACAAGCACAAATGCCACTAAGAGCACAATCATAAGTGCCACAAAGGGTATACACAAAAAATAAAAAAAATGATTATATTGAAGAACAATATGAAAGAAACATACAAAGGTAGACTTGATCCAAAAAGTACAAAATGCACCACCAAGGGCACAATCACAGGTGCTACAAAGAGCACAATCATAAGTGCCACCAAGGGTATACACAAGGAATAAAAAAATAACGATTTTATTGAAAAACAATACGAAAGAAGCATATAAAGGTAGACTTGATCCAACCTATATATATATAATCAGACCACGGGAGAGTTCGTATCAAAGAAGGCTAGAACGACAATGGTATGTATTTATTGTATTAATAATCATTGTAATATATAAGTTATCATAAACATCGTAATTCTTAATTGTTAATGCATATTGTAAACATCATTTTATAAGAGGCATATGAGCAACAGATGGTAGAGCGATATGGTGATGACTCTACTCAGCATCCATCATTTGATCCTGCAGCATGGGTGACTGCAGCAGGTGAACCCAAAAAGGGTCGTGTGTTCGGGTTTGGGAGTAATATGAACACCTCACCAGTCGTTGTTTCCTCCAGTCACGGCTCACAGACTTCTCCCATCAACATCAGCTCCAAGCATCCTATTTTTTCCAATGATGATGTACACCAGATCGTTAAGGACACAATGCGTGACTACTTCCATGAAACAATGTGTGATGTTCTCCGAGATGAGTTCAACATTTTTTTGCAGGACAGAAGAACTTCGATTGCAAGTGTTTCTCAGGTATGAAAGTTTCATGTGATGTATTGCATGTCGTTAGATTTCATATAACTTTGATTGCCTTAACTTAAGTGCATTGGATATAATTTATTTCAGTATATAAGCATGGTAGAATCACATATACAGTTTTTTTACTGCCTTAAAACACATATGAGCATGATAGAATCACATATACAGTTTTTTAACTGCCTTAGAGCACATATGAATATGATATAATCACATATACAGTTTTTTGCCTGCCTTAGAACACACATGAGCATGATAGAATCACATATGAAGTTTTTTTACAGCCTTAGAACACATATGAGCATGATAGAATCACATATACAGTTTTTTTACTGCTTTATAACACATATGAGCATGTTAGAATCACATATAAAGTTTTTTACTACCTTAGAACACATATAAGCATGATAGAATCACGTATGAAGTTTTTTTACTGCCTTAGAACACATATAAGCATGATAGAATCACATATACAGTTTTTTTACTGCTTTATAACACATATGAGCATGATAGAATCACATATAAAGTTTTTTTACTGTTTTAGAACATATATGAGCATGATAGAATCACATATACAGTTTTTTTACTGCTTTATAACACATATGAGCATGATAGAATCACATATAAAGTTTTTTTACTGCTTTAGAACATATATGAGCATGATAGAATCATATATATAGTTTTTTGCCTGCCTTATAACACATATGAGCATGATAGAATCACATATGAAGTTTTTTTACTGCCTTAGAACACATATGAGCATGATAGAATCACATATATAGTTTTTTTACTGCTTTATAACACATATGAACATGATAGAATCACATATAAAGTTTTTTTACTCGCTTAGAACACATATGAGCATGATAGAATCATGTATGAAGTTTTTTTACTACCTTAGCACACATATGAGCATGATAGAATCACATATACAGTTTTTTTACTGCTTTATAACAATATGAGCATGATAGAATCACATATAAAGTTTTTTTATTGCCTTAGAATACATATGAGCATGATAGAATCACGTATGATGTTTTTTTATTGCCTTAGAACACATATGAGCATGATAGAATCACATATAAAGGTTTTTTACTGCATTAGAACACATATGAGCATGATAGAATCACGTATGAAGCTTTTTTACTTCTTTATAACACATATGAGCATGATATTATCATGTATAAAGTTTTTTGACTGCCTTAGAACACATATGAGCATGATAGAATCACTTATACAGTTTTTTTACTGCTTTATAATACATATGAGCATGATAGAATCACATATAAAGTTTTTTTACTGCCTTAGAACACATATGAGCATGATAGAATCACATATAAAGTTTTTTACTGCCTTAGAATACATATGAGCATGATAGAATCATGTATAAAGTTTTTTTACTGCTTTATAACACATATGAGCATGATAGAATCATGTATAAAGTTTTTTTACTGCCTTAGAACACATATCAGCATGATAGAATCACATATACAGTTTTTTTACTGCTTTATAACAAATATGCACATGATAGAATCACATATAAAGTTTTTTTACTGTCTTAGAACACATATGAGCATGATAGAATCATGTATGAAGTTTTTTTACTGCCTTAGAATACATATGAGCATGATAGAATCACATATACAGTTTTTTGCCTGCCTTAGAACACATATGAGCATAATAGAATCACATATGAAGTTTTTTTACTGCCTTGGAACACATATGAGCATGATAGAATCACATATATAGTTTTTTTACTGCTTTATAACACTTATATGAGCATGATAGAATCATGTATAAAGTTTTTTTACTGCCTTAGAACACATATGAGCATGATAGAATCGCATATACAGTTTTTTTACTGCCTTAGAACACATATGAGCATGATAGAATCACATATATAGTTTTTTGCCTGCCTTAGAACACATATGAGCATAATAGAATCACATATGAAGTTTTTTTACTGCCTTAGAACACATATGAGCATGATAGAATCACATATATAGTTTTTTTACTGCTTTATAACACTTATATGAGCATGATAGAATCATGTATAAAGTTTTTTTACTGCCTTAGAACACATATGAGCATGATAGAATCGCATATATAATTTTTTTACTCCTTTATAACACATATGAGCATGATAGAATCACATATAAAGTTTTTTTACTGCCTTAGAACACATATGAGCATGATAGAATCACATATACAGCTTTTTTTATTGCTTTATAACAAATATGAGCATGATAGAATCACATATAAAGTTTTTTTACTGCCTTAGAACACATATGAGCATGATAGAATCACGTATGAAGTTTTTTTACTACTTTATAACACATATGAGCATGATAGAATCATGTATAAAGTTTTTTTACTGCCTTAGAACACATATGAGCATGATAGAATCACATATACAGTTTTTTTACTGCTTTATAATACATATGAGCATGATAGAATCACATATAAAGTTTTTTTACTGCCTTAGAACACATATGAGCAAGATAGAATCACGTATGAAGTTTTTTTACTGCCTTGGAACACATATGAGCATGATAGAATCACATATACAGTTTTTTGCCTGCCTTGGAACACATATGAGCATGATAGAATCACATATACAGTTTTTTGCCTGCCTTAGAACACATATGAGCATGATAAAATTACATATGAAGGTTTTTTACTGCCTTAGAACACATGTGAGCATAATAGAATCACATATATAGTTTTTTTACTGCTTTATAACACTTATATGAGCATGATAGAATCATGTATAAAGTTTTTTTACTGCCTTATAACACATATGAGGATGATAGAATCACATATAGAGTCTAATTTATTTCAGTATATTTTGTTTATCAATACTGACATTTCTTTTCTCGTGTAAGTTGCTAGCGATAATCAGCGTAGTGGAGCTGAAGGGACAGATCGAGATAATGAACAAGAGGACGCACAAAATCTTGGCAATGATTAGATTTATGTGTTGAATTTATTTTTTTCTTTTTGTTTCAAAAATATAATTGCTGAATTGTAAATAATTAGGACTTGCGAATTTTATAGTGGATCAATTAATTGTTTCAGTTTTCGTTTATATGTATTTTGATGCGTACTTTGTTTTTATTCACAGGAAATATAAATTGTACAAGAAATATAAATTGTATCACGAGAAATTTTTTCTCGATATTTAATTTTCAAATAATTTTTTTTTTTAAATTTTCCTTTTTTGTGATGGATTAGAGATGGATATATTCGTCAATAATTACTACAGTTGTTGAATATAGCGATAGATTAGCGACGGATAAAAATTCGTCGCAAAACCAAACCTCCGCAGAGTAACGACGACCTTGCGACGAATTTTGGCATTCGTTAATCCATCGCAAGTTAGCGACGGAACAAGCGACAAATATATTCTGTTGCTAATTAGCGTCAAAAAAATCGCAATGAAAGCTATCTGTCGCTAATCCGACACTAATCCATCGCTAAATGGTTTAGCGATGGATTAGCGACAGATTTAGGTGATCGCTAATCCACAGATTTCTTGTAGTGATCCGTCGCTAAACAATTCAGCGATGGACTTACGACGGATTAGCATCGGATATCATCTGTCGCTAATCTGCAGAATTCTTGTAGTGTATGACCACTACTTGAATGCCTTAACTCGTATGCCTTAACTCATATAACTCATTACTGATAACTTTTTGCCAAACTCTTTAAAGGCTATCCCAACGTCCCTCTTAAGACCATTTTAGGGTGCTCTTTATTTCAAGATGCATTCTTAGATAGCAAAAGGTTTTCGTTTTTAATGGTTTTGTCAAAATATCTCTTACTTGCTCCTTCAACTTGCAATGCACCAACTCAATTTCTTTGTTTTTCATCGCTAAAGAACAGAATAAACTGAATATTAATATGTTTATCAAAAAAAAATGTGCATTAAGCACCTATTCACCCTCCATCTTGGGATAGGGCGTGTCAGGTGTGGGGCCCAAGACCTGATGGAGGGCAATCAGGTGCTTAATGAACAATTTCTGTGCAATCATATTGCACATTATTCGGACGCTTGTCTATCAGCAAATAACTTGTCCTAGAACCAACTTGAACTGTTCAAGTCTAAAGAATATGGTAGTCCGATAAGACCTGGACCCAAACCTAAGACCATCATCTCAAATATGGTTTGCATCTGGTTTCACCTTGGTCCGAACCAAACCCTACCTGTTGACACCCCCAAGTGGGAACAATGTTGTTAACATCGATTCACTAGGTGAATTGTTTACCTAAGAAACCCCTGAATCGAATCGAATCAATAGATTGCGAATCGGCATCTTTTTACCAAAAGATGGCATCTGTTATTAATCAATAAAAAATATTAAAACATGTTAAACAATTATTTTAACTATTTAAAAAATTATGTTCAGTGACATCTGAATCAGCCAATTCAGTGTTATTCAAACTGATTTTGACAACATTGTGGGAGTTTACAAATTCATCTTGATAAGTGGTTGCATCCAAACACTGCCTAAACAGGAGATAATTGCAGATATCTATTTTGTTTTGCATCCCCTTCTTTTCTCCAACACCCAAGTTCCTCCAACCCAAACCCCAAAAAAGAGTAGTTAAATAAGATATTCTTTCCTGATAGTCGATTACATAAGTTGATCATATAGAGCAAGTTGCGGATTATTGACTTGTAAACATTATTTCTGCCAACATGTAGCTCATTTGTCAATTATTGCAGGTTGTTGGTAGTACTACTTTGAATTGACTGTCCTGTGTTTGAGAGTGAGGACAAATTTGGCCTAATTTAACAATCATTCAATTCAATAAGAGTGGTTCGGCATCAATTAATGAGTTGAGCATTGGAAGACTTGGTGAATTGACTCTCTACATGTGGTGGTTAACTTCAAGGTGTGGTCACATTCACTTCACTAAGTGTATAAGACACTGAGGATGCACAGTAGCGTCCCTGTCATCCTCTGGCCTTCCCCAACCTTATGAGAGAAGATATATAGAGCCAAAAGCTTCTGAAAACAAGATAAAACCAAGATTGGCTTGGGAAAGTGCACCAGCCAACTCAAGTAATTGTGGCTCAACTCAATCTTGTATACTTTTAGGCATTGAATTCAAGCATAGTTCCAATGCTTGGCTAAAAATACCACGCAGTCAACCCAAACAATCCATTCGACTCAAACAATTCAATGTCTAAGCCAACAAGGCAAGCTAGGGTTAGGCAGACCCCTACTAGTTATACAACCATACCATTGAGATTTGAACTTGCAACGCCCCAACACAAGGTGACGTGCACTAGTCGCTCCTGCCAGACAAGCCAAAGCCCATGTTGGTGATGTCTAAGCCAATGTTGCCAGTATGGATCTCGGCCCTATATAAAAAATATTGTGTCAATCAAAACGTAACACGTGTTAAAGCTATTAAAATAATATTAAAAATATTTTTAAATATTTTTTATATTTATTAAAAAATAGTCGATTCAAGGGTGAAGCGTATCGATTTTCTGCGGATATATACGTATCGGCCGATTCGCACCTATACTGACTACATTGGTCTAATCATCATTAAATTATCTTTTTTTATTTCTTACTAGGCCAAGGGAAAACTATTAGCATATCTTTAAAACAAAATCCATTTATCACCGATATATACTTATAGAAACTCCAAAAACAACACTGAAAGGGCAGAAATATATATATATATATATATATATATATATATATATAGAGAGAGAGAGAGAGAGAGAGAGAGAGGGTGATAGCTGAGCAACCCTTAATTAGGTGTGCATGTAACAGTGACGCTTCGCAAAAATACTTTTACTGATGCACTAAAATTGTGTGTTAGTGAAGGTCTGTGACATTCAGCGGCACACCCTGAACCTGTGCACTAAAAGCGGCACTAATGGTCCCAAACCTTTACTGGTGCACACTTTTAGTGCTCTAATAAAGATATTTTTGCAAAAATTGATGTTGAGGGTTCATCTTACCAAGCGAGCGTCATCCCATTGGCATTGCACCCTCAGTGATTGCACAGGTACTATATATATATATATATATATATATATATATATATATATATATATATATATATATATATATATATATATATATATATATATATATATATATAAAGTAAAATATATGGTGGTTTTTGTGCCCTAATACCCTATGATGGTACACTTGTTTCCTATATCTAGCCCTTAAATGATAAATCTAACCTTAAGGATCAGTTTAGCATTATTTTATTTATTTAGTATATTAAAAGGTTGTATCATGTTTAACATGCCATAAGATTCCATTTTTTAGACAGCCAAAAACAATGGCTCACAGTTTATCAAAATAATGGTGGTTTAAAGACGATAGAAAACATCATATTTGAATCAACTTTAACACATGAAAGTAATAAACAAAGCATGCTAAACATGATCCAATGGTTAGATTTGCTTTCAAAGTTTAGATCTATATATAATTTAAGTGTGTGACACCATAAGCTATGGTGGTGGTACAATTCCACCATAGAAATATATATATATATATATATATATATATATATATATATATATATATATATATATATATATATATGTGAGCATGATGCTAAATGAAACTATGTTCCTAGATTTCTTTTGTTTGTTTGTTTTGAAATCCTGGCCATTCATATATGCTTCTTTTTATAGGAATCACTTCTTGGCGCATGTGATTCTGATAAAAGGATAGGTTTTTATGAGGTTTCAAAAATCAACAGCTTTTTAAGGCTTCAAATACCATTTTTTTCATCTAAAATATATGATCCAAGTGTTTGTTTCTAGTAAATCAATCATGTTGAACACATCTTCGGGGTCAAATTTTTGATAAAAAGCATCAAAAATTCATTAGCAGGCTTCAGTTAGCAAAAGGTTTTCATTTTTAATGGTTTTGTCAAAATATTTCTTACTTGCTCCTTCAACTTGCAATGCACCAACTCAATTTCTTTGTTTGTCATAGCTAAAGAATAAAATAAAACTAAATATTAATATGTTTGCTCTTTTCATAGAATACTAGGTTCTTTCTTAATGCAATTGTTGACTTGCACCATGATTGTAATAGGGCTTTTATGAAAAATCTATAAATTCTCATTATAGTCAATTCAGGCCCTTTGCTTATAAGCTTTTGCCACAATTCTTGATTTGAATCACTCTACCTCACCTCTTTCATTCTTCTTTGTTTTGTACACCCATTTCACATTAATTGGTTTGTTACCTTTGGGGAGAGTAGTTAATTTCCATCTGTTTTTTTTTTGGCAATGACTTTGATTTCTTATTTATCCTGTACCTCTCATCTTTCATCTTAGATGAATCTTTATAACTTAAACGGTCATAATCAATAAATAAACAAAACAAAGCAGGCTCGTTGTTATAATTAATTTGGGTTTGAGAATAAATTTTATTTAAACTCTTCATTTTTTGTGATCTTTCTCCATCATGAATAAAATTTGGAGGTACTCATTAGACTTGTGAAGGTAAAGATGGTAAAACATTGGCTTCTTTCTTCATGGTGACAAATCTTGCAAGAATTTACATAAAAGTTAAAAAGCTTAATTTCTCATGAGCTTTTTTTTAAAAACATAAATAGCTTGATTTAAACATGATATTTATGGTTTTAGTGGATTTTAAAAATTATAAGGCATTTTAGAGAATGTATTATTTTTGTCGTACAATACGATAATTTTTTATTTTAAATAGGCCTTGTTTTGCATTCGTTTGGTAGCCAAAAGGATCGTGGGTACATAGCACAGGTTCTATTAGAGCTATCGAAAGGCCGAATAATTGACCCATCAAGGTGCACCTGAACATGCCCATATAACACATAATCAAACTATTTATCATGAAAAACCCATGTGGTTTTTATTTATGAATATTCTTTATTTATATTTCTTTGTAAAAGTATTTTAAATATTTTTATTTATTTTTTATTGTTAAGATTTTACTGAAAATGTGAGATTTTAAAAAAATCAATTTCTCGCAAGTTTTTGGCTGCCAGCTTGCTCTTCCCTTTGGTTTTCTTTTTCAAGTTCAACCACAACATCATTTTTGTTGTCACTATTTTCCTAATTCAACAAAGCATTGTCATCAAATACAACATCTCTACTTATAACCAATGTCTTATTATCGGCACCATCTAGCTTATAATTAAGCTTTTGAGCTTTCATAATAATCAATAAAATACACTTTTACCTTTTGTCATCAAAATTAGATTGCTTCTAATTTAGAACGTGAGCCTACTTGATGCAACCAAAAACTCACAAATAGACCTTCATTTGGTTGGACTCTCTCTCTCTCTATATATATATATATATATATATATAGAGAGAGAGAGAGAGAGATCACTAGAATATGTTAACTGGATATATGTGAACCGGAAAACCAAGATTTTTGAGTTTTATTTTATTTATTTATATTAAATTTCACTATACAAGTGTCATCTAGATGTTTGGTTTTATAGAAACAGACTCTTGAATCATTCGATTGTGATTGTGATGCATAAAAGAATCTTTTAAGGCTTTAAAATCAACTGCTCAAAATTTTGGTAAATATTCAAGCATCCAAAAATCATTTTTCATAAAAAATGCATAATCCAACCGTCGATTCCTAACAAATGGACCATGCCAAATACATCTACAAGGTTCCATTTGCAAAAAAAAATTTGTTGAAAATGCCTACCAATATATATATATATATATATATATAATGGTTTCATGATTCTAACCGGTAAATGGTACATCTAACCATGTAGATGTCTTTAATATGGTTTATTTAGTATGTTAGAAGGTTTTCTCATGTTTAATACACCACAAGATTTTTTTTGAAATAATGAAAATTCAACCGCCCCCTATGACTCAAAACATTGGCGTAAAATTAAAATCAACCGATGGGGTGGGTTTACTTTACATATGGGTATTTACGACGTCAAATGGTTGATTCCCATGTACTGCTGACTTGGTGGTCTACAATTAGGGAAGCCGATCAGGTCATGTTGAACATGAGTGTTTTTGCTCATGCCGACATCGTGGCCGTCTGTTTGCATTTTGGATGAATGCCACGTGGTTTTGTTGACTTTTGAGCTTTTTGAAATGCAAATCCGACGGCCACGATGTCGGCATGAGCAAAAACGCTTATGTTCAGCATGACCTGATCTGCTTCCACAATTAGGCACCCTTTCTTTCTTTCTTTTCCAGGGAAGAAGATCAGGTGATCAAGTCATGCTGAACATGAGTGTTTTTGCTCATGCTGACATCGTGGCCGCCGATTTGCATTTTAAAAAGCTCAAAAGTCAACAAAACCACGTGGCATTCATCCAAAATGCAAACAGACGGCCACGATGTCGGCATGAGCAAAAACGCTCATGTTCAGCATGACCTGATATGCTTCCCTTTTCCAATACATGAAATTTTGGATGCTAAATAGTGTGTTTGGGCATCTCACAAGACGTGTCCAAGTTCGCGTACTCCAATATACTCAATACAAAAAAAGTTTGTGAATTTCGTGTTTTATTAGTAGAAAAATAGTTCTAATTATGATTGAGTATTGAGTGCGAGCATAGTGACAAACGTTTTTTTTTTTGGCAAAATCTCGTTTTTCAAAAACTCGTGAGAAATTAAATTTTTTTTATAAATCTGGCATTTTTTGACAAAATCTTGGCAATAAAAATATAAAAATTATTTTTTATAAGAAAATATTAATACAATTTATTTAAAAATAAAAATACATGGTTTTTTCGTGATAAATATCTGTTTAAAACGTAAATATCGCCTGGAAATCGTGGTATTTATGTTTTTTCATAAATCTCGCGATATTTTGAAAATATCGCGAGAAATTACCATTTTAAACTTTCAGGCAATTTCTCATGATATTATCACGAGATTTTCATAAATCTCACGATATTTGTCGAGTGCAAGACCCTAAGTTAATTGGACCCCTTCGAGTATTGCCCAGAGCATACTGGTGTGGTGAGATCAAGCTCTAACATCTCCACTGTCCGTTGGTCCAATAGCACTGTCCTCTGTGTAAGTTACGGGTCCCATATTAACAAGCTGCTGATGATGTCATGATGGCCAGATATGTCTAAAAACCAATGTTGTCAGTCAACTGGTCGGGTTTGGTTCACAGCCGGGTATGGTATCAGGTTCGGATCCAGATTTAATTGGACTCATCATAAGATAAACCATACACGAACCCCGATAAGAACTACATGAACTAGACCCGGTAAAATAATATTTTTTATCATTTTTACATTGAAAAATTGTGAATCTTAATCTGAAGTCAGGTCAGGCTGGCATAAAATTTCACAAACTATATCCAGATCCATGTATTAATCGGACCTTTGGGTCCAGACCCGGGTCTTAATCAGGTCTTCTTATTTATAACCGTACCCGGACCCTATAAGGTTTGGCATGGGTTCCGGTAAACCCATCCCGTTGACACCCTAGTTGTCAGTACATACATATCGTATCGGTAGAAAATTGATATGATACTAACCTGAATTGATTATTTTTAATAAATGTAAAAAATGCTTATAATTACTTTTTAAATATTATTTTAATAGTTTTAACACGTGTCACGTTTTTATTGATACAAAATATTTTTAAATTATTTTCTAGTTGATTCAGAACGATTCACTTGAGAACAAGTATCAGCCCAATTCACCTGAATCGTTGACCAAATGATTCAGGGCGATACCGATACTTATCTGGTATGCTCTGATCGTGAAAAGATCAGGTGCAATATGATTGCAAAAAAAAAATGTGCATTAAGCACCTGTTCACCCTCCATCTTGGGATAGGACCTGTCAGGTGTGGGGCCCAAGACCTGATGGAGGGCAATCAGGTGCTTAATGAAATTTTTTTGTGCAATCATATTCCACCCTATTCGGACGCTTGTCTATCAGCAAATAACTTGTCCTAGAACCAACTTGAACTGTTTAAGTCTAAAGAATATGGTGGTCCGATTAGACCTGGACCCAAACATAGGACCATCATCTCAAATATGGTTTGCATCTGGTTTCACCTGGGTCCGAACCAAACCCTACCTGTTGACACCCCCAAGTGGGAGCAATGTTGTTAACATCGATTCACTAGGTGAATTGTTTTCCTAAGAAACCCCTGAATCGAATCGAATCGAATCGCATTGAATCGAATCGAATCAATAGATTGCGAATCGGCATCTTTTTACCAAAAGATGACATCTGTTATTAATCAATAAAAATTATTAAAACATGTTAAACAATTATTTTAACTATTTAAACAATTATGTTCAGTGACATCTGAATCAGCCAATTCAGTGCTATTCAAACTGATTTTGACAACATTGTGGGAGTTTACAAATTCCTCTATAGGTGCACCCCACGTATCCAGATAAACAGGATAAGTTGGGAAATCACATTATCATCTACAATAGAAGATCCCACCTTCTCCCGTTCATCTGGATAAGTGGTTGCATCCAAACACTGCCTAAACAGGAGATCTATTTTGCAGATATCTATTTTGCATTCCCCTTCTTTTCTCCGACACCCAAGTCCCTCCAACCCAAACCCCAAAAAAGAGTAGTTATATAAGCTTTTCTTTCCTGATAGTCGATTACATAAGTTGATCATATAGAGCAAGTTGCTGATTATTGACTTGTGAACATTATTTGTGCCAACGTGTAGCTCATTTGTCAAATATTGCAGGTTGTTGGTAGTACGACTTTGAATTGACTGTCCTGTGTTTGTGTTTGAGAGAGAGAGAGAGAGAGAGAGGACAAAATTCAATTCAATAAGAGTGGTTCAGCATCAATTAATGAGTTGAGCATTGGAAGACTTGGTGAATTGACTCTCTACATGTGGTGGTTAACTTCAAGCTGTGGTCACATTCACTTCACTAAGTGTATAAGACACTGAGGATGCACAGTAGCGTCCCTGTCATCCTCTGGGCTTCCCCAACCTTCTGAGAGAAGATATATAGAGCCAAAAGCTTCTGAAAACAAGATAAAACCAAGATTGGCTTGGGAAAGTGCACCAGCCAACTCAAGTAATTGTGGCTCAACTCAATCTTGTATACTTTTAGGCATTGAATTCAAGCATAGTTCCAATGCTTGGCTAAAAATACCACGCTGTGAACCCAAACAATCCATTAGATTCATCCAATTCAATGTCTAAGCCAACAAGGCAAGCTAGGGTTAGGCAGACCCCTGCTAGTCATACAACGATACCATTGGGATTTGAACTTGCGACACCCCAACACAAGGTGAAGTTCACTAGCCGCTCCTACCAGACAAGCCAAGTCAAGCCCCCGTTGGTGATGTCTAAGCCAATGTTGTTGGTATCGATAGCGGCTTTATATCGTTTGGCCAACGATTCAAGTGAATTGGTCAAAAAATATTATGTCAATCAGAACGTAACACGTGTTAAAGCTATTGAAATAACATTAAAAATATTTTTAAATATTTTTTATATTTATTAGAAAAATAGTCAATTCAAGGGTAAAGCATATCAATTTTTTGTCGATATATACATATCAGCTGATTTGCACCTATGCAGACAACATTGGTCTAAGCATCATTATATTATTTTTATTATTTTTTACCAGGCCAAGGGAAAACTTTAAAACAAAATCAGAATGTAAAAATGATACATATTGGTAAACACCATGGACAAAGCGACGTGCAAGTGCTCAGCGTTCTCCTCAGCCTATCGACACCCACGATGAGCCTAGGCCTTCAGGTCGATGGTGAAAAGGACCCTGAACCCAATGAGAAAAAAGAGGACACATTAACTACACTCATTAAGCAGCCATGCCTATATTTATAGTGGAAGGAAAGTAGGGGTTGCAAAATGTGAACCTTTTAACATTCACATAACCTCTTCCTCACTAATTTTCACTAATTGCCCACTAACCCCTTCATTAGTGTCAAACTGAGTTATGCTTAGGGTTAGACCCAAATCGAAATGTCTAACATTCTTCCACTTGACCCATTGACAAGGAAAGGCACAAAATTCGAGGTTCATACTGTTATCTTGACTTAGTTCTTCATGTGGGTTCATATGTTATCCGGTATCACAAGAATGAATTGTATGAGTCATGAAGATGAACATCTTTTTATGAAATATCATATTTTTATGTACTATAATATAATTCATTTTTAGTGCTTTAGCATGTTAAGATTACCTTTAGGAATAAGTTGGTCTCTAACATATTCTATTGGTTATTTAATATTGTTATTTTGTTATTCTCTTTAACCAAATGAGAGATCTTTTATGCAAAATCAATAATACACAAAGCCATAGAGAATCAATTGAGTTTCACAAATGTGATCACATATAACCATAATGTATTATCATACATTAGAATGAATCAAACAGACTCATCCTCTTTATATGTTGAGAATACAATCCTGGTGTTAGCCCTTTATTAAGGGGATCCACAATCATTTTCTTCATATCAATTATATCAATACATTCCAAATGATTCTCAGTCCTTTCTTTAACAACAAAGTACTTTAACTTCATGTGTCAACATGAGGTTGATCTCTTATTGTTATTCGAGAAATACACGATAATTTTATTATCACAAAAGATCTTCAGTGGTCTCTAAATAAAATTTACAATCTCAAGACCTATAATAAAGTTTCTTATCCAAATGGCTTGAAATGAAATCTCATATAAAATCAATACTTTTTGCTTCAATGGATTTCAAAAATTTATTCATTGTCCTGCAGTAAGAAGTGACACCTCAAATATTCTCAACTACTCGTGATTGCAAAAGCAATAGGATAAGATTATTCGAACACTATCACTTCTCATAGACATCCTTTTAAGCGGTCCTACTTCTCATTGACAATCTTCAGAACGGTTATTCTATTCTCTATATTAGTGAAAGATTAATCGCTCTATATGAGATCTATATTGAAAAAATAAATG
The DNA here is from genome assembly GCF_984573655.1 of Nuphar pumila. Lineage (NCBI taxonomy): Eukaryota > Viridiplantae > Streptophyta > Magnoliopsida > Nymphaeales > Nymphaeaceae > Nuphar > Nuphar pumila. The sequence continues at coordinate 178,577,607 of NC_143249.1, read as the reverse complement.
TGAGACCCTTTATTATTCACATTTTCTAATACAAGCATAATTGGGTCATTTTTGTTTCACTTTGTTGAGAAACTCTGTTTTGATGTCACATAATATGATACACTGTCTCATTTGATTTTATATGATATGATAATATGTCCTCTTGAAAAATGTTATATTATGATTGAATATGTTTTGCCATAAATCTAACAAGTATTTGATGCAAGGATATCTCACCCAATAAGGATGGAGACTTCCTGTTCAAGTACAACTATGGTGCAATCATACTCCTTGAAGAAAAAGTTTGATGAGCCATGCATTCCTAATAGTTCAAATAAAAAGATCGGCTACCTCAAGATGATGACTTTTTTTCTTCTTTAGAGTCATATGTAACAGAACCTTCAGGAACTTGCATATTGCATATTACATACTCATTCATAAATACTATATCATAAAAGTATACGATAGTTTCAAAAAGCTCCTTTTTGAAAACCAATAATTGTACCTTCTTACAACCCTTTATGAAAAAGATATTTTGTCATGTAATAATTGTACCTTACACTATATACAAGACAACATGAAAAAGAAATGTAGGAAAAAGACAAAAACATAAAATCGGCTACAAAAGAAAAACATATATAATATGTTTTTGAAAAGACTTTAGTTACCTTCTTTAAAAAAATGTTTTTTAATATAAGAAGAAGACAAAAACATAAATCGGCTACACAAAAGAAAAACAAATATAATATGTTTTTGAAAAGACTTTAGTTACCTTCTTTAAAGAAATGTTTTTTTTATATAAGAAGAAGACAAAAACATAAATCGGCTACACAAAAGAAAAACAAATAAAATATGTTTTCGAAAGGACTCTAGTTACCTTTTTACAAAACCATAGAATGTCGACTTAGTTGAAGTCATCATTCTCTTTACAAAGCATTAAATACCTCCTGTAACAAATCCTTGTTAATATCCTTCTCAAAGAATGTCGACCTTCTTTTGACCCTCATTCTCTCTGAAGACTTTGAAAAACACAACATAAAGAAAACACTTGACATGACTATGTACAAATAAATATCTCAAAGCACTCATTGTACTTACACTCATTTAAAGTAAAGAAGTACTTATGTACCTCAAATCATTAATTAGAATAAAGACAAAACTACAACCCAACCTTCAATGTACTATTGTAAGAAATAGACTTTTTACATAAAATATGTATTACCTAAAAATTTACAACGACTAGTGTACCCTTTATTTTACTTTTATGGAAAAAGGCATTCTCGAACTTCTCTAAAAGATATTTTTGAAATGACATAACATTTCACATTTCAAAAAGTTACAATTCCAAAATGTAACGACTACTTTTTAAAAGCTATATAAACACACTCAAATAAACTATTCAAACAATGGAATGGAATAGACGTGTGAGCTTACAACTAGAAAAATTCCTATTCGATATTTGAAAAAAGAGCCTTGAAAAAGAAACAGAAAAAGAAAAGAAAGAAAAGAGAAAAAGTCAAGTCCAGCTCTTTGACAAAGAGTATCCTCTGAGTGACAAACAGAACATTCTGAGAATCCTTCATTCGTGTATTCATATCATTCTGAAGGTTCTATAGGAAGTATTGTAACTCTGTTATTCACCTTATTCCTTCTTTGTTGAAAGAAGTAGACCTCTGTGAAAGAGGGTGTTGCCCTTCTCTGTTGAGAGAAGAAGACCTCTGTGAAAGAGGGTGTTGTCCTTCTCTGTTGAGAGAAGAAGACCTCTGTGGAAGAGGGTGTGCCCCTTCTCTGTTGAGAGAAGAAGACCTCTGAGGAAGAGGGTGTTGTACTATTTATCCGATGACTCGGATGTTATAGTGAAAAGCTCAAGTGGTTTGCTTGGGGACTGGATGTAGGTCTGGATACTGACTGAACCAGTATAAATTCCGTGTTTTATGTGTTGTGCCTTATTGCCTGATTATTTTATTTTATCGATCTTTATCGTATTTCACTATTCACCCCCCTCTAGTGGAATTTCATTTGGTATCAAAGCAGGTTTGCTGGTTTCGACGTAACAAGTCTTCCAGCACAAATGGCATCTACCTCCTATGCTCGTGATATTGAAGGTCAACACGCATCTCGTCCACCTTTCTTCAATGGCTCCAACTATGGATACTGGAAGTGCAGAATGACTATATTTCTCAAATCCATAGATTTTGCTGTATGGAAAATTGTTGAGCATCCATACAATCTCCATCCGCAGACTATAGCTTATGGTCTGACGAAGAAAAGAAAATGGCAAACCTAAATGCAAAGGCTATGAATGCCTTATATTGTGCCATTCATCAAAACGAATTCAATAGAATATCTATATGTGAATCTGCATATGATATTTGGCACTCTTTGGAAGTTATTCATGAAGAAACCAACAGAGTGAAAGAAGCCAAAATTTCATCTCTTGTTAGAAAATATGAGTTGTTCAAAATGAACAAAGATGAACCCATCACAAAGATGTTTACCAGATTCACCAACATCACCAACGATCTGAAATCTCTGGGTGTAACATATTCCCAGACTGAAAAGGTGAAGAAAATCTTGAGATCTCTCACAACTGATTGGGAGAAAAAGACTACTGCTATTGAAGAAGCTCAAGATTTATCTAAGCTTACTTTGAACGACTTAATAGGCAATCTTATGGCCTATGAAGTCCATATGAAAGAAAGAAGGGAAGAAGAGCAACCAGTAAAGAAAACTCTAGCTTTCCCAGCCCTATCTGAGAATAAAGACTCAGATAAAGAATCAGAAATTGCGCTACTTACCATAAAGTTCCAACGCTTCATGAGAAGGAACCGGCTTCCAAACAGGCATAAGGAAAGAAAAGATCCTAAAGAAGATCCCATGTGCTTTCAGTGTAATAAGCCAGGCTACTTAAGACGTGACTGTCCCCTTCTCAAAAGAAAGTCCAAGACTGAGGAACCAAAGAAGAGGTTCTTCAAGAAAAAGGCTCTGCATGCTCAATGGGATGATTCAGAACCATCCACTAGTGAAGAGTCAAGTGATGATGAAGCCGAAACTGCAAATATGTGCTTCATGGCAAACGAAAGTTCGGTAAGTAAAATCTCTGATTTTTCCTTTGAAGAACTTCTAGATGCTTTTCAAGAACTATTTGAAGAATCTAGAAAATTGAGTTTCAAAAATAAAGATTTAAAATCTGAAAATCTACAGCTTTCCCAAGAGAATGAAAAACTCAGCAGTGAAAATTCTGAGTTGAAAAAGGAAAATCTTATGCTTATGTCTGAAATTTCTTCTACTAGCTCCAAAACTAAAAATCTGCAAGTAGAAATTTCAGAGCTAAAAAGTAAAACTGAGAACCTCATGAAAACGGTTTTCAAGTTTACTAAAGGTAAAAAGAACTTGGATAAACTCTTATCCTCTCAGAAAGTCTCTTTTTACAAGAATGGTGTTGGCTACTCTCATTTCAAAAAGCCTTATTGTATGAATCAAAAGACCACGTTTGTGAAAAGTTCATCTGAACCAAATAAGGAGTATTATAATAATATTTTTAACTCCTCTAAAGATATAGACAAACCCAAATCCAAATGGATATGGGTTCCAAAGTCTAACAAAAAAGGACCCGATTGGGTACCAAAAAAGAGATTTACTTAATGTTTTGCAGGCTCCAAAGAAGAAGAACAGATGGATACTAGATAGTGGATGTGCAAAGCACATGACAGGACATCCAGACCTTTTTGCTGTTCTTCATCATAAAGAAGGAGGAACCGTCACCTTTGGAGATAACAACAAAGGTTTGATAATTGGTATTGGTAATATTGGTAACATAGATAAACCTCTTATCAAAGACGTTATCCTTGTTAAAGGCTTAAAACATAACCTACTAAGTATCAGTCAAATGTGTGACACAGGTTATAATGTTAGCTTTAATCATGATGCATGCCTCATAACAGACACCAATGAAAACATCATCTTAAAAGGTATAAGAAAGAATAATATATATGAACTATACCTAGAAAACATCACAAAACATTGTCTTATAGCTAATAATGACTCTCAACATTTATGGCACTTGAGAATGGGTCATGTAAATTCTAAGTACATGTCTAAATTAGCTAAAAATAAGTTAGTACGTGGGTTACCCAAAAATTCTTTTAAAAAGGATTTCTTTTGTGATGCATGTCAATTAGGAAAATTATCAAAATCATCTTTCAAATCAAAAAATATCATTTCAAGTAAAAGACCTTTAGAGCTTCTCCACCTGGATCTTTTTGGTCCTTCTAGGATAGCTAGTCATAATCACAATAAATATGTTTTTGTTATTGTAGATGACTACTCAAGATTTACTTGGGTAATATTTTTGAAAAACAAAAGTGACACGTTTTGTCAATTTGAAATCTTATGTAAAAAATTACAAAACGAAAAATCTTGTTCTATTGTTAAAATCCGTAGTGACCATGGAAGAGAATTTGAAAATGAACTTTTTGAAAATTTTTGTAACTTGCATGGTATTTCTCATAACTTTGCCTTTCCTAGAGCTGCACCTCAAAATGGTGTAGTAGAAAAAAAGAATAGAACCCTTCAGGAATCTGCCAGGACTATGCTCCAACACAATAATCTTGCTAAATCTTTTTGGGCAAAAGCTGTTAATACTGCATGCTACATAACAAATAGAGTTCTCATTAGACCCTTATTAAATAAAACTCCCTATGAACTATTCTATGACAGAACTCCAAGAATAAACTATTTCAAAGTCTTTGGATGTAAATGCTTTATCCTAAACACAAAAGATAGCCTGGATAAGTTTGATGCTAAATCTGTTGAAGGCATATTCTTAGGATATTCGAGTCATAGTAAAGCATACAGAGTTTTCAATAAGAGTCATAATACTATTGAAGAATCTATGCATGTTAGTTTTTGTGAATCTATTAATCAATCTGTTCATAAACAAACTAATGATGATGATGTTGAAAGTACAGATTTATTTTTAGATAACACAGCTAAGTCTAATGAAGATGATCATCAAAGAATCTTTGTCGATATCAAAGATCATCCTCAAAAGCAGATTTTGGGAGAACTAACAAAGGGGGTTCAAACTAGAGCTCAGCTAGAACGGATTGCAAACATGGCATTCATTTCTCAACTTGAACCAAAGAAGATTGATGAAGCCATCATTGATGAGTTCTGGATGCTAGCCATGACTGAAGAACTGAATCAATTCCAAAGAAATGATGTTTGGGATCTTGTACCTAGACCAAAGGATCATCCAATCATTGGGACAAGATGGATCTTCAGAAACAAGCTAGATGAAACAGGTAATGTTATAAGAAACAAGGCCAGACTAGTAGCTCAAGGATACAACCAGGAGGAAGGTATTGATTTTGATGAAACATTTGCTCCTGTTGCTAGACTTGAATCTATTAGAATGTTTTTAGCATATGCAAGCTATATGGATTTCAAATTATATCAAATGGATGTTAAAAGTGCTTTCTTAAATGGTTTTATAAATGAAGAAGTTTATGTAAAACAACCTCCAGGATTTGAAAATGAACAATACCCATATCATGTTTTTAAACTCAAACGTGCTTTATATGGTTTAAAGCAAGCACCTCGTGCTTGGTATGATAGACTTAAAACCTTTCTATTAAAAACTGGTTTTTCTGTTGGCAAAGCAGACTCTACATTATTTGTTAAAGTAGTGAATAATCATACCCTAATTGTTCAAATATATGTCGATGATATCATCTTTGGATCTTCTAACAGCACTCTTTGTGAAGATTTTTCTAAGTCCATGCAGAAAGAATTCGAAATGAGTATGATGGGAGAACTCACCTACTTTCTTGGACTGCATATTAAGCAAACCAAGGATGGAGTTTTCATCAATCAATCTAAGTATGCTCATGAACTTCTGAAGAGGTTCAACATGAACTCAACTGCTTCAAAATCTACTCCTATGAGCACTACTACTGTTCTGGACAAAGATGAAGATGGTAAGTCTGTTGATACAAAGGTATACCGAGGTATGATAGGATCACTTTTTTATTTAACTGCTAGCCGTCCAGATATTATGTTCAGTGTTTGCTTGTGTGCTAGATTTCAGTCAAATCCAAAAGAATCATATCTTAAAGCTGTAAAAAGAATAATGAGATATTTAAAAGACACAGTTGATTTTGGATTATTCTATTCAAAATCCTCTACATTTGATTTAATCTCATACAGCGATGCTGACTTTGCTGGAAGTAAATCTGACAGAAAAAGCACAAGTGGAACATGTCATATGCTAGGGCACTCACTAGTATCATGGTTCAGTAAGAAACAAAACTGTGTATCCTTATCAACTACTGAAGCCGAATACATTGCTGCTAGCCTAGCCTGTACACAGGTTATCTGGATGAAACAAACCTTAAAAGATTTTGGTCTAAATTTTGAAAATACAACTATTTTATGTGATAATACTAGTTCTATAAACTTGTCCAAGAATCCTATTTTACACTCACGAACTAAGCACATTCAAATAAGACACCACTTCTTAAGAGAACAAGTCTTAAACAACATAATTAAACTAGAATTCATACCCACTAATCAATAGTTAGCAGACATATTCACTAAACCATTAAAACATGAAGACTTCACACGAATTAGAAGAGAACTAAGAATATGCAAACTAGGTGACTTATAAATAAATCACACTTATTATAATATCTCTTATAAGTTTTGTTAAAATCTTATTTTAAATAGCTTTTCTTCTTATCGATTTTTGTTAGTCAAACTAAGTTTCCATATTCACGTGCACTTTATATTCTTATAAGACACATTCTTTATGTCTTTCAACATGTCATCTTTCAAGTACACATCCATTATGACTCCTTGTCCTATCTCCTTTCTCTCATATCCATAAAAACTAATTATATTAAAAGCTATCATAACAATGTTCACATCACTTTATTATTTTTGTCCTTTTGTGAAAATTTCTCTTACGATAATAACATATTAGTTTATAAGAACTCTTGCTTTTTAAATTATTGGTTAAATTCGAATGATTATTGTTGGTTCTTTTACCTTTCTCTAAAAGATTTAGTTGCTATGTTCTCACGTGAATTTTTACTATATCATTTAATATATCATAGATTACGTACACTCTATTATATCTCACGTAAAACTTTACTATATCATCTGTTATATCATAGCCTAAAAAGAACTATCTAGTATCACCTCTTCATGCTTTATATCTCTCATAAAAACACTTGTACTGCACCCATTAGTACATTGTGTATCACCTTTTTATCTATCTATCTCTCTCTATATTATATGAAGCTCCTTCTCATATATTTTATATCTCTCTCCAATCGAGTTTCTTTAAAATATGTTTATCAAATAAACATTAATTCATGTCAATCATAACTTTTTTATATCAATCATGATTTTTTCTCTTGTTTTTATTCCTATCATACTCGAAAATCCATATATGTCATCTCACTTTTCTTTATGTCTACTTTTACTCCTTCCACGCATATCCATAAAAATACTTCCTATAGAAAGAATTATTACTCTTCACTCATGAATATCTTTTTGTCTCATCATCTCTCTTACCACTATTCAAAGTCAAAGTGTGTCTTTCTCATATTTACGTATACTCATAAAAAAATACAAATATGAAAACACATTAATCATGACACATTTTTAAGTCATTCTTTTCTTTCAAAATGTCATATCTTTCAAAGTACACATCACATGATCACCCTATGACCTATTTTCATAAAAACTATTTCTATATTAAATAAGCAATCATGACATTTCTTTCCATCCGTGACCATGCCTCTCTCTTATATTGTATATCTCTCTAAAATCGAGAATCATTAAAGTCTTGTCTCTAAGCAAAACTTTATTTATTCTAACTCTACTTTATGTCATATCTAAATCAAGTAAATGTTGTCCTTTATAACCTTTCTCTCTTCTCTACATATCCGTATCATCTTTTTATGTCTTTCACTCTCCTTTCACGCTTATCCATATATATATATATATATATATATATATATATATATATATATATATATATATATATATAAAAACTATTATTGCCTCTCCTCATACCCCATGGGTTGTCCTATTCTAAACTCTCCATTCACGAATTTAGAATACCTTCACATAAAGTAAAAAGTTGCTTGTTTTATTAGGCCATTATTTTCAAAATCATTCACTCTTTTTAGTTCAACATGACACCCCATACTCTATTAATGGCTTCTCTCACTAGTCGATAAACTCACCCATAGTAAAATCTATATATATACTATATATTTCAATACTATGTCCTTCTCAACCTAATATAATTCACTATCCTCAAACATTGATTTGATTTGTCACTCACAAGTCTCTTAACTTACTCCTCACGGATTTCCTTATTTGACTAAAATCTAAAAATCACTCACTTCCAATGTCATTCAAAACCTATCAAAATTATTTTCATTCCTCTATTTAATGGATTGGTTCATCACACACTAATTCCACTCGTATCTATCTATCATCCTACAAACTATTACCCACTTCAAACTCGCCCTTCTTAGTCCTCCTTTTTTCTTACAAACTCTTGCAATGGCCTATTCCTCCTCCAACAATGTGATTACTGCAGCAGATCTAAGGTATCCAGATTTGTTTCACAATTACAACTTACTATGCTCTCGCCCCATTCATGAAGGTAAATTGGTTAACTTTGACGACTTCATGCTCTTTGACTTAGACACCTATCTCCCTGAACTCAAACCTCTACTAGGATCTTCATCCCAAGCTGCCTATTATCCCGAACTAGTTCAACTATTTTATACCAACTTCTCTACTGATCATGAACAAACCACAATCACCAGCAAAGTCCGAGGAAAGCTGATGATTTTCGATGCTTCCGACCTAGGTAGAATTCTAAACCTACCTTCCACCGGTACCGACCTTAACACCATAGTACCAATCGAACGATCGGTACTTCGAAAAATACTTCTCTGCACCAACTGCTACCAACTTCCATGGCACATGAGGAATCTCCAACCTCATGCTCAACTACTTGCCCAGATTCTTCTCCACAACATCTATCCCAAGCTTCCCCGCTAGGGATTAGTTCCTCGAAAAATCTCTCTTCTTATCTACGCAATTTTTTCTTCGCTTCCGATAAACTGGTCATCCATTCTTTTCGACCTTTTTATTCGTTATCAAAAATTCGAGCCTCTTCTTTTTGGGTGTTTCATAACTCCCATTCTCAAATACTTCAAAGTACCCCTTCACAACGAAGTCATCCTCCGTCCCTCTCAGGTCCTCGATGATACCACCTTCAATCTAAGGTCCCTGCACATGCCCGACTCTGATGAAGCAGATCCAACATCCTCCTTCAATTACTTTTCTGCTATGATGGATATCGAGCACTCTCAGGATCGTATCCTTCGTAATCAAGCCCTGTTGCAGCAGACTCGCAAGCGGAATCGTGCCGACCGAACACATTCACCTCCTCCACCTTCGAGATAAACTCATTTTTTTTGTCTGTAATAACTTTTAATTACTTTTGGACTGTAATATTTGGTCTGTAATAACTCTCTTACTTTGATCCCTTCCTTTTTGTCCATGACAAAGGGGGAGAAAACATGTCTCCATTATTGGAGAAATACTCTAAACATTTTTTCAATTTTTTATCATATTATTATTTCTATGCATAATGTCTTTTTGACAGGGGGAGCATATTTTGTCATCATCAAAAAGGGGGAGAATGTTGAGAAACTCTGTTTTAATGTCACATAATATGATACACTGTCTCATTTGATTTTATATGATATGATAATATGTCCTCTTGAAAAATGTTATATTATGACTGAATATGTTTTGCCATAAATCTAACGAGTATTTGATGCAAGGATATCTCACCCAATAAGGATGGAGACTTCCTGTTCAAGTACAACTATGGTGCAATCATACTCCTTGAAGAAAAATCTTGATGAGTCATGCATTCCTAATAGTTCAAATAAAGAGATCGGCTACCTCAAGATGAAGACTTTTTTTCTTCTTTAGAGTCATATGTAACAGAACCTTCAGGAACTTGCATATTGCATATTACATACTCATTCATAAATACTATATCATAAAAGTATACGATAGTTTCAAAAAGCTCCTTTTTGAAAACCAATAATTGTACCTTCTTACAACCCTTTATGAAAAAGATATTTTGTCATGTAATAATTGTACCTTACACTATATACAAGACAACATGAAAAAGAAATGTAGGAAAAAGATAAAAACATAAAATCAGCTACAAAAGAAAAACAAATATAATATGTTTTTGAAAAGACTTTAGTTACCTTCTTTAAAGAAATGTTTTTTAATATAAGAAGAAGACAAAAACATAAATCGGCTACACAAAAGAAAAACAAATATAATATGTTTTTGAAAAGACTTTAGTTACCTTCTTTAAAGAAATGTTTTTTTTTATATAAGAAGAAGGCAAAAACATAAATCGGCTACACAAAAGAAAAACAAATAAAATATGTTTTTGAAAGGACTCTAGTTACCTTTTTACAAAACCATAGAATGTCGACTTAGTTGAAGTCATCATTCTCTTTACAAAGCATTAAATACCTCCTGTAACAAATCCTTGTTAATATCCTTCTCAGAGAATGTCGACCTTCTTTTGACCCTCATTCTCTCTGAAGACTTTGAAAAACACAACATAAAGAAAACACTTGACATGACTATGTACAAATAAATATCTCAAAGCACTCATTGTACTTACACTCATTTAAAGTAAAGAAGTACTTATGTACCTCAAATCATTAATTAGAATAAAGACAAAACTACAACCCAACGTTCAATGTACTATTATAAGAAATAGACTTTTTACATAAAATATGTATTACCTAAAAATTTACAACGACTAGTATACCCTTTATTTTACTTTTATGGAAAAAGGCATTCTCGAACTTCTCTAAAAGATATTTTTGAAATAACATAACATTTCACATTTCAAAAAGTTACAATTCCAAAATGTAACGACTACTTTTTAAAAGCTATATAAACACACTCAAATAAACTATTCAAACAATGGAATGGAATAGACGTGTGAGCTTACAACTAGAAAAATTCCTATTCGATATTTGAAAAGAGAGCCTTGAAAAAGAAACAGAAAAAGAAAAGAAAGAAAAGAGAAAAAGTCAAGTCCAGCTCTTTGACAAAGAGTATCCGCTGAGTGACAAACAGAACATTCTGAGAATCCTTCATTCGTGCATTCATATCATTCTGAAGGTTCTATAGGAAGTATTGTAACTCTGTTATTCACTGTATTCCTTCTTTGTTGAAAGAAGTAGACCTCTGTGAAAGAGGGTGTTGCCCTTCTCTGTTGAGAGAAGAAGACCTCTGTGAAAGAGGGTGTTGTCCTTCTCTGTTGAGAGAAGAAGACCTCTGTGGAAGAGGGTGTGCCCCTTCTCTGTTGAGAGAAGAAGACCTCTGAGGAAGAGGGTGTTGTAATATTTATCCGGTGACTCAGATGTTATAGTGAAAAGCTCAAGTGGTTTGCTTGGGGACTGGATGTAGGTCTGGATACTGACCGAACCAGTATAAATTTTGTGTTTTATGTGTTGTGCCTTATTGCCTGATTATTTTATTTTATCGATCTTTATCGTATTTCACTATTCACCCCCCCTCTAGTGGAATTTCACACTTTAGTGAAAACGATAATACTCATAGTTGTTTTGTCTCCTTAATTCACAAAAAATTGACTTCAATTGGTAAAACTAACATGTTATGTAAATAGAGGCAATTCAGCATTATACCTTTGAGTACGAACGTGTTTCATGAGCTGGTTTACATATCTACTATTACACCCTATACGAATTTAGAACACAATGTTCTACCTTTGGGTAGAATCGTTATTTTATAAAGTCACACACAATTATAATATTGAATCTTAATATGGTTTAAAGAATCCTCAATCAACATAACTAAGATCACTTTGATGATTGTATAAGTTAGTCAATAAAGATCTTTTACTAAAAACATATTTGTATTATGAAGCATGTTCATGCATACATGATAATACATGTATATTCATGACAAAATATGCATTATATCATCAAAATACGAGTTCATGCTTCAACTTATATACTTAAATTAATTTTGATAAAAACACATTAAAAATGTCATGAATTTAGTTATAATGCATGCTTTAAAATATTATGCATAACTTAAATAACATAAAATGCATGTATTAAACATGCCTAAGTCATGTTTTCTTAACAGTAAACACTTATAAAGCATAAAAATAATAAAAACATACTCTTATGGGTAAAACTTGGGGTTTTCAAGCTGAAATCAATCTAAAAATATCCTGAACTAGTCTGAAATAGCCCTGAACTGGTCATCTTAGAGTCTAAATCGGTTTTAAAACTAATGAACTGGTCTAAAACATGAACAAAAGCTCATAAAACCCTATAACCAAATGAGAAAATTCATGTTCTTTCATGAATTCATGAAAATAGGGTCTCTATATCTCAAAACTAGTGAAAAACTGATAGGAACTGGTCAAAAATGGCTCTGAACTTATCCCAAAAAGTGTCATATCGGTTACATAATCGATTCAGGTGTAAATAGTAAACAGACCCCTTTTCGGATCTGATTTGATACAATCCAGGTCTAGATTCAGTTCCAATGGATCCCAAATTGTATGCCCTCAGTTTGGATCCAATCTAGATCCTGACCCATAATGATCGGGTCTCGAATTAGATCTAATGATCCAAACCTGATTTAGATCCAGATCTGGTTGTATCTGGATCTCAACCTGGACTATCCAGATTAGACCATACCCGAACGAGACCCAAATCTGGATCGTGACTTAGACTATCCAAATCAGATCAGACCAGACCCAAATGAGTCTGAGTCCGGGTTTGATCCAGTCGGGTCAGATCCGAACATCGACCCGTTGTTCGGACTAGACCCAGACCTAAAACCCAAATGGGTTTGGGTCTGATCCAATGGGTTGGGTCTTGACCTGATCAGAGCAGGTTCCTCAATGGTTCTGATACGTGGATCAGGTCTGACCCGTAATGTGACGCAGACCTAATCCACCCAAAACGGGTTTGGATCAGGCCTACCAACGGGTCAGTATACCCGATCTGACCTGAGTCACAACTCAGAAAAAGGGGTCTGATGGCCTTTTTTGTTGCTGAGAAAACCGAAGGGCCACGATCGGTGGGTGTAAAAACCTTCGACCCCGTACAGTGGATGGCAGTGATGAGGCCGCCGCAACGGCAACCATTGGCAAAGGTCATCCCCTCCTCTCCAGGCATGAGGTAAGGTTTACATTTTTTTTTTGATATACAATGCCGCCAAGGCTGCTCTTGCCACCGACGGCTTGTTGTCGCCTACCTGGCCGACAAGGATAGGTGATGGCACCAATGAAACCATCGTCTATCTCTGTACTGGCAAAAAATAAAAAAAATGATAGCAGACAGGGATTTCTACATGTCGACTCCCCGTTCCTACTACTCACCATCATCGACATCGACGACGGGCAAAAAATGTCATCATTGATGGTGACTTCTTGTCACTAGTCAGCCTCCGTCAGCGGCACTGGAAATGACGAAGGCCACTCCATGAGAACTCTGCCACCGGTGAGTCCTCTGACTTTTGTGCCATGTAGCTTTAGATAGCATGTTGGGTTTGCTGGCCGGAGTCAGTCACCCGACAAGGTTGCGCCTACTGAGAGCAGGCATCCAGCGACGATGGTTGGAAGAAATAATTCTGACAATAGATTCGGCAAGCATCTAATTGACGCCACCAATGCACCTACATGCATAGTGGAAGCCTGGTGGGCCCATAACCCAATGTTGGTGTATGCTTCAAAATTAGAACCGGAATGTAAAAATAATACATGCCGGTAGACTCTATGGACGAAATGACGTGTGGGTGCTCGACGTTCTCCTCAACCTAGCAACGTGCACGATGATCCTAGGCCTTCAAGTCGATGGTGAGCAGGACCCAAAACTCAATGAGAAAAATGAGAACACCTTAGATATACTCATCAAGCAGCCATGCTTCTATTTATAGTAGGAGGAAAGTGGGGGTTCCAGAATGTGAACCTTTTAACATTCACGGAACTCTTTCTCCACTAATTGCTCACTAACCCCTTCATTAGTGTCAAACAGAGTCATGCTTAAGGTTGGACTCAAACCAAAATGTCCAACAAAAACCCCTATCATTGACCATATGTTGGCAGGATTCCAGTTTGTAAAGCCCTTGAGGTCCATCTTGCTCGCCCAAGAGTACACCCAGCTTCAAAGGGACGACCTCCATGGGTTTCCAACTCGAGATGTCCCATCAACTTGGTGACATTCACAAGTCACCCCTACCAGATGAGTGGAGCTCATTATCTTTACATTGCATGAAATCAAGCAGTGTGGGGTGTTAGATTTCGACCATTAATTAAACTCTTGAGTTGATAGTATAACATCAAGTATGATATCAACACCTTTAAGTTAGCTCCTTAGAATCAACTATTAACCTTTTTAGTTGAAAAAATAGTGAAAGGATTGGATTATAAGATGAACTATCAAAAAGATTGGAGTATAAGATGAGTAAAACAATTGTGGTTATCACCATTTATAATTTGGCTTGCTTGTAACCCAATAGGGCCCATTGCATTGACATGTGAAGCTAGTGTTCTTTTTTTTCAGTGATATTTGACTTTCTTTTTAATATAATGAGATCCTTATTGTTAATAGGAATTCCGAGGTCTATGAAAATCTGTTTTTTTTTCTCAGCAAAGTCAAAGGATGCATGGCAATGCCACTGAAAATTTGGAAATTTTCTAAATTTTATGCATTCATTCCAGTATTAAAATACTAAAAAATACCCTGGTAGCAATTACTTTAGTGCAATATTCAAATGCATCTTAACAAACTAGATCTTGGCATACAAAAGATATGGAGTCAAGCACAAAGCACAAGACAACATATATCACCTAATTAGCTTGCCTTTCCTCATAGAAGGCCAAAGGCTTTGCTTACAATGGATGGCAATAGATAAGACCACTATGAGGGAGTCAATCAAGCTCATTAAGTTGAAAATTTGTAGTTAGAGATGTAATTCATGAAAGAAAGGTCAAAAGTTGTCATTCATATATAAAAAGTGTGTAGAAAGGGTTCGCAATTTTATATATATATCCTTTTGAGTTATGTATTTTGAGCACCAGTGAAGATCATTATCCAATAGGTTAATGTTTTTGAGTGTTATCTCTCTTGAGCCTTTCTTTGTGTGAGATTGAGAGCTTCTTTAATATATTTCTTTCAATAAGAAACAATTAATGAAAAAAACATCAAAAAAAATTCACTAATATTACTTTATGGTTTTCTTGTTTAACTTTGCTTTCTCAGGGTGATATATATATGAGAGAGAGAGAGAGAAAGAATCTTTTGAAAGCAAAAATAAGAAACAATTAAAGAAAAAAACCTTCAAATTTTCTCAATAATATTAGTTGATGGGTTTTTTTTTTAACTTTGCTTTCTAAGGGTGTGGTTGCTTCTCGAAGGATGCTAGGCTGCATGTCAATGTTTAGGGATGAAAACGGTTTTAATAAGGAACAACTAAATACATGGGAATTTGGGTCAAAATTAAATCCAGAATAGCAAAAAATTGCAGAAGCCCATCCTACATCTGACCCATTTTTTTTTTTTATAACCCAGAAAAACTGCACCCAACACCAAGACCTGGTCATGCTGGCTGAACCTGCCATACCTACGATCATTCATGCCGGCAGGTCAAATTTAGAAGCTAGAACCCTGCCTTCAAGGAATATACTATGGATTGGCTTGCGCAGAGGGATAACACCCATGAGAATGGAACCTTAACTGCCCGTCTAGCTGCTAAGGCACTGCAAATATCCGACCAATTTGCATCCCTAGTCATGGTGTAGAGCCTCGATCTCTGCAGAAATGACCAGCTTTTGGGTTGCCATAGTAGAATATGAGACATGTTACACAAGATTTAGAGATGGTTTTCATGCTAATTTGACAAAGAATCTTATCCCATTTGGACTGCTAGAGATCATATGTACCAATGGTTGAAAATGTGGGAGCCTTGGAAGGTTGGGATGGATGCTTCTTCATTTGCCATATAGAGATGGACCTTTTTTTTTTGCTTTTTTGAAAATGCCAAAATAGAGTAGGGCACTTTCAATAATTCCTCTATATGATTTTGATTGATTTGGTAGCACCTAGGATAAACTTTATAATTTCATTTTGTGTTCACATTATATGCAGCGGCTAGCCACCCATCTTGGCATTTCTCGAGATGGGTGTCATCTTCATCTCGAGAAATGTTGAGATGGGTGGCTGTCAGCGGCGCTGTATAAAAAAAATGCCCTCTCTTGTTTTTCCTTTTAAACTTTTTTTTTTTTTTTTTAGTGATGATCAAGCAAGTGTTTAAGCAGGAATACATCAATTATTACCTATGTAACAGGGATAGGCCATTTTGGTGGTGTGTGTTTGTGACACAACAGGCTGGAACAGGTGGACACAGGCACTGACACATATATAGGCAATGTTATCAGTAGATGCCATTAGGGATGGCAGTGGGGCGGGGCGGGGGACAAGGTCTCCACCCCTGCCCTGCCTCAAGATTTTATCCTCCACCCCCGCCTTCATCCCCGTTTCATGTCCTCCATCCCCGGTTCAAACGGGGATGAGGCGGGGCGGGGCGGGGATATTGCGGGGAAAAGTGGTTGGGGCGGGGATCATGGCGGGGATGGGGTGGGGCGGGGAAAAGTGCACGTCCATCCCCGCCTCCACCCCCGGACGGGGATGGATTTTAACCTTCGTCCCCGCCTCCATCCCTGTTTCATACCCTTCATCCCCGGTCCAAACGGGGTGAGGCGGGGCGGGGCCTCGCTTTCTCCCGGTCCACTGCCATCCCTAGACCCCGCTTTCTCCCGGTCCACTGCCATCCCTAGATGCCATGGCTATACCAGTTTGTTATGAGTAACATTTTTGAGAATGAGAAAAACGGGAAGAAAGTTTCTCAATTTTGCCCTTTCACAATTAAAAAAAAGGAGAGAAAGAGAACATTCTCTCTCTATATATCTAGATTGATTCAGCTCCCTGAAACTGGTATTCCGGCAGCAATCATCTTCCTTGGAGCCGAGACATTCTCCTCATTTTTTAGAATGGAAAAAAAATGAGAGAACGTTCTCTGTCTCTGTTGATTCAGCTCAACCGGCCAGACTAGTTTACTGCCGGCAGGTATTCCGGCAACAACCTCGAGAGAGAGAGAGAACGTTCTCTTGTTTTTTTTTTATTGTGAAAGGGCAAAATGGGGAGGCTTTCTCTCCATTTTTTTCATTCTAAAAAATGTTAGCTGGTATATGTGATGGCAGATATCCGCTCCCTGGAACAGCTCTCGTTATCAGTATTGGCTTGTATCGGCTCGTTTGCAAGCTGGATTGAAATATTTTTTAATAAATATAAAAATATCAAAAATAATTTTTAATATTATTTTACAATTATTGTAATAGTTTTAACACGTGTCACGTTATGATTGACACGTAATAAATTATTATTATTTTTGGGCTGAATGATTCAATTGAGTATCGATATTGGCCGATATAGCTGAATCAGTGGCCCAATGAATATGATTTAGGGCAGATACTGATACTAACAACATTGTATATATGCAATATTTTAATATTATTTTTTATTTTTTTAAAGTTGTATTTCAATAACAATTTATTTTTAACATTAAATATCAAAAAATAGTTTTTTATTTATTAAAAAATTTTGTAACCTCATGTCCTATTTTTTGAAAAAAAATCAAACTTGCCGGGGTCAAACTCATGTCAAACTTCCTCGTGTCCACGTGTCTTTGTGACATAGATTATTACTTAGTGAAAAAACAAAAAGGATTATAAATAATAATCAATTTTTAAGTAGACAAGCTCAAAGAATCGAACTCATTAAAATTACAAGTTTTTCCCATATGTATAGATTATGGAGGAGTGTTCCTTTGTCGAAACCCCAAAGGTTGAAGTTGAGTGCATGGTTTTAAAATCTAGTGACTTGTCACTCGTGACTTGGTCGGGTCAACACGGTGACTTGTTCGGGTCATGTTAACTTTATAAAATATATAAATATATGTATATACTATCTATATTTTATAATATTTTACCAATATATTATATATAATATATATTATATGATATTTTTATAATTTATTTAATATATAATTTTATTAATACATGTTTTTTTACCCCCTGTCGATGTGCAGTCATGTGATGGAGGGGTTTTTGCTTGGCCTAACCAAAAAAATAAAATTACAAAAACATGTCTAATCTTTGTCTTATTTACAAACACATGCCTAACTTTTGAGATATTACAAATACACGCATAATTAACAAAGCTATTCTCAAAAGTTAAGCGTGTATTTGTAATATTTCAAAAGTCAGGCATGTTTTTGTAATTTTTTTAAATAAATAAAGGTTCCTAGGTTAACCCTACCTGATGAACAGATCCCATACTTTGAAACTTGCTAGGATGGCAGCAAAAGAAAATTTGCATGACCAAATTTTGAGTATGCTAATATGTCTTCCAAAAAAGGGGACTTAAAAAAGTGACAGGTTAGAATTAGATCCAAGTGGGTACTGGTCCAGATTTTGATCGGCTGACTGCTTTAAGGGGGTCCACAGCGGACCCGACCCGCACCCTTTTGTTCATATAGGACTCCAACCCTTAATATTTTTTCATTTTTTGATAATCGTCCGATTTCAATCCTGATGTATTGGATGATGAATTAGATCTATTTGATACCAAATTATTGTAAAAATAGTAATTTGTAAAAAGGATTTTAGCTGATTTCATGTTGGATCCGGGTCTGTCCTAGTTTGTATTGGAAATAACCGAAACAAATCGTTTCCTTAAAAAGAAAGTATTGGTTTGGTTTGGTTTGGTTTGGGTTGGTTTGGGTTGGATAAGTTCTGGATTGATGCAACTGATCGAATGCTATGGGTGCAAATGGACCAGATTTGGTAGGGACTGCAATGCAAACCCAACGCATTATTCTCAGATATGGATCTTGAAATACTGTCCAGATATATATTTTGATCAAATTTGGACATGCATGAACGGAAACTTTGGTTTGAGATTCAAATTTAGTTTGGTGCTTTCTGTCCAATTGACATTTGGATCTAGATCAAATTCGATGCATTTGCACTGTTCACATGTAAAACCCTTATTTCCAATCTTTTTTTGTGTGGCATCCTTGAAACTTGGTGTGGATTAACTTCACTACGTCGGATCTTGTTTGGATCCCGTTTCTGATTCTGACCTGCTGCTCAATATTTGGAATCGGATTTGGGTCTAATATGATCTTGTTTGGAATCGCCAACCTTCAGCTTAGAAGGGAGGTGACGCCCATGGGATTTGAACCTAGACTGCTCCTCAAACAGTCTTGACCCCATCCCACTATGTCAAACCCCTTTGGTCAAGAACTTCTCTCTCTCTCTCTCTCTCTCTCTTTTCAAAAGAATAGTCACAAGTATTGTTATCGGGATTTTATCGGCAAAGGAAAATCTCGTGAACGATGAATTAAAAAAAATGTTTTTAGGAAAACATCAGTATATTTAAAATTTTAAAATATCAGAAAACCATTAAAAATATAAAATATTGTGTTAATAACGTGATAATATTGGGATATTTTTTAAATAAAATTATTTTGAAAATATCACATTTTTGGGGGGGATTGTATTGGTTTTTGAAAGAATAGCTAAAGATAAAATCACGAGATTTAAAAAAAAAAGGTGATCTTGCAAGATCTCTCTCTCTCTCTCCACATGCACGCAGTTAGCATCATGGGCAAGGAAATATCACATTAATGGATACAAAAAAACAATTTCGTGTGTTCTTATTTTTGTTTCAACAGTAAATATGGAAAAATAACCAAAACCATATGTGACTGGCCTTTCATAGAAATCTAGACCTAAAATTCACATTTTCTTTCTTTCCTGTTTTTTGAATGGCAAGCTGGGGTTAGGCAGACCCCCTACCAATTATAGAACTATACCATTGGGTTTTGAACCTGCAACGTCCCAACACAAGGTAACGTGCACTAGCTGCTCCTACCAGACAAGCGGAGCCGACTTGCGCGCAAATGCAGTCTTTTAGTTCAACAAATTTGGTCTTTGTTTATATACACATGTATATATGGGGCCACTAAGGCTTAACTCATTTAATAAGGGGGCAACTCGTGGATGTCATGAGTTCAAAACCCATGGGTGTTCACGAGGCGAGGTTAGGTGATTGGGCCAAGTATTTTACAAAGTACCCAGGCCACACAAAACACGGAAAATCGCTACACGCACAGTGATTTTTCGTGTTTTTGTGCGACCGGAGTATTTTGCAAAGTACTCGAGCACAATCATTGGATCTGCTCTAGGGTGTTCATCCCTTGCCACAAGGCCGAAGCTGGGTGTAGTCTCTAGTGGACAAGGGGGATATGGGGGGTTACATCAATGAGCTCATAAGTAAGGTGATTTTCTCGGCCTTCTGACCACACATTGACTGGCATCTAGTTGGTAAAATTTTTGAAGTCCACCCTACCCTGCAAAGAATGCACTTAGCTTAATGGAGGTTCCCTCTTAAGTTTCAAATTGTGGACATCTGATGTTGGGTGATAAACCATGGTTGCCCCTAAATATCCAGGCAGGGGTTTGCTCTATTTATATATTATGATCCAATTCAAACAATTAGAAGCATATTAGGTATCACATAAACCATCATGATGGTGCATCCAACTTTACGAGCCAACATTATTAGAAGCATGTTAGATACCCCTTAGGCCATGATGGTGGATCAGAGATGCTTTAGTTGTGGGCCTAGCAAAAGAAAATATCTTTTTTTCTAGATAGGGAAGGTAAACAAGTCAAACTAATAGAACAAGGCATGTTTGGGCTTAGTTCGTTTGCTGGTGGACTGAACTTGTGACTTGGCTCATGTTTGTAATAAGCTAAGACGATACTACAAGGATGAGGGTCAATAGCGGCTATTGTTTTTTCAGTGAGAAAAAATCTCTCCACTATTGATAAAGCAATAACAACAAGATTTTTGTCATCGCTAATTGATAGGTAATAGCAGGGATATAAATATTTTGCCGTTATTACTCTACTATGGTCATGAATCTCACCGTTATTATCTTTATCAATAACGGTGAACTGAATATCCCCTAGAATGCATTGCTCCTGCAGACATCTCGTTGTTAATGACATATGTATCATGGCGAGATTCTCTGACCGTTAGATATTGTCGTTAAAACACTTTAATGGTTGTATTTAATGGACAATAACGGTGAGATTTGGATCTCATCGTTATAAGGTTTTGCTCTTTAATGACAACAATTATATTGTCGTTATAGAGTGACATCTATAAAAATAGGCTCAATAGGCCTTTTTTATATTTCTTTCTTTTTCTCTCTCTTTCTATTTCTCTACTATGTTAGATCGAACGATCCATGTTTTACTAGGGTTACCCATCATTAGGGGTCATGTAACCCTTCACGCTATCAGCATTGACTCTCACCCTCTTAGAATTCCCAAGCCGACCCTCATTCTCATTCCACCACTATCGTCGGTGTCACCCCTCGCTCTTCGGCAACCTCTATTACAGGCCCATGTTGTTTATCAATCAAACTCTCTATCTTTCTCTCTCAGGTGCTCTTTCTCAATCAAGCTCTCTCTCTCTCTCTCTCTCTCTCTCTCTCTCTCTCAACCATCAACCGCCCCTCTACCTCTCTGGCTACCTCTATCGCCCCCTCTACCTCTCTAACCGCCTTCATCACTCACGATGCCAGACCCTCTTTCTCCAGCTACCACCACCGCCTATGCTAGGCCTCTCTCTCCAACCACCATTGTTGTTACCCCTCTCCCTTTTCGGATACTTCTATCACAGGCAAGCTCTAGATCAGTTAAGCTCTCTCTCTCTCTCTCTCTCTCTCTCTCTCTCTCTCTCTCTCTCTCTCTCTCTGCGCAATCATAATTTTCTTCATTGTGATTCCATCCTGATTTTCTGTGTTACTTTTTTGAGTTATTTTGTTGTCCTGCTTGTTGATGGATTTATGTGGAATGTGGAAACTACAGCTAGGGATAGGGTTTCGTTGATCCCTTTCCTGTTAAATTGGAGTTGATCAAACTTTATGGATTTCAAGTTGCTAGTATCGAATTAAGGGAACACCATTTTTTTTTTGGTTTGGCTGTTTTTTTTTTCTTTTTCATTTGGTTCTCCAGTTTGATGTTACTTTTTTAGCATTAGTGAGTGAATTCCTTTCGTTGATCATGTTTGTAATCCATTTTTGCTATATGTACTAGTGATTCTTTGGTTCTTTATTTTATTGTTGTTTTCTCTTTTTTTGACACTCAACTTCTTGCTTGTTCACTCATTTTGTTATTACAAATTGCATAAGCATACAATTATGAATTTCAAGTTGTGTTTGGTGTTGATCTTCAAAGCTTGAAGGATTTTTATGTAATTTCTTAAGTAGACTTTGTTTTTTTCTTTTTCTAGTTAGGTTTATGCAAGATTTAGGAGTTTTTCCCTATGATAAGCATTTTGAATTTTGAGTTATGTTGTTTTAGTTTTTGTTTTGGCATTCTATTGTATATATGCATCCTAAATCCAAAATTTAATTTCGGCTAGGGTTAGGGTTTTAATGATATATGTTTATTTAAGCTTTGATTTTAGGATTTTTTTGTGCAATCATTGTATGTGCATGTGAAATTGATTTATATATATATCACTGATCAAAGATTCTCTTGTTGAATATACTAGGGTCGCCATCTATGAATATGGATCAATCATGAATACACATTCATGACAGAAGTTCTAAACCTTATACATCTAGAATTTATCAATTCCTTGAAGCATCATGTGTTCATGTTGATTCCATAGGTAAGATGTGATGTTCATGTCGAGACTGCAATAATAAAAAATCTAAAGTTCTATGACTGATCAAATTGCATTTGATTGGACGTGGTTTCGGTCCAAAATATATTGAGTCTCATGTGAATGTGACCCAACCCCATATAGATGCAATGCATGTACATCATGATGAGAGTAAGGATATTTAATACAATAATTAAATAATCTACGACATCAACAAAGATCTCATGTCGTTACACCAAGATGATTCAGAGGATGATTGATAAATATTTTGATGTGAATGATAGTAATGTATGTTAACCTAGATAGTGAATATTCTTGTATATTAACTTAAATTGTATTTTGTATTAAAAGAGTTTTGATAGTAAATATTCATGTATGTTAACCTAAATAGTGAATATTCTTGTATGAGTCAATTTTGTAGTGTAGTCTGATCTAACATTGTTTGTATGAAATTAACAAATGTCAACATATTCACGATGAGGATGTGAGTGTTCTTCCTCTCTCAGGATCGGTTCACTATCTGTGAACACCTAAACGAGATCGACTTCAAATCACAGGTGGGTGATACTTCAAGGGCGGAAGAGGTGCCCTCACATATACCAAAGGCTACTACAGCTTTAAAGCGATCCATGAAAGCCTCAGATAAATATTTTAGTAATTCTTTAGTATAATTAACAATTTATTATTATCATTTATATTAATATTTATTTATTACTACAAATTAGCAACTACAGAATCTTTTCAGTGCAAACGTGAGAAGAACAAATGTGTAGACTACCACAAGCAAATCAAGCAACAAAAGGCTTCAGTAACTATCAAGTCCGGGACTCAAGGACTCGTAGACGAGAGCTCCTCTACATTCTTCAGGAGGCCTTCGTGCATCATCAGAGAGCGGTTCATACTCACTCACAACTCGTAAATAAATCTTTCAGACGACGAGAAATGGTGTTGCATGCGATAATTTATGTAAGTATATTGTCTAACTATATTTTAATAAACAAATTAATCCATAAAAAGATTATTACTAACTATATTTTGATAATTAGGTATAAGACGAGTCTGATTTAGATAAGGATATACCTAAACATTAGGCGTGCATGGAGAAACAACTTACACTATCATACTCAAGGGTTCGAGAAGGTTTTCATAAGTATTACTAAAAGTTTAAAAATCATGACGTAGCAGAACATCCTCCGGAAGGATGTGACTCTGGAGTCTGAAAACTTATTTGCATGGTTTTCATCGAAGCCTATTGGATGATAAATATTGGATATATATTTATAAGTGAATAAATATTCAAATTTTTATATTTTCATCTTATAATTGATATGTCTATGGTTAACAACAGGCGTTAAAGAAAAAATTAACAAATAGAGCAAAACAAATAATTCTATATACCAGTGGATCATCTTTGTACCTTCAAAGGTATCATATGAGGGTAAGTTTCTTATTCTTTAAGTTTATTTTTTATATAGTATATTGTTAAATATGTTTGATATAATAAATTCTTAATTTGTTATTTGCAGACTGAAATAGATGGATAGGAACCGACAAAAAGTGCATTCTACAAAGAGACGTACACCCATTCAGACTGCAAGATATCCATCTGTAGCAAAGCAGAAAAACTTTTATAAATAACTCACATTTTTTAGTGTCACATTCATTCATTCTATTTTGTGCATTCTCATTAGTTATTGATAATCAATTATTAACGACATTTAAACAAAACTTAATCTATGAAGATTAAAAGTTCAACATCTTCTTCATAAGAAGGTTTGTCGATGATGCAACAAGACATCTTTGTTAAGGTCCTCGAGGAGTGGTTTGAACATGTGAGGAGAATGGGTAAATTTGTCATTTTGTCCAAACTATCCTTCTACATCTTGATCCAAATTTCAGAGCTATTTTCTTAGTTAGAGGCGACACAAGCGAAGCTCCAACAATTAATAGAAGAACAAAAGATGGACCAAAAAGAATGAAAGCGAGAAAGAGCATAAAAAGAACAAGAAAGACAGAAAATAAAGTGAGAGACAGAAGCAGCTAGGAAGTTCAGAAAAGAGATACAGGCCTTCATGAATGCGCACCGACACAACCCCATATCTTAGATACAAAATTTCTAAATTCTCCTTGTTTAACTATAAATTTTTTCCTTTCTATAATTTCTAAACTAGTTGTTTACTTGTTTATGATCTAATTGTTTTGAATCTCTTGTGATTGGTGTATGCATTTTCAAGGTTATATAGCATCTAAGTAAGAAAGATGCTACATAACTTTGAAAATGTGTACATCCATGACACAAATTAAATTTTGATTTATATAAATATTAGAAGTGTATATCTTTGTTAAAAGCTTAGATGAGATGTAAGGGGTTTATATTTGAAGTGTATTTGTTGCAGGCTTGAAGAAGAAGTAAGATGGGGGGGTTGTATTTTTTAAAAATGTATTTGAAGTGTATGTTTGTTACAAGTTTTTGTTGAATATAAAAAAAATTGAAAACTATTTTTTTTTGTTTTTTGTTTACAGGTTTATAGCATATAACAATGATATCCATGTCTCATCGTTATAAGCGAGATCCCTCTCTCGTTGTTATAACCTATAATGGAAAGAATAGTACCTCATTGTTATAACCTATAGGTAGCCTATAACAGGAGCCAAGGATCTCGTTGTTATATCCTATCTCTCCATTAAAGTTTGCTATGTCGTTATTGGTATTCCCAATTTCGACAAGATTCTTTGTTGGTGTTAATTTACTCTTTAACGATGAGCTATAAATGTCATCGTTATTACTCAACAAAGGCCAATTTTATTCGATGACTTATCGACAAAAAATCTCTCCATTATAGGCCTATAGCAGTGAGAAATAGGGAAATAGTAGTAAGATATATCGCAGTTATTAACTTGCATTATTGTAGTGCGAGCTCAAGCTTAGCTTGACTTTGAACGAGGTGAGCCAAACATGAGCTGGCTCATGTAAAAAAGTTTTATGTTATTTATACCTGGAATATGTGTGTGTGTGTCACTATAATATGTTAACTGAAAATATGTGAATTTCATGAACCAAGATTCTTATGAGTTTTTTTATTTATTTTCTTAAATTTTACCATACGAATGTGTTCTAGATGCATGGTTTTATATAAACAAAGTCTTAGATCATCTGATTAATATGCATAAGAAGAAGGCTTTAAAATGAATGGCTCAAATTTTTTGTAAATATTCAAGCATCCAAAAATCACACTTTTTCATTAAAAATACATTATCCAGGTATCAATTCCTAGCAAATGAACCACGTTGAATATAGTTGCAGGATTGGATCTGCAAAAAAGTGTTAAAATGCCTATTTCACACTACGATTCACATATTTTCAGTTAACATATTCTAGTGACTATATATATATATAAACTTAAAATATATATTACTTAAAAAAATATAGAAAATGATTGTATTGTATGACAAAATGACATGCTTTTTGAATTGCCTTATAATTTTTGAAATCCTACTAACGTCCAAAACCGCAAATATTCAAATGCAAAAGAACCATTTTAACCTTTGCATGTACAAATTTCCTCCAGATATGTGAATTTTCTCTCAAATATGTACCCAAGTATTACATTCAAGATCTGTGATAGACTTTGTCACTGATTTTTAACCTAGAAAATGAAAAATTTTGAAAAAAAAAGAAACTAGAGAGAAATATATTTTTAAGGACACCTAATTCGCAAAAAATAATAAATGAGCACTGAAATACAACTTCAATAGAGTTTCTAAAACTGGAGATAAACAAACACAGTTGCGCCTATCTTGATTATTCTATACTATTTTTTAGCTACTTGTGTCAAAAATATAGAAAAATAATTAAAATGACAAAGATAAATCAAAGTGTTAGCTTTTCAATGCCACCAAGATCAGCATTCCTAAAATAGAAGATGAACAAACACAGTTGAGATCATCTTGATTATTTTATACTATTTTTTGGATAACTATGTCAGAAATATAGAAAAATAATAAAGAGGACAAAGATATATTGGGGCGTTAGCTTTTCAAGGCCACAAAGATCATCTTGATTTGATGAGTGGTTGAGAAGAAACGTCCCCTGAAAGATAAATTACTTTATTATTTTTATCTACAGAGATGTTTTTGTTCCAGTTTTAGAACTCAAAAATATAACCCTTAGAAAAGTTTTAAGTTTTAACTCAAAACAATAAAGTTATAGGCCTATGTCTCAACTTTTCAACGACTATAAAAACAACTTTTTGACATTGAATAAAAGAGATACAATTATAATAATAAAGGTTGTTTTGCAAAAAATATGTAAATGTGCAATTTTTCTCATATATATGTTGGTTTCCTCGTATATATGTGAAGTTCCTCTTGTATATGCAAATTTTCTCTTAAACATGTGAATTTCTTCATATATATGTGAATTTTCTCTTATATATGCGGTTTTTTTCTTAAATATATGCAAAGTTTCTCCTATATATGCGACTTTTCTTATTAATATATGCAAAGTTCTTCCTATATATGAAGATTTTTTTCTAAACATGCAGATTTTCTTTTAAAATATGTGAATATGCGAATTTTCTCACATATATGTAGATTTTATCCTAAACATACGAACTTTCTCATATATATGCAGATTTTCTCCTAAATATATATGTTCTTAATATATATGTGAATTTTCTCCTAAGCATGTGAATTTCCTCATATATATGCAGATCTCCTAAATATATGCAAAAAAAAAAATCCAAAGGTAAGTTGGAGTTTGGCCAACCCCACTAGTTATTATTAAATGTACCACCGTGCACTAACAACTCCTACCAACCACTTGAAGCCCCCGTTGGTAAATATATGCAAAGTTCCTTCTATATATGCAGATTTTCTCCTAAACATACAAATTTTCATTTAAAATATGCG
The DNA here is from genome assembly GCF_984573655.1 of Nuphar pumila. Lineage (NCBI taxonomy): Eukaryota > Viridiplantae > Streptophyta > Magnoliopsida > Nymphaeales > Nymphaeaceae > Nuphar > Nuphar pumila. The sequence continues at coordinate 178,549,786 of NC_143249.1, read as the reverse complement.
AATATGCAAATTTTCTCATGCATATACGATTTTCCTTCTAAACATGTGACTTTTTATTTAAATATATGTGAAGTTTATCATATATATGTGGAATTCACAATGTCTAGGAGGAAATCCGTATATATAAGAGGAACTTCGCATATATTTAGGAGAAAATTTACATGTTTATGTGAAAATCCATAAATATATGAGAAAATTCATGTTTATAAGGAAATCCAGATATATTGGAGGAACTTCACATATATATGAGGAAATTCGTATATATATATATATATATATATATATATATATATATACACACACACGAAAACATTTACATATTCTTATATTTTCTATATTCAATGTCAAAAATCTAGGTTTTTGTAGTTGTTGAAAAGCTGAGACGCATGCCTATAATTTACTATTTTGAGTAAGAACCAAAAACCCTTTTAGGGTTTCTGTTTTTGAGTTCTAAGACCAGAATAAAAACATACTATGCAAATAGGAACAATCGAACAATATATCTTTTGGAGGATGTTTTTTTCTCAACTGTTCATCAGATCAGTGTTCATTCATCATTTTTCAGCGAATCAGATGTCGTTGGAAAGGTATTTCTATCTAGTTTCTTTGTTTGTTTGTTTGTTTTTGTATTTTTTTTCGAAATCCTTCATTTTCTAGGTCAAAAATTAATGCTAAAGTCTGTCGCATATCTTGGATGGAATACTTGAACACATGTTTGAGAGGAAATTTGCATATTTGAAAAAAAAAATCACACATGTAAAGGTTAAAAGCATCTTTTTACATCTAAATATTGACAATTTTGGTCAACAGGCATATAGAAAATTGTAAGGTTTTTAGAAAAATGCATCATTTTTTATATATTTTTTTATCTATACAGGTTCACTCAAGCCAAACTCGTTGTGTTAGAACTCAACTCATTTAGGCTAAATAAGTTGCTCATGGCTCAGCTCGCCATCTGCATGAGTCAAACATGAACGAGCTTGCGACGAGCCAAAACAAATCTAATAGTGAGCTGTTTGGTTCATTTACCGGCCCTACCCCGACGCCCCCTTCTTAAAATTTAGACATAAATGTGTCTTCTCATCCGGGTTCAGCTTGGCAATGTATACCAAACATTTTGGCATACACGGATTTGCATTTACATATGCACTGCATATAAATGAGCTATATCACAAGGATAGGGGTGCAACTAGACTCATGACTTGAGTTCGATAAGCAGTTTTTCATTTTTTTTTTTGAAAAATAGGATATGGTGACAAATTATTATTTTTTGATATTTTCATATATAAAACATATTTTCATTATAATATTGTTAAATAGTGTTAACATAATATTAGAAACATTAAAATAATATCTATAAGTGTTAGAGTCGTTTCAGTTGCCCTCTAATTTGCATCACTGTGATATGGTATGTGAACAAGCTCTGGGTAAATATTTTTTTGTTTTGAAAGGCAATCTGGTGTTAGGCAGACCCCTACCAGATATCTCTTAAGCCCCCATGTGGTAGAGGGATTCGAACCTGGGCCTTAAGCTTGGCACAGGACCCCGCTTACCACCATAGTGACAAACATTTTTTTTGGCAAAAACTTGTTTTTTTTTTTAAACTCATGAGAAATTAAAAAGTTTTCATAAATTTTGCATTTTTTTGACAAAAATCTTGGCAATAAAAAAATAATTTAAAAAATATTAAAAAATTACAAAAAAATATTAATAAAATTTATTTAAAAATAAAAATACATGGTTTTTTCACGATAAGTAGCCATTTAAAATGTAAATATCGTGTTTAAATCATGGTATTTATGGTTTTTCATAAATCTCACAATATTTTGAAAATCTCGCAACAAATTGCCGTTTAAAACTCTCAGGCAATTTCGTGGGATATTATTGCAAGATTTTCATAAATCTCACGATATTTTGAAAATCTAGCAACAAATTGCCGTTTAAAACTCTCAGGCAATTTCGTGGGATATTATTGCAAGATTTTCATAAATCTCACGATATTTGTCACTTTTCTTACCACAGGGGATACCACCTCGGTGGTGTAGTGGGTAAATATTTGCTACTATTGAATGTACCATAATTTTGAGTTGGAAATTTTGACAGCATAGTTTGTTTGCTAGAGATTGCACCTTGGATCATGTTTTTTTAACCTGAAAACCTAATTTTTAGAATCATGAAATTCTTATACAATGCAAACCGTTGATCGTTTGAAGCCTTTAAAAAACCTGCTTACATTAGGGGTGGCAATCGGCTCGGGTTGGCGGGTTGGCGGGTCAGCATACCTCAACCCGAACCCGACCCGTTTATTAAACGGGTCGGCTGTGGCAAACATGAACCCGACCCGTTTAATAAACGAGTAACCCGACACGACCCGCCAACCCATTTAATAAATGGGTTGGGTCGGGTAAACGGGTTTTCAGGTTCGCGGGTCGGGTTGGCGGGTTGACGGATCGGGCAAACGGGTTGGTGGGTTGACCCACCCGCCTAACTCGTTTATTAAACGGGTTGGCGGGTTGGCATACCCCCAACCCGAACCCGACCTGTTTAATAAACGGGTTACACGGGTCGACCCGTTTATTAAACGGGTTGGCTTAAGCCCAACCCGAACCCGCCTAAGAGGCGGGTTGGCGGGTCTGTCAGAAATTGCCACCCCTAGCTTACATGTGACAAAAGATTATCCAAAATCTATTTTTAACTAACGAAAACCATGCAAATCACATTTATGGGGTCTAAGTTAAAAAAAATGAAAAGAATACAAAAGGAAAATGTTGCTTTCTTCTCAATAGTACAGTAGCCAATATTTTCCCATATACAGTATACTTCATTAACTAGCATCAGTTCATGCTTTTAAAAAGTATATTGGCCACGGAGGTGGTATCACGTGGTAAGCTGGGTCCTGTGTCAAGCCTAAGGCCAAGGTTCGAATTCCTCTGTCACATGGGGCCGCTGTTGTTCTGGTAGGGGTCCACCTAACCCTAGCTTGCCTTTCAAAATATATATATATATATATATATATTAGCCCATAAAATGCTATTTTTATGATTTATTTAACTGCAGGATATTTGTTTAATAAAGTGTGGTTGGAAAACGAGTCAAGCTATGGCTCCACTTTGCTCAAATGAAGTTTTATAGGGCTTTACAAAGTAAGCTCGACGAGCGAAGCCACGAGCAGCTTGTTTAGCATAATGAATCAAGCATGAACAAAGGGTACTAGGCTCGGCTTAGGTATGTATAATTATCAAATATTTGTACGAAGGTACTAAATTAATGAGTATAAATCATTTTTTTCTTTTTTTTAGATCAAATGTTAGCGATGTGATCTACATGGTTTCTAGGAAACTTGTTTTGAATCATGTGATTATGACAAGTAATTAGGGTTTTAAAGGAGTCCAAAAATGAGTGGGTCACAATGTGTCAAGATTTCATAACTCAAAAGATCACATTTTTACTTCAAAAAAGCACCATTCAAGGCTTGATCCTTAGCAAACAAACTGAGTTGATACCACTTGCATCTATGATTTCTAGTTCATTAGTTTGGTACCTTCATTAGTACCCAATATTTATCCATATTTGTAATAGAGAAGTTCTGGGTTAGATACTCCCCATTGAATAAAATACTGAGTTCAGCTTATCACGAACCCAAACCTGAGCTTGAGCTTGAGCTAGGTCTGGACTTGAACTAGCCTAACATGAACAGACCCAGCTCAGCTTGACCAGGCCCAGCTCAGCTTGACCGGATCAGCTGCCAGAGAACGTAACCAATGGGGACTTTGACCATCTAGTAGGAGCAGTTTGTGCAAGTCACCATGTGATGCGACGTTGCAAGCTCGAACCCCACCGGTATATGGTGGTTGAATAACTGCCTGCTAGTTTTAGCAGGCCTCTGGCTTAAAGGCCGAAGGGAGACCTAATTCCCTCAGCTCTGTTATTAAGAAGAAAAAAAACTGCTAGAGAACTTAAAACCAATGGTCTATAATGGTCTAATACCGCCTTCAAATGTATCTAAGCCGTTCTTTTCCAATTTAATCAGAGAAACCACTGTTATGGTTTGGATTAAAGGTGTCAATGGGTCTGGTTTGGTTCAGACCCAGGTGGAACCAGACCTGCCACCGGTTTTGGGTATGGTATCAGTCCCAGGTCGAGACCCGGGTCTAATCGGACCCACCATAAGAGAAATCATACCTGAACCCGATAAGAACTACATAAATCCGATCCGGGTATGGCCCGGTAAAACATTATTTTTTATCATTTTTACATTGAAAATTTGTGGGTCTTAATCGAAACTCGTGTCGAGCCCGAGTCTGGTATAAAATTTCACAAACTATACCCAGGTCCATGTATTAGTTGGACATTCGTGTCTGGATCCAGGTCTTAATCGGGTCTTTTTATTTATCACCATACCTGGACTCTATCGGGTTTGGTATGGGTCGGGTCCAGGTAAACCCAACCCGTTGACACCCCTAGTTTGGATGCCCTGTTATGAGCATAGAAGTGTCATGTTGACCGTTAACCTGGTTGGTGCCCAAATTGTTTGATCTAAGCATGCATTAGCAACTAAGTAATCAAGAAGTTAAAAAATATATATATATATAAAAATGTGTAATCAAGAACATTGTATGTTATATAGAATTCTGGTGTGCCTCATACTGGGAAGAAAGTAAAAGATAATATGGTAGGGTTAGTTTTTTTTTAAGAGAAAGGAAAACAAATCTTTTCATTACCAGTTGAGCATATCATACATCAATCATGGGATAATATGGTAGGGTTGTTAGTGCCTTGATCTAGAAGGCTAAAAGTTTCATGAAAAAGACAAAAAATAAAAGGGGGTTTTGAGATATCATGGCTTTGCACAGATTTAAATATTCATTAACCTTATTTAATAGCAACTGCGACTGCAACTGCAACAAAGAAAACAAAACAAAAATAAAAAATAAAAAGGAAAGGAACAAAAAAAAGGAAACCTTGTATTAGGATTGGAGTGGTTAAGTCTAGAAGGAACTAAGAAAAACTTTTTACATGGATGGAAGAGTAAAAGAGGCAGTGATAAATCACATAAAAAAAACGTAAGTAGGCCCAAAGTTTTATCTCTGTGTCAACATGTCAATCAAGCTATATAAAGGAAAGCATACTATGTATATTGGAACAAAAGCAGAACAGTGAAAAAAAAATAAACAGTAAATGCATAAAGCAACAGTGAAAAATAAAATGTAAATGAATAAAAGCTTATAACCGTAGTAAAAGCATATGATACAAGCCATATAGATGGAAGTCCTTTTTATTTAAATTTTGAATTTCATGTGATCCACAGTGAGATGACAAAGAAGTGGAGGGGCCTCATGTCCCCAAGGTGGGAAGCACAATTGACAAGCATTGCAAGCACCAACACACACCTTAGCCACGCCTGTCATTATTATCAACACCAATAAAATCAGTCTTCACCACACTAAAGCAGGCAAAAATAAAAGAAGGGAAGAGCCCTTGCCCACATCTCTTGTGTGGTTCAAATTTTAAAATACAAACCAAACCTGCCCCAGCATGGAGAAAGCTGGGGAACTCGTGTCAGTACAGTCAATTCCTCAATTGTGCTGTTCTTGACAAACAGGGAAGTAGGGACCTTGCCATTATCTTTCCTCACACTAAACAACAGAAACCCTGAACCCCCAAACCACATTTTCATCGTTTTCTTATGATGCAGCCTTTGTAAGAAGAAAGTGAGGCTGTGGTACTGCTTTGTCATTTTTATGGAGGCAAACAGCTTGTGTTGATAATCATCTTATTATATTTGGGGTTGGGGGTGTTATTACTTAGCCACTTAAAATAATCCAAAGTACCCACAGCTTTTGTTGATAATCATTTTATTATATTTGGGGTTGGGGGTGTTATTACTTAGCCCCTTAAAATAATCCAAAGTGCCCATGAGATAGGGGATGTCAGAGAGTCATAGCCCCAAAAACATGATCCTGTCCAACCCCTATTAATGATTTCTTAATTCTACTATATGTTATAGCTCAAAAACATGATCATGTCTCCAACCCCCTATGAATCAATTTTAAGGATTATCAGGGCCACTATGCTAGCTCATACATGCAGCTTTGGATCTGAAAAAGGAAAAGAACAAGCAAACAGCTCCTTTGTAAAGGATTCATTCTGTCAGAATCTACTCATCCAAACACTTGAAACCAAGAAAAAGCAAACTTTGGTCCTTAAGAAAAAGAAGGGATAAAAAGAAAGAGATGTGTATAGAATAAAGAAAAAGGGGAGAAACCAGTGTGAATGCAATGACCATCCATCTTATTTTTTTGAGAGGTGGTTCGTTCATTATTTCTGCCCTTGTAACGTTACTGGAGTACAGCAGAAGCATAAAAGAGATTAAAGGGGTAAAGGGAAAAGAGGGGCAGTGGCAATCAAAGCTACCTGCTACCACTCTTTCACCAGCTGTACTATTGGCAGGGCGCCACGTGGGGATGTTGAGTTGCTTGAAAGAGATACATGGTGGCAATAATGGCAGCAGCCATGGGAGATGGGAGGAGGAAAATAATGAGAGAGATCCATCCATATCCATGGAATGTGGGGAAAGGGTCGGGGGGGGGGGGGGGGGGGTGTTAGGGGAAGGGGTGGCAGTTAAAGTTGATTTTGTCCTAACAGTCAAAACCCTTATACCCCGAACGGTCAAAAAGGTTCCATCAGTATCATGAGAAGACATATAAAAATAAAAGGTCTCTCTCTTCTCTCTCTCCATGTGGTGACTTGGGTAGAAATCTACTCTCCTTTTCTGACTCGGAGAGGATCTCTCCTTGTAACTTGGTAAAAACCTCTCTCTGTCTCTCAACTTGAGTAGAAATAGAAGTGTGTCTCTCTCTAGTAAATCGGCACCTCTCTCTTGTTTCTTTTTTCTTCTTGCTTTTCCTATTCCTTCTTTTGAAACCCTCCTGCCTTCGTCCTCATCACAGAACTCTACTGATATAAACAAACAGTGAAAACCCATGAAAATTTAAAACTTTGAGTGCCATCTTTTCCATAGAAAAGGACCATCCTTCTTTTTCTCACGATGGATCCCAAGGGTTCTTCAAAGGCACCATCTCAAGAGGTGCCCAAGTTCCATCAAGCCCTGGGTCTCCAGAGGGACAACAAGATGGAGTCAAAGGATCTGCAGATAGTGGTGGCTGAGAAAGAAGAAGGTAAGAAGCAGCTTGCTCCCAAGAGAAGCTCTAACAAGGACAGGCACACAAAGGTGGATGGAAGGGGAAGGAGGATCAGGATGCCTGCTCTATGTGCTGCAAGAATCTTCCAACTCACAAGAGAATTAGGCCACAAATCTGATGGGGAGACCATACAGTGGTTGCTGCAACAGGCAGAGCCATCCATCATAGCAGCCACTGGGACAGGCACCATCCCTGCCTCAGCCCTTTCAGCCGCTGGTGGCTCTATGTCTGCACAGGGGAGCTCTGTTTCGGCTGGGCTTCATCAAAAGATGGATGAGTTGGGTCAAGGAATTGGAGGTGGGAGGAGCAATTGGGCCATGACCGTGGGTAGATCTCATTCAGCTACTGGTAGCTTATGGCCTAGTGTGAGTGGGTTCACCTCTGGGTTCTTACACTCCTCTGCTCCTTCAACATCAAATTTGGTGTCTGAGAATGCGAATTTCATACCAAGAATCGGGTTTTCCGGGTTCGAAATGCCGAGCACTCATATTGGTCCTGTGAATCTGAGCTCAATCTTGGGTACTCACAATCAGTCTCTTCCAGGGTTGGAGCTTGGGCTTTCTCCTGATGGCCATATTGGGGTGCTGACCTCCCAGGCGTTGAATTACTACCATCAGATTGGACAGAATAGAGGAGCTCAAATCCAACAACAGCAACAACAGCTGCAACAACAGCAACAGCAACAGCAGCAACCTAGTAAGGATGATTCACAGGGATCGCGACATTAAGAGAGGCTGTAAATTTTATGCTGAGTGAAGGGAGGTTTTCTTGCTGGTTTTCAGAAGAAACAAGCTGGATATATCTTTCTAAAGCAGTGGAAAGAGACCTTGATGATCCAGTCTTTGTGGAATTGACATAGATGCTGGAATCAGGCTTGTGTTGTTCTCTCTTTCCCTGAAAAGGCTTCATCAAAGTCTCAAAATACAGGTAGTTCCCTGTTTCTTTGTGCGCTAGTTTACTGCTTCTAGAATAAGATGTACTGATTGCAGCTTGGTAACTACAAGAATCTTTTTCTCGTGTTAAATTTGCAGGTGGAAGAGTGGAAAGATGGATTGCTTCTTGGGATTGGAACTCTTTTCCTTTTTGTCTTTGATCTTTTGTGTCAATGTGTGTTCATAATAGCATAAACCATTGTTGATTATTTGTTCTAAAGTGTAGGCGGATTGGTGATTGGCTTGTCATGAAAGAAGTTAGGATTCAAGACTGCAGAATATGCAAGTTATATGATTTTTATGGTAGAGTTAGTAAAATACAGGAATAATATGATATTCTGCTTTGCATTTGATATGGGAGTTGTTTCAGAAAAAACAATAAGCAATACTTTCGCTGGTTTGCCTTTTTCATCTTCATCATCCAATCCATCCAAGCGGCTTGAAGAAAAACTCATGATGATGGTAAGCCTAGAGATAGACTCACATCTTGCCCCAAAGGTTACCATTTAAACTGACCCTCTTAGTGATCTTTAATTTCTGTGGTTATCATTATTTTGATATATTCTTCATTACCAGAGAACTAAGCTAGATCTGACAGAGAACAAGGTGTATTGCCATATTGCAAGACTTTCTTCATTAGCATTATTGAGTTAGATTGATTGGTTTTTTGTGGAAGCAGCAGAAAATTACACTGCCGAACAAGCGAGCTTCTGTAAAAGAAAATTCGGAGGTTGCAAAAACCGGGAATGTATGATATTTTTGGTTTTGCTTATGATACTGGATTTCAGCCAAAAATGAATTTTGAAGCAATCTTTTCATTGTTTTGAGGTTTAACTGTACTTGAAATCCTTTATGAGAATGCTAAGCCTTGAAAATTATCCACATATCGTTAACTATATCAAACTTAAAGTTTATCATTAATCCAGTAAGTTAGTAACATCAATTGATTTGCGTATCATTTAAGCGTTCTGTTCATCATAGGAGCAAGATTTATAATTGCTGTAGCAAATCAGACTAGCCAAAAGGCATTTTCTCATGGAGTATGTCTGTCATGACATATTTCAATCTACGGATTCTTATTCCAAAATATTGTTGTTGCTTAAAAGTTTCCTTTTTGTTGTTCTTTTCTTGATATTTAATGTATCCCACCATCATCCAAAGAACAAGTTTGACCTTGCAGGTCCGGTGGAGAAGAAAAAGTAAACAATTTATGGTGTACATTTGATTCATCTTCTTCCTTGTTAGTGGATCTTTTGCCTCGAGCTTTTCCTTCTCAGGGTCATATTCTTTGTCATCCAGACAATTCTGATGCCTCTGTTAGAAAACATTACTTGCCACCAAGTTTTGGTTTCCTGTTGGAGAATCTTGCAATTCATACTGAAATTAAGTAGGCAGCTACCAATGAACAGATACGAGGAGAAGAATTGATCTTCTTCATCTGTTTCCTATTTTTCCCTCCTCACATTTTGCTCATATCTGTCGCATAGTCCTGCAATCCATGAGTTTCTATTTAGTTGCACTATCCGAGGGTATCTTTAAAAATGTTGCTTTATGAATGCAGCCTATCAAAATCAAACCAAACAGTTGAGTACCATATGATCTATCGCAGTGCAATCATTTCCAATTCGGATCTTAAGGTTGTTTTCTGTGTAGGACTTATTTATTGAGATCTGGAGGAGTACAATGCATGGACCTCAGCCTTTTGTGTTCTCTGCCTTTTACATTCCATGCTCGTAAAATTTATTTTAGTGGAACTAATTGAACAACTGTGTTGCTTTTTTATTCTAAACTGTGATGCAAAATTTGCATATTTTCTCACAGTACAACTCTACAAGACCACTAACATCTTGAATCTAGCTGTACACTGTTTGTAAAAGTTTGTGCACTGCAAACCTTAGTGCACAATTAAAGCCAGGAGGACACGGAGCATCACTATTATGAATGAACCAGCTAAGGTCCTCTTCTTGAAATCACTTTGACTACATTAAATGAAGGGAGAACTACAGATATGAATCATTATTTGCCTACAGTCATTGGAAGCAGATCAGGTCATGCTGAACATGAGTGTTTTTGCTCATGCTGACATCGTGGCCGTCTGTTTGCATTTTGGATGAATGCTAGGTGGTTTTGTTGACTTTTGAGCTTTTTAAAATGCAAATCGGATGGCCACGATGTCGGCATGAGCAAAAACGCTCATGTTCAGCATGACCTGATCTGCTTCCACAGTCATTTTACCAAGAGCAAACAGTAAGGCTAACTCTATATCCTTTCTTTTACAAAATTTAACCTAAAGAAAGTGAGGATCATCTATTAGTTGTCTGGAAACAACCTATTGGTTATCAAATGAAAAAAAACAGTTTGGGACAATTGAATACGTTTTTGAAGTGCAGATGATGCCCTTTAAATTATTATTTGCATTGTTGATTTTCTGGAAGTTAACTTGTTTGTTCTTATGTTGTGACTGAAAACTACAAGAGCGCCTTCAAAAGTAACCACTCTAGAATGAAGATGTGCCTCAGCTTCTGGGATTGGGGAGAACTTGTGGCTGATGGTATGTGTCGAAAGAAAAGGCATTTTATGTACAACAATATCAAACACTTTATAATTTTATGTACAACAATATGGAACAGTTGATATTGTAGTACAGAATCATCCTTAGAATATCAGCACTTTCATGATTGCAACGTGGGAACAAGGATACTTGTATGGCCATTTTACTAATGGGACACATCCGATTTGATCTGTTTGGCCTCTTAAGTTATCAAATTAGCAGTGCTAAGATCATGTGATTGCCTCTATTATTAAAAGACGGGCATGTGAGGAACAAGTCTTATTATTAACTTTGTTTTTCAAATAATGTTGGAGCACAGTGGTGAAAACGCTATTCTATAAATTGGCACAAATGTTCAGTTCATAATGTTAGGATTTTCCTGTCTACTTGGTTATTATAAAAAAAACGCAAATTTTGAGATTAACTCTGCAAAAATTGGCAATATGTGACATTTTTAAATATGCAAGTCAGGACTATAGAGGAAGTTGGAATTTTATTGGAAAAGAATTTCAATTGCTTTCGCAAGGCCTCGAGTTATGAACAACCGCCTGCTATTATCATGGCTAGGTGCTATGTTGTGGAATGATTTGCTTTTCCCTTATGGTCTCTAAATGCCTGTCTTTCTTTTTTATCTTCTTGTTCATGCATTCCATGTCCAGACAACGTTATAAACCAGAACTCAGATGCCCGCCAGCGCAGGCACACACACACACAAACACACACACAGAGAGAGAGAAGGGGGTGTTGAGTGGGCTATTCATGACAGCTATTGTCTATGATTTGGCAACATTTAAGCCTCGTCACGTTCTACTCAGTATGAAAATACAATGGAATTTGACTGTGGGCTCCTTGCTTCTAATTTTTTGGCGCATTAAGTTGAAATCCTGTGTGATTAAAAGATTACACTACTGATTGGCTGTAAAACTGATTTGCGACAGAGAACAGGAAAGAGACACAGAGAAGAAATAAAAGATTCATGTGTCTCAATTGTGCTTTAACAATCCTAGTTAATGAATGCATGATCAGATTAGCATGCTAGAAAACGAGTCATTTAGACAAATAGGCTGACAAGATCTATCACCACACTGTCTATTCCATCATTGATCTTGCATCATATGTTCACGATCTGTCCATAAGAGTGGAAGTCATAGCGTGTGCACTATATTGTGTCAAGATTGAAATGGCCATATACGGTGACTGATCAATGTAGTTACACATGGGCATTAAGATTATCTAGCATAAATCACGATAATGCATCATTAGCTAAGAATGAATCGTTGGAGGGAATTGATTTGGTATGAATGCTGATCATCAATTTCAAAGAAGTGGTGCCACAATAATTTGGTGGTCTTACCCATTGAGTTGTGGCGCTCAAACTAAGAGATTAGATCAGATTTCTTATCCAATGAAAGAATAATACACTTGTAAGAATGATTATGTCTCTGATTTACATGATTTTTGGAGAATCGAGTGTAGGAAAACAGCTTTAGAGATATGCTATCCAACCACGTGCTGTGTCTGGACCCGTGAAAATCCTAGTGGAGTTCATTTTTATCTATGAACAACTACTGCCTTTTTAAACTATCTAGATTCTGCAATTTTGGCTTCCAAGTCATGGAGTCAGCTATTTATCTGACTTGACCAGCTGGTTTCATAGTAAAATTTTGTCTCCCAAGAACTTTGTTAGCAAAAGGTTCCATTCAAACTGATCTTCCATTTGTACAAGAACATTGTGTCCCTTCTCTGCAATTTCTTGCATAGTTAACTGTAAATACGCTTACACGAAGCGTAAATGGGTGATCTCCACCTATATAATGTCCGACGAAAGTCTCAAAATTGTGCATGCCGAAGTAAATGAAGTGTCCTAGAACTAGCACAGCAACCAGTCAGGCAAATTATGAGATCTTTGCCATGGCTTTAAATCTGCACCATCTAGTGTCAGCTCTCATGTTGGTTTCTTAACTGTGCCTGTTACCTTCAAGCATTTCAGTCTAGAGATGCTTGGCACCCACATATCTTCCCCATATTACAAGGCATCCACTGAGATGGGATGATGCTGAAGGACACCCATCAAAGTATTATTGCGCTGGATTCTCCACAGTAGTCATCAACTAATGATAATATCATGTTTGTTTCCCTACCTTTTAACTCCATCTTGGATTTTATGAAAGCCAAACACAAGGTGGCAGATGGCAGTTGTGCGCCAACCGACTGCACTGGTTCAGATGCTTGTTTCCACCAGGATGTTTCAGTACAGGTGGAAAAGAGACGCGATTTTACCATGTCCAAGCAGCCGCAAGCTCTCCCGAATCAGAACCCATCTCTGTCCAAAAGCTGAGTATTTCATCAAAATAGCATAGAGCTATTTTAATATGGACTGGTAAAAATACATTTCATATATATGGGAAGAGAGAGAGAGAGAGAGAGTTCTTAAGCACCATCTCTGTTTCCAAATGCTGTGTTTTCACCCATTTAATATGAACGTGCTAAAATAGATTTGATACATATGGAGAGAGAGAGAGAGAGAGAGAGAGTTCTTGAATAACCAACCAATATAACCTTTATTTCATGTTGTCACAAGTAGGGTCCACAATGGTTTGGTTCTTGTTCTGAAAAACGATTCCGTTCGTGATGATTCTGCACTCATCTGGATGCAACTATTTTGATGATGGAAAGAATAGTTTGTTTGGATAAATTTTAGAATGCCATTTTACTCCAGTCATTAGTCCATTTATGGCGTCTGAATCACCCTCTGGTGTTCCAGATCCAACCACACAGGACCCAACTAGATCTGTGGTTTATATAACCCGTTTCCAGATCCACTTGGAGCATGCCTAGATACAGTCTTGTTTATTACATCTTCTTCTTGCAAGACTTACATGCATATATATTAGCTAAACAAACACATAACCTCCCTTAAGACCCTATTGCAGAAATAGCACTAAGATACTTCTTAGGGCTCTCAGTTGGGCTTTTGATGCAAGGATTGGGCTCTATGCCAAAGAAGGCATCAACCCAATATGGTTCAAAATATCAAGGGACAGATCACAAGGACAGACACCATCACATGCTTGTCATCCATCTCTGTAAGCTCTCCTGCAAACCCCACTATATTCTGATCATGGTTGTTCTCTGGACTAGCACATGCTTCTCTATTTATTACCTGGCCTTGTCATATCTAGGTTGACTAGCTTGTTTTGAGGCAATAATAATATGTATGTTTGATGACTTCCCATTGTTAATCAATGTATAACATACCAATTTGATGTACTAGTTAATAATAATAAAAGAATGTTGGTGAGTATTAGAGTGGGACCAATGACGAGCTGGGAAACTAGACATGCCCTACTTGTTCTGCTCGGCACTCAACTCATAAAGAGCTCGTTTAAACTTGTAAAATAAGCTCGGTCTGTAGCCCTAAAGGGATTCTGCTCAGTGGGATGGAGCCTAGGCCACTAGGCAGGTGGTCTAAGTTCAAATCTCATGGGCATGATCTCTTGTGCATGCCGAAGCATGGTGATTCCCTGGGGGCAAGGGGTAAGCTCACGCTGCGATGACAGTAATCGTAAGTACGACAGGCAGAGCCAGCGCGACTAGGTCTCTGATCCCGGTGGCGGTTTCTCCATATAAATATCAAAAAAAGCCCATCGGTAAAACATGAATAATAGGTGTTGGGCTTGGCTCTGCTTGTATAAGCTTGTTAATTACAGATATGTATAACATAATACAATGCAGTTCAAATGGTTGAAGCGTTTGATTCCTTGGAGCTTTAAAACAATTCCTCTTTTTATTATTATTAAATGGGACAATAGGTTTAGAGTTAAAATCTTATTACTTTGTGTTTTAAAATAATGTAGTTTTTTATGAGCAAGCCAGCTTGAACTTGATGCTTGTCATGAGCTCTCAACTTGCCACATGCATGCACAAATCAAGTTTGAATACCTCAAGCTCGGCTCATTTATTTTTCAGTGCTACCAATTACTCCCATTGGACAGCCATGAACCCAGAACAGTTATAGAAAGTTATTAGGGGCCGGTGAGAAGGCTGCAAGTCGTGGTTGCTCGTGTAATATGACAACTGCCAAGCTGAAACCTTCATTCAATAGAAAAAAGGTAGGGAAATTTGTGAAATAAATTAAGGTGGGCCCAATTACCTTTTCTTTTTTGAGGGGTATGTGGACATCCAATTGCACATGCCACCACTAGTGACCAAAACGCTGCTAATGTTTAAAGAACAGAAAATGGCTGCATTGTACCAGAAAATGACATGTTTTTTGAAATATCCTATAATTTTTGGAATTTGTCTCATGTCTAAATTCGCAAATGTCCAACCATTTTAGGATATTTTTTATCTTTCGCATGAGTGAACCTCTTGATGTTCACGTGATATATAGGTATGCTATCATGATCTTGCAACCTCTCACTAAAAAGTATATTTGCACGATGATTTTTGTGGTCCACGCGAAGTTCGCATAACCAAATTTGTGAACCTTTTATAACTGAAATATGTGTACCTTGCAAATACTATAAAATTTTTGCATATATAGACAATATTTGCAAGCTACCGTATGAATCTCCTTTAAGTAATTGATCTTCAAGGAGGTCTGCAAATGTGTAGCGGCATTCACATATTAATGTTTGTGAATGTCCCTAACCTTCACACTCTAATTGATCTCTGCAAATAAGGTACATTCACAAACATATTAATGTTTGTGAATGTCCCTAACCTTCACACTCTAATTGATCTCTGCAAATAAGGTACTATCTTCATATATATAGTATGACTTTCATGAGCTACGGTGTGAATCTTCTTTAAGTAAATGATTCTTAAGGAGGTTCTCAAATGTGTGATGACACTCTCATATAATTTTTGTGAATGTCCCCAACCTTCACATTTTGTTGTTGCGAATTTTCTCTATACACTACAAGGATGAAGGTCAATAGTGGTTATTTTTCTCACCATTATGCTATTGGCCTATAATGATGAGAATTCTTGCCGATAAGTCGTCGTAAAGAAATAGCCTTTGTTGACTAATGACAGTCACATTTATAGGTTGCCGTTAAAGGTAACCCAACGCCAACGAGATTACTCACCGGAATTGAAAACACTAATAGCGGCAAGATATCTTATAATAGTGAGATCTCGAATCACCGCTGTTAGCTACTTATAGGTTATAACATTCTTGTGTCACCATTATAGCCTATAGTGGAAAGCATTAACTCGCAGTTATAGGATATAATAAGGAGAATTAACTCATCATTATAGGCTAGCTATAACGGTAAGAAAGGGGTCTCGCCTATAATGGCAAGACATGAATGTCATCATTATAGGCTATAAACCTACTAATTAAAAACTATCAATCAGTTTTTTAAAAAAAATTACATTCAAATGCATACACTTCAAATATATACTTCAACAAAACTTCAAATATACTAAAATTTACAATTGAAACATACATTCAACAAAAATATTACACTTCAAACATATATCGTCAAACATTCAACACACTTCAAACTATTGACATACATTCAACAAAAACTTTAAATACACTTCAAACTACAAATATATACTTCAAAAATACAAACTTCCTACATCCTCTTCAAGTCTACAATAAACACACTTCAAATACAGTCACACTACATCCTCTCCAAGCCTGCAACAAACATATACACTTCTAATATTTACATAAATCAAAATTTAATTATAACAAAGAATTAATTCATCAAAACATATACACTTTTTATATAAACAAAGAGTTTAAAAATTTTAGATCTAGGATAGGAGTTCTGTCTTTGCTCATCCATGAAGGTCTGCATCACCTTTCTAAGCTTCCTAGTTTCTTCTCTCTCTCATGCAATTTCATCTTTTAATTGTTGGACTTCCATCTGCGTCGCTTTAAGCTGAGTAGATAGCTGCAAAATTCGAGCCTAGTTGGAGTAAGATGCTTTGGATGGAGGAAAAAATGCACCCGCCCCCCTCATATGTTTGTACAGCGCCCTTAAGACCTTGGCAAAGATGTTTTGTTGCATCATCGATAAGCTTTCTTGTGAAGAATGTGATGAATTTTCATCTCCACGAATTGTAGCTTTGTCTGCACGTCGTTAACAATTGATTATCAGTAACTAATAATAATGTACAAAATAGAATGAATGAATGAATGTGATACTACAAAGTGTGAGTTACTTATAAAAGTGTCTTTTGCTTTGCTACAAATGAATGTTGTGTGATCTGAAATGGTGCATATCTCTTTATAGAATGCACTCATTGTTGATTCCTTCCCATCTATTTCAGTCTGCAAATAACAAATTAAGAATCTATTAAATCTAACATATTTAGCACTATACTATATAAAAAAAATAAACTTAGAGAATAAAAAACTTACCCTCATATGATACCTCTGGAGGTACGAAAACAATCAATTAGTATGTTGGATCATTTGTTTTGCTCTATTCATTGATTTTTTTTTCAACGCTCGTTGTTAACCTAAAGAAGAACAATTAGTAAATGATAAAAAATTGAATATTTATTTACTTATAAATATACATCCAATATTTACCGTTTAATGGTCTTCGGTGAAAAATATACAAATATCTTTCCACTTCAGAGTTGACTCCCTCGAGAGGATACATCGTAGTTTTAAAACTTTTGGTAATGCTTATAGAAACATTCTCACACCCTTGAGTATGATAGCTGAAGTTGTTTTTTTACGTACCACTAATATTTAGGTATATCTTTATCTAAATTAAACTCTTCATGCACTAAATTATCAAAATATAGTTATTAACACTTCTTTTATGAATTAATTTGTTTATCAAAATATAGTTAGACAATATACTTACATAAACTGCCTCACACAACATCATCTTCTCATCGTCCAGGACCTTCTTTTACGAGTTGTGAGTATGACTTGTTTCCTGATTATTCATGAAAGCCTCATATCGAATACAGAAAAGCTCTCGCCCATGACTACTTGTGTCACAGGCTTACTAAATGCCTTTCATTGCTTGATTTTTCTTTGGTAGGCTACGCATTTGTTCTTCTCACATTTGCACTAAAAAGATTCTGCAGTTGCTAATTTGTAGTAAGAAACAAAACAAATATTAATAAGAATGGCAGTAATAAATTTTTAATTATAAAAAAAAATATTAGATTAATATTTACCTGATGTTTCCTTAGATGGCTTTGGAGATGCAGTGACCAGTGGTGTATGGGGGGTCACCTCTTTATCCCTTGAAGTATCATCCACCTGTAATCCGAAGTCGATCCTAGCTAGGTGTTCACATTGGTTGGCGGGTGATGAACTGATCTTGAGGGAGAAAGAACGTCCACATCCTCATCATGAATATGTCAACATCTGTAGCAAACATTATTAGATCAGATTACACTGTACAAAATTGAATCATGCAATAATATTCACTATCATACACGAATATTAAATCTGATATATATTATGAAGAACTAATTCATAAATTGTAGATATATCAACTGAACGACTACATTAACTTCATGGAGTTAAGATAGCACACGATTATAAAATATAAACAAAGGTCATATATATTTTTTAACTCACTTTCAAGAAAAAAAAACAAAGACAAGAAACAGAGCAATAACACATTAACTTACATTACACTTCCTTTGTGATCTTAGATGCTTTGTCAACTCTTCAATAGATAGATATTCAATTGCACTTATATCAATTTCTAGGTCTAGCTATGAGTCCTTCAACCAATTAAGACTTTCTAGTAACACAGGGTCTTTCTTCTTCACTTGTGATGGATATATGTTGCAGTGTTTATGAATTCCAAAACAACACATGTGACCTATTAAGATCCACATATCAAAAGATCAACCAAATTCATTCAAGAGTAACAAATAACAAAAATTTTAAACTAAGTTCAATCCTCATTCAAAACATAAGCACATACACATTCATTTCAAAAAATATATTTCAGAACCTAATTACATAGGCACATAAGCATTCATTTCAAAAAATATATTAAATGTGTCTGCATTACTAGTTTACTACTCATAGTTGCCAGAATTGTTTAAAATAAGAATTTACTCTATATGCTATATAAATTACACTAAAAAATCATCTCACATGTGTATTTGTGAATTTTAATTATTTTTCTATTTTCACTCTGAACATTCAAGTAGTTATTAGCGACATAAAATTCATCTTCAAATTCTTAACTAGCATATCCAAGATGCATTGTGATGTTGAAGTAATAAAAAAGTTTAGCTTAATATTGCCTAAGTAAAGCATCTAAAGTCATCACATCATAAGTTTTTACCATAGGAAAATGGACAAAAGAGTGCATTGGTACTGAAAATTGCCTATTGACATTAATCAGGATCATTGGATAAGTCAGACTAAATTCATCCACTCGACACAAACATAGATTCTCAAGAGGCGGCCCAATGAATTCAACCATTCAACATGGGAACTTTGTTACAAGAGTAATTAGACCTTTGATTTTAGAATTTTTTTGAATATGATTATAAGAGACATGATTGAGATAATTCTGAACTTTGAAATTATCCCTTTATCTTATGTGACAAATATCACCTATACTTTGAAAAATATCATTGTAAGTACAATCTAGTTAAAATCTCATCATACAAGTTATTTCGACTCAATCTAACCTTCTAGATATGTTCAACATACTCTATTTAGTAGGGGATGATGCTTGCAACATTTTCTTTTTTAATGAAAAATATATTTTTTTAGTAAAAAATTAGTTCATTTACAACCTTTTATTTTTATATCACAAAAAAAAAACCTATACATAGGTTAGTTTCTGCCAATTCAAAAGATGGTTCTCCATAAAAATTAGCATGTAGGTTACATCCATAGGGTCATTTATACAAAAAAAATGTTTGTTAAGTTGTTTTCACATACAAAGATTGTAGCAAACTTTAATCCCCACACACACATATATATATATAGAGAGAGATCCCTCTTTTTAGTTTTTTTTCCATTGCAAGACTTGTGGGATCAAAATATGGAAGGTAGCGGTCAATAGTGACCCACTGAGGTTGGTGTGAATTGATGATGATAATAACAAAGCATCAACAAGAATTGGTGGATCAGAATTTAGGGTGACAATTTATGGGGATTATGCCTTTCATTTCTAATAGGTTATGTTCTTCAACTAACTAATGATTTTTGTTGTTGTTGCCACATGGTGAGGCTCCAATAATGTAAAGGGGCATGCTTCTTGCACCACAACTATTTATTGAAGGAAAAATAAAGCTAAGCTTTATTTTATTTTTTATTTTACCTTTTTTAATGTGTTGGCTAAGTGAAAGAACACAAGTATAAACACCTAAAATAGTTCTAGTTTGTATTCATTTAAAGAACATGGCGATTGTGAAAATTAGGCAAATAAAAAAATAGTGTTTTTTATTGAAAATAGGAATTCAAAAGTAGCAGGGCATGCTTAGTAACTGTTTATGAATGAGACAACAAATTAAAATATACTTAAATGGTCTGATTTCCATATATATGGGCTCTAGCCCGAGTTAGATATGAAGTCTTAGCCAAGTGCATTGTCTTGATAGGATTGTTAGACCACTTTGTGAAAGATACAGGCAACTTGGTGGTTGAGAGTGAGTTTGAAGCTTAAAACCCTTGAAAATAAAAAAAGAGATGTTGAAAACCTATAAAATTGAGAGATAGAACACAAACCAAACAAATACAGAGGGGAAGAACTCATCGATAGTGTCACCCGAGCAGGGAGGAGGCCGAGAGAGAGAGAGAGAGAGAGAGAGAGAAATATAAAAAGGGTTGATCGGGCCCTTTTAAAATATGACTCTATAACAATGACATAATTAGTGTTGTTATCGAGTAAAACCCTATAACGACACGATCCAAATCCCACCGTTATTGATCTATAATACTGATATTTTGTGGTCGTTAAATATTGCTATTAAGAGAATCTTGACAATATACATATGCCTTTAATGGGGACATCTAAGATGTTGCTGCTATAGATATGTTTATAATGGTGAGATGTGTGTAGGGGCAAGGCTCGATCTAGCTCGTCGTTATTGATGAAACAATAATGGTGAGATTCATGTCCGTAGTAGAGTAATAACGGAACGATATTTATGTCGTCGCTATTACCTATCAATTAGCGCGGATCGTTATTGCTTGATCAATAGTGACAAGCTTTTTTTTCACCTTAAAAGAGACATCGCAATTGACCCACATCCTTGTAGTGATATATGCAAAAGTTCTAACTCATTTGTAGAGTTCTTGAATATTTATAAATTTGAGAAATGACTTGTGAAATGCTAAAGTTATCATGGGAGATGAACCACTATGACCTCAACAGGGTGAGGAGAATGAAAGAGAAGCTATCATATGTTGAAGGAAAAGATGGTACTAGGTGGACAATGTGGTAAGAGTACTCTTGCTATACTTTTTTGGTGCATGTGTATTCATTGACACTGATGGAAATTCAATCCATAGATTATACATGCAATTATTGCAAGACCTCAATCACGTTGATGAATATGCATGGGGAGCAACTTCACTTACACACCTATATGCAAGTTTGAGTAACATGAGGTATGAAAGAAAAAACATCACCACATATTGATGGTGTTTGAGGTATTTATTCTTTCATTATAACTTAATCATTAATTTATTCTCAAACATTACTTAACATTATTGATGTACTATATTATGTATTAATCTGTATCAATTTGTGTATTGATTCCTACAAGTTTGGATATGGGAGCACATATTCATTGAAAGACTCTTGTGATGTTACTGTGTCCCAAAATTTTCATGTGTTGTAATGTGGAGCCGATCATATAACAAAGATGAGGTGAATGATCGAAGATTGTTGGCTCCTTAAATGAAATTGATCATATGCATTGCAAAGTTGCACGGGTTGACAAGCGAACATGTAAGTATGCATGGAAAATAAATTTTTATGTTGTTATCAATAATGTGATATATGACTAATTATAAATGAAACTTCATTATATAGGTAATGTGATGTCTGTACGGAGACAAGAACGAGAAGGAGGGGGATACAATTGTGCAAGCCATAGACATGGCGAGGTGGGATATTTGGTTGCATAACAAGAATAAAATTGAGTGCGAAATAGCCAATCGAGTAGTCTAGTAGTTTGGGCATGTTCAACAACCACATTGTTGCTCTCGCACAATTAGCAAAAGTATCTATTTTTATGTGAATTATTAAACTAAGAATTATCCTACGATGTCCTCTGAACTTAAAGACCGGTGAGAATATAACAACGACATTGACTTGTCATCCATGGTCCATACCCACAAGGACAATGATGTAGCTATTGATAAATTGCAATTTGGAAGCAACCCCTTTACAAAGAAAGACATTGAAGAGGAGAAAGTTGGTGCGGGGAGTCCAAAGCATGGAATAACTATAAGTAGAGTGAATGCAAAATTGACTTATAATAGATGAAAGCTTCATGCTGAAGAATGTGTTTCAAGCAAAGGAGTCCATATACAGACTCAAGGTGGCTTGATCGCAAACAAGGATCGAGTTATCGAGGAGCTAAGAACACACCTAATACATACACACCAATGACTTCTATTTTTAATTAATATTATTTTGTCAATCATTGTAATTTAGTAAACAATATTTTTTTAATAAATATAATTTAGTTTTGTTATTTTTGTAAATCATTATAATGATTGTAATTAGGTCATGTTAATGTTGTAATTGAATTTATGTTTGTATGAATGTTACAACTTTAATGTATATTTCTAAATTTAAATATTTTTTTTGTATTTGCATACTTACAACTTTTATAAATTTTAATGAATATATAGCTTGTGTAAAGTTATAATGTTTGAATTTAAATCTCGTTTTTAAATATATATGATTTGTATGAATGTTTAAATTTAATGTATATATGATGAGTGAATTTCTGAATATATATGATTTGAATATACAATAAATGATTTTTTGAATGTTATATATACAATGACTTCTAGATGACATTCACACATCATAGCGTGTGAATTGAAAGACATTCGCACACTCTGACACAAAGATATGAAGGTACACATTGATAAAAATGTACTCCATTATTTGAGAGATGGACATTTATACATTATGATGTGAAGATGGAGATGTTTGCATAATGTTTATATGAATATACGATTTATTTGTGAACAAGAGGATATTCACACATAATGACGTGAGTGTACTATATTATTTGTTAAATTGAGGGCATTCATATACTATGATGCGAGGATGGAGACATCTGCATAATGCTTATGCAAATATACTTCATTATTAGTAAAATTTAAATAAATGAAATTCGTAATACGCACGAAAGTTGTTAGGTGCGCAACCTCCGCTTGCGAATGTTCATCTCACCATCCGTTGTGAATGTCAATACTTTCGGATAAAGTTTACGTGAACACAACACCTAAGTGGCTTCTCACATTTTCTCGGCCTATTTTTCGCTTGCCATGCAAACAAGTGAAACATTTCAGTTGAAAAAGTTTTCATATCAAAGTTTGTCATGGAAAAGTTTTTCTTTCTAGGCACATTTGGAAGTGAGAAAATAGTAGAAAAAGTGAAAGTAGGAAAGAAAAAATTACATTTTTTTCAACAATTCCAAAAGAGAGATTTTTTCAAAAGAAAAGTTTTTCTAAAAAGTACAATTTTTGATAAGAGTGGAGGAATGTTTCCTATCAAAAGCTCTCTCTTCTCTAGCGTTCATTTGAAACCGACATTGCCCAATACATGAATCAGGGATTAAAATCTTACGTTTGGAACAGGGATGGAGGACATGAAATAGACATCTTTGGTCTAGATAATAATCTTAAATGAAACCAATAAAATAAGAGATATGATAGAAATAAAGTGCATCTTTCCCATCTTAGTGGTGCAAATGGATCTGCTTCGGTTAATCATCCAATCCAAACCTTGATCTTTATTTACTGATGATCCTTAAAATAAGACCCAAATGTCTATTTGTATCCCTTTGCAATTTAATTAATGGGATTATTTTGCATTCAGATTGGATACAAATCAGTATTTTACGTTGGAACTATCTTCGCAATCATACCAAATCTAATCCAACTAAACTTTGTTGGATAGTTGATCTGATTGTACCCTTTACGTGTGAAAAACTTGTTTTCAGCCTTCCCTTAATGGATCCTGTATTACCATATGCATTTCTTGTATAGAATCAATTTCAACCCTTCATCAGATCTCATTTGGATCCAGATCTATTGCATATAACTGGGACTTGGGTTCATATCAGGTATGTTCTGACACCAAGTTGACGCACTGCTTATCGGATAGGGGCAACCTGTGAATGTCACCAAGTTGACGGGACATCATCAGCTCGAAACTTATGGGTGGCATCCCTTGCCACAAGGTTGAAGAGACCTCAAGGGTCTCAAGGGTTTTACCAACAGGAGGCCAGCCAATGTGTGGGCGGTTGCTTGGACTATAAAAAAAATGTATGTTACAACACGTCCGTTTGCACCCTGACTTCTAGCTTTTTTACACACACACACACACACACACACACACACACACATATATATATATATATATATATAGAGAGAGAGAGAGAGAGAGAGAGAGAGATTTGTGTACCATGTTCAAATTATGATAGAGAAATTTGTGAAACATTAATTTGGTCCAATTATAGTATCTTTTAGCCAAGACAATGGTAAACTTTTATTTATGTTGGATTTGGAATGTTAAATGCTGTTTTAGTTATGTTGGGTATGCTTAATTATCCGATAATCCCTACCGCACAAGATAAACTCTATGCGTCTAAAACTTGCTGATTAGCTAATTTAGGGATGGCAGTAGACCGGGGCGAGGGCGGGGGGACAAGGTCTCCACCCCTGCCCCGTCTCAAAATCCTGCCCTCCATTCCCGCCTTCATTCTTGCATGGGTTTTGATTTTAACCTCCATCCTAGGGATGGCAGTGGGGCGGGGCGGGGCGGGGGACAAGGTTTCCACCCCCGCCCCGCCTCAAAATTTTATCCTCCACCCCCGCCCCGCCTCCGCGGCGGGGATGGATTTTATCCTCCACCCCCGCCTTCATCCCCGTTTCATGTCCTCCACCCCCGCCCCGTCCCCGTCCCCGCCCCGTCCCCGTCCCCGCCCCGTCCCCGCCCCGTCCCCGTCCCCGTCCCCGTCCCCGTCCCCGTCCCCGTCCCCGTCAAATTGCATCCCTACTTACAAATCATTCACGTTAATATTCCAGTTGATGATAAATGAATTCATCCACATGGAAAACAGTCAAGATGACGCATAACCTATAAACTTGCTACAGCTCTTTCCACGAAATTCATGGTATCAAACCAACACCAACAGAGAAATCAGGCCTTAGCTCTACAATAGCAGAAACTCAACAATACCGCCAAGGGTGACAAACCCAACTTGACTAGAAAAAAACATGTTGTTAGAGTTTTTTTGGGTATCTCAGTGAAATCAGGCCATTTTGTTCACAACAAATCTAAGAAAGTTTCAACCTTCATTTACTATTTTTTAGCTTTTAATTTTTGCAATGTGCCAAAACTCCACGCAGTCATGAAAAACAAGGCAATAAATGCACCCTTTCCCCCCACCCCCAGACCAAAGCATAAGTCTCACAAATATTCATTCAAGCAAGGGAAGGTGTTTGTAAACATAATGGATCATATGTTAAAAACCAATATAACCTGTAATACCACTATTAGTTCATAGCTACCTTATTTTAGCTCAATTATTCCATATAGCAACAGAGAAAACCCAACTTTTGATCAACATATCCATTTTTCTTCTGTAATTTGCAGATGCTCACAGTCACAGGTAACACTGCACTAAGTAGATTCAAATTATTTTTGAAGCTATTGTGACAAAAAAGGCGGAAAAACTTTGGGATTGAAGAGCTACAAACAGCATAGTGACGTGCCTGAGACTTTGTCAGACCTGCTAAAACCTACACATATAATTTGTAAAAACATTGAAATTTTGATGAAAAACTTCTAAGATCTTGTGAAAAATAAAGCTCAAAAGGCTATTTTCTGCTAGAGGTCATCACTATTCACCATATGACATGCCATATCTAGCAT
Source organism: Nuphar pumila (assembly GCF_984573655.1). Lineage (NCBI taxonomy): Eukaryota > Viridiplantae > Streptophyta > Magnoliopsida > Nymphaeales > Nymphaeaceae > Nuphar > Nuphar pumila. The sequence goes on along the minus strand of NC_143249.1, from coordinate 178,524,009 downwards.
ACCAATAGTATTGGGCACTTTAAATTTAGAAAATAATCATGCCAACCCATGTCAAGAAGTGTTGGTGTCGGTGTCAGTATCAAACATGACTGAACACAAAAGTGTCGGACTTCTAGGCGTCTCCAAATAACATTTTGGTTCAGGATCCAAGAAATGGAACTTGGCCACAATATCTAGATAGCATTGGATTTACATTAACTTGGTTAATGTAGCAACATGCCCTTATCTCAATGGTACATAAATAATCAGCAGTCTTTCTTTAGCAACTGTTATAAGTAGTCAGCATATGTGAACCAAACACTTACATATCAAAGCTATTTTAGATTGGACAGAATAATCCTTGAAGATAAGTTCTAACAAGTGACCTACTTGGATTTTGTGAACTTTATCAACTATCATGGGCTATAGTAGCCAAAATTCTCTTTAATCAAGCATACAGCAGATAACCATTGAACGTCCAGCTTGGCCTACTAACGAGACTATATATCAAACTAAGGGCATCTCCTTACAAATTACATGCATGAACAGCTTAAGCATCAGCAAATCCACAGCTAGACCTATTAAGATGTTTCACTGAGATACCGCATAGGTCTGAGCACTCACCCTGGCAGAAGTAAAATTGTGTCATCTACAGGAACTTTCATGAATAAAGGCAACTCGTGTAAGTTTGTAACTCATTGAGCAGCAATCTTCCCTTTCCCCATCTTCAAGTCATTTCTTACAACCAAGACCTGTGGAATAGTCAAATGCACTATATCATTAGCTGCAATACAACATTAAGTGATTTTGTTGAACATCAAAGAATTACCATTAGCTCATTAAACTCTAAATATCATCAGCATTGATAGCATTTGTATCTTCTACTTCACTTTCCTATGAACCAAACAAAATAGATTTTGTTAACAAGTAATAGTAGCAGATAAAAGAAGTGAGTAAAAGAATAAAATTTACCACATCCATATCTTCTAAGAATGTGTAACATTGTGGATCCTTCGATGATGATGAACCTATAAATTAAAAATAATGCATTAGTTATACATTATAACATAAGCATTCACTAATTATAAAAAAATGAAATTTCATTACCTCGTGCTTCAGCCCACAACCAATTTTGAGAGCACATCAAAGCCTCTACTGTAGTTGGAAGGAGTTTACTACGATGTGGACTGATCACCCTTCCGCCTGTACTAAAAGCAGACTCTGAAGCAACTGAGGAGACAGGAATGGCAAATATATCCTTTGCAATCATTTGTAGAAGAGGATACTTGGGACCACTTGACTTCCAAAATGATAGTATATCAAAATCTGGAGTTCTTGGCATCATCCCATCTTCTAAGTAATGTTCAAATTCTGATCTCCCACATGCTTTTTCAATATCTTTAGATTGTATAAACTTATCAAAGTCAGAAAGATCATCAATTAGTGAACATTTGGATCCAATACTTGATTGAGGAGGAGGAGGAAAAAGTTCAGGTTCATTGGAGTTGTTTTCTTGTTTTTCATATTCACTAATCAACTCCACACAAAGATTCTTAATCCTCATAATTTCATTTAAAGCCTCATTGTCTCCATAAATCTTCTTGTAATAATATTCCAACATGCTCAACTTGTATCTTGGATCTAAAACAGTGGCCACTCCCATAATACCATGGATCACACTCCAATACTTATTAAATTTTTCTAGCATTCTAAGCGCCATGTTTTTCACAACATCTTTTGGATCATTTAGCCACTTAGTCATCTCAACTCTAATCCCACAAATAGTTGGAAAGTAGGCATTTGCTGTAGGATACTTTGTACCTGAAAATAATTCTGTTGCACGATGAAATAACTCTAATTTCTCACAATTGTCTTGTGCCACCTCCCAATCCTCTTCCGTCGGACAACGCTTGTAGTGGAGATCTCGATATGTCAAACGAGTAAAAACATCTTTATAAAGCAAAGCAGTTTGAAGCATGATAAAAGTTGAGTTCCATCGAGTTTTAACATCAAGAGCAAGTTTTTTGGTAATTGAAATATGCATTTGATGAGCAGACTCTTCAAATCTTTGTATTCTCATAGGAGATGATGTCCAATAAGCAACACTATCACGAATTCTTTCAATTCTTTCTCCAATCACATTCAAACCATCTTGGACAATCAATTTGAGAATATGGGCACAACAACGCATATGAAACAACCGTCCATGTAATATTAATGAACCAAATGGAAGTTTATCCAATAAAATATCTACAACTGCATCATTAGTGGTGCAATTATCCATCGTCAAACTTATCAACTTTCTATCAAGGTTCCACTCAAACAAACAATCCATCAAACACTCAGCAAGAACTTCTTTGGTATGTCGATAAGGTACATATAAAAACCTGAACATAATTTAATAAGGCGATTAAATATTGATATTGCAAAAACATGTTAGTAAGAATTAAAAAAAAATGATTGACATTTGACAAGTACCTTATGATTCGACTTTGCAATCTCCAAGAATTATCAATGAAGTGTGCAGTGATAGCCATGTATCCCTTCTTTTGATTGGAAGATGTCCACATGTCTGTAGTGATGGCAATTCTACTCTTAGTTTTTTCCAACAATTTTATTGTCTTGTCTCGTTCCACATTATAAATTTTGTGAATATCTTTCTTTACAGTGTTTCGAGTAATCATTTTGAACAAGGGTTGAAGAGTATTAGAATATTTTCTAAACCCATAATGATCAACCATACTAAGAGGATATTCATGTAGAATAATCATCATAGCAAGATCCCTTCTTCCAGCATCTTGAACAAATTGCCAATTCTCTATTGTTTTTTCGGCATTCACTGTAGCATTGTTTGTAGCCAAAATATATTGCTTCATATTATTATGCTTAAGCCTAGGACAAATCTTAATATGATCATGCAAATGAGTAGTTCCAGCCTTGGCACCACCAGCAAGACATTTATGACAATGATTGCACTCTGACTTATCCTTTCCACCAATCTTTTTCCTAGTGAAATGTTTCCATACAACTGATTTATGCCTACTTGTCTGTTCAAGTGCAAATCTACCTGAATCAGTTGATTGATCTTCATTATCTTCCATTGAAACATGGTTGCTATCAACTGGTGTAACCAGAGCTTGAGACATACTATGTGAACTGGAAGGTTGAGAACTTAATTTATTGGTTAATGGTTCTTCCTCTTCCATATCAAATTACTGGCCACCAACTTATAGATCTACAAAACATTCACAAAAAAGAGACTATCAACAAATATTCAGACTGCTTATCAGATATGAACTTTAATTGATTTCTCCATAATTAAATTTTATACAGAAACAACTTGAACCAACCGAAACCAACCAAAATTGAAAATGGCTTGGATGTTAGCAGGTGCAATAAGCTTGAAACTTCGATGAAAAATATTTAATAAAGAGAAAGGCACGCTATCAAGTAGTAGAGTGACACATAATTATCATACAGTCCAAGCTGAATATTTAGTATATCCAAATATTTTCACTGTACTCCAAATAAAAGGAAAATATCATTATAAACTTACCACGATTTATAGCAATGTACAGATCCAGACAACCAGACTAGAAAATAAAAAACATGACCTTTAAGGACAAGCTATTACCAACCATGGATTAATCCTTACAACTTTAAATTAATCCCCAAGAAATGCAGTTGAAAAATGCAAAAGCATTCCAGTCAGGCTTGCATGATTATCATAGTACATTTAAGGTACAGGTCAACTTGAGCACATTTGATATCAAAGATGCATCTGGACTGGCCTAAGGGTTATGACCATGTCAAGGTGGACGATTTTGCATGTGGCAACAAAAAATAAAACAACCAAGTTTTAAGAACAAGGGAATCTTAGGGCTCGGACATTCTAGAAATAGCATTGAACCAGGTGTTTCGCAAACCAAATTATAGTTGCACTAGTAAGCATAATTGTAAGCTGCCCAGAAAATATTTCTAGCTGATTACTTTATATAATTTATCGTAATTTAATCAGGAAACATTGACAGAATGAATTTCTTGAAAAATTAGCTTGGATTCAATTGCTTTCATACATCTTCATTTAATCGAGTTAGATTTTTGTGGTCACTTGCATAAATCAGAAAATCGCCTCACATGGTGACTTATAGACTAACAAGAAGAATGGTATCCAAGCCATGAAGTAAAAGCATTAAGAAAAGGAAGCATCCTTCACGAAACCTAGGATTTTAAACTTAGGGTACATTTGGATGATAAAAAAAAAGTAAAAAAGTCACATTGTCACGGTTTTTGTCATTCCAACTATTTATGTACTACCAAATACCAACAAAAAGTTCCAGATTTTCATCAAATCTAGGGAGTGGTTACATGAAACCAAGTGTGCAAAATTTCCAAGATTCTTAACATTTCTACTAATAGAAGATTCAAAATTCCACATTTCTCAAATATCAGCTTTGGAAAATTCCTGTTTTTCTTTTTCTCGACAAGCTACCTTGCTTGCTCTCTACCATATTTTAACCCCTTTCAATTTGCAAAGTAACAAAGGCTAACGCTTGATCACCTATCCCACCCAGGCCAAGCAAGTAGTTACTCTTATCACCTGACCTACTCATGATCAAGCGGGCGCTATGCTCTAAACTATTCAAGCTAAAAGAGAACTTACGCTGCTCCGACGATGCAAGGCTACAGACGGGGAAAGGAAAAAGAAAAGAGGGAGGAGATGGTCGGCGACGGCCAACGGTGGTCGGCGACGGCCAATGGTGGTCGGCGACAGCCCGGCTCCAATGACAGTGCGGATGGGGATTGGGGAAGGGGAAGAGACGATGGCCCTGCTCGGCGGCTCCAGGGTTAGGATTAGGAAGTTAGGGTTAGTAAATAAAACAACTAAGAGTATAAGGGTTGGGGGCGGGGATGGGGCGGGGATGGGGCGGGGCCGGGACGGGGATGGGGCGGGGCGGGGCCGGGACGGGGATGGGCCGGGGCCGGGGCGGGGATGGGCCGGGGCGGGGATGGGGCGGGGATGGGGCGGGGCGGGGCGGGGCGGGGGAACGTGCACGTCCATCCCCGCCTCCACCCCCGGACGGGGATGGATTTTAACCTTCGTCCCCGCCTCCATCCCCGTTTCATACCCTCCATCCCCGGTCCAAACGGGGCGAGGCGGGGCGGGGCCCCGCTTTCCCCCGGTCCACTGCCATCCCTACTCCATCCCCGTTTCATGTCCTCCATCTCCTGTCCAAATGGGGTGAGACAGCGGGGCAGGCCCCCGTTCCCCCTCGATCTATTGCCATCCCTAAAGAAGGATTGGGGACGGCATGGGGCGGGGCAAGGCGGGGATTGGGGTGGGACGAGGCCGGGAAAAGCATAAGTCCATCCCCGCCCCCATTTCCTGTTTCATGTCCTCCATTCCTGTTCCAAACGTAAAATAATCCCATTGTTAGTTTCATGGACTAAGGGTGAAAATCTTTGAGAAGCAAACCGGAAAGGAACACACATAGCAAACCGGAAAGACCTCCCTTCTCTCTCTCATTTTTCTCATGCTATACCAACAAGTGAAATTTTTTCATTTAAACAAGTTATCATATCAAAACCTCATAAGCAATTTTTTTTTTCTTGTGAAAAATTTTCCTGCTTCCAAACGTACTTAAGAGATTATTTACCTTTGTTTGCACACGTTCTTTAAGAAACTAACAATAAAAATGAAAGCCTATATAAGATAAAAACTATAAAAATATTTGAAAGAATAAAAAAATAATTAAAAAAAAGTTCATAGGGCTCCAGTAGGAGCGGCTAGTGAACATCACTAAGTGATTTTACGCCAATAAACTAGGTGATTTTTCCTCGGTTATTAAAGTTAATAACGTGACAATATCTTGGCAGTATTTTGAAAGTATCGCTATTTGATCAGGATTTATAGGCTTCCAAAAATAACGCGATGAAAGCGAGATTTTTCGAAGATATCGCCGATATTTTTGTGACCATGTTATAGACCGACGAGGACGGAATTGGAGGGAACAATTGAACCGCGGAAAACCTTCTCGAAATGCCGAGGAGACTCCGATTGCCGAGCTCTTCCGACGAAGAGGAGGAATCCGGCGACGTCATCGGAAGCCAAACGATCGTCGGCCGGAACCCTAACGGAGGTAGGGTCGAGCCAAGGACGGACGCGGAGACGACGAGGCGGCTCCGGATTCTCGACTCGCCTGATGGAGAAGAGGAAGAAGAAACTGGTGCTTCTCCGGCCGATCCGCCGCCACCACCGCCACCGCCTCCGGAGGTACCGGCGTCGGAAAACCGTACCATTGAGATATCCGACGACGATGACTTCCTCGACGTCCAGGATTTCTTCACACCCCCTTCGTCCTCCCCTCCTCTCGTACAAGACGATGTCGGGGGCGCCTTGCGTGGAATCCCCGCCGAAACTGCCATCCCGGAAGAGGATTATGCTGATTTTCCGGTGGCCGAAATGCTCCATGGAATAGGAGCGAGGCCTCGCAGGGAATGGCTGGATTCTTGCATCCGAGGGTTAGCCGATTCCCGGCCGGGGTTCACCGGATTAAGCGTCCACGAGCAGGCGGATCTCTGCCTCAAGCAATTCCTCCTCGCCGATATGAACTCGGCTGGCAGCGGCGGCCTTCCTCCTAACATCCATGCAATGCACGGCATTGAGATCGCCGGGCCCTTCATTTTGCAGGTAACCACTGAACTGAACAACTGAGTTTTATCATTTCCTTGTCCTTTTGCCAACCTCTTTGGTGGTAACTTTGGTTTATTGAGGTATACTTTTATGCTTTATTGTATTGGTTCCCTTTTGCCTTCACGGAAGAACGTAGGATTAATCTTTGTTTCTTATGTTCTGTATGTTCTTGAATACTTTTTACGCCATATCTCATGGTTAAAATTTACACATAAGCACGATGATGATAGCTCCCGTATTGCAGGCACCTACTTATCCAGATAAATGGTACAAGTTGGAAGAATTAATTGTGCTCTGCAGCACAATGTCCCTGTTTATCCTGTTTACATGGAGTAGTAGATGCAATCCCAATAGGCGCTATTGTCTTTACACACTGTAAATGGTCTTCCTTTATAAGCCTAAGTTGCTTGACGGTGTATTGGGATCTGAGTGATTATCTTAGTCCTTGCCTTTGTGAGTTTGTAAAAGGCCATACTCCCTCTCTGATGGGTTTATCTAAATTGGAACTCTAACTATACATGTATACTGATTGTATCATTATAGAAGTGATTAATTACATCTAATTTGATATAGAAGCTAATCATAAGTTGCAGTAACTAGGTGAGTAACATATGTACATCTTATTTTGGCAACTGGATCAACTATCTCAGAGAAGTTAATACGATGGATCAACAATCTGAGATAAGTTAATGCCATGAGTCTGAGCAAAGCCCTAGCCTGAATTCAAGCTTTAAGTCTTCCCCATTTCCGCATTTGATTTGATCTTCATTTTTTAGTCCACTTGCAGTTTACATGGTGCTTCCCTTCAGGGATATGTATGATATCTGGCATTCGGTTATGAATAAGACTGTCTCTTTCCTGTCTATCCTGGTGCTTGTGGTTCTAGTGGATGGTATTTTTGCAAGAGATATCCTATAATGTGATGATGGAGAATGTTTTCTTTTTATAAGTGGATCTTTCTCTCTGATGGAGATAAGAATATCATTGACTGATGAACTTCACCTGATTCAGAACATGTTTTCGGATGGGGCTCTGGTGTATCTAATGGTTCATTCTGAGAAGCTTCAGTTTCCATCTTGTTTGATTCTAATCTTGATAGAAGTAATATGCTGCAAAAGCCTTAATTCACTGGGGCCATGAAGGTTACAACTTTTGATGAGAAAAATTCTTTTTCTTAGGGTTGTGATTGGGGGTTACTGAAATTTATATTTTAGATGTGGCCACGATCACCTTTAAAGCACAGCTAGCCTCCACCACAGTACGGTAGGGTATGAGTTCCTTAAGATGACTGGATAGGCATGAACTGAATATGTTTGATGACAGTTTATGCTCGAGAAATGGTTTACCCCATCTATAGTGGACACTCATTGGGAATCTGTTTACATTGATCTTAGGAACTTAATTGCATAGTGCCTAATATTATTTCTCAAGTTTTACTTTGTTAATTTGAATAAAGATCCTGGTTTGGTGAAGCGTATGGCCTTATAGATACATTCCTAGTTGCAATCAAAAGGCATTTTAGTGTTTACTTTAACATGTGGAGTTTTGCTAGTCAGGTTCTCTAAATGTGATTTTTTCTTTTGTCTAGATTAGGTATGATTAATCTAAATCCTTCCATCAAGGATACGATCAATCTGTATACCTCTAGTGGGCTAAAAAACTTTTATGCTTTCTTTAACCCAAAACTCTAGTCTATTTACAGTTTCACTGTAATGTTGCAGTGGCTATTGTGGCATGGAAAGGTGTTTGGTGACTTGATCTGTTTGATATTCTTAAAATATTAAGCCTAAGTCAATTTTGATAACTTTCTTTTCCAAACTTCCAATATAACAGAAATCCATGGTTCTAAACAACCACATTGTCTTTGATAAAGGCTTTTATCCTTTCTTTATTCATCCAGTGATTTATGTCTTCTAGGAATGGATGGAATACTGAAGCTTGTTGATCTGTTTTGAGATTATTGCCGATAGAAGATGTCCTTTTCATGAATTGTGTTACTTTAGATATGGATTTTATTGGTACAAAAACTTGTAGTGATACTTAGAATGTTTTCTCTACTAGAAGAGAATTTTTTTGTTCATGACTTTTCCAACTATTTTTATATACCACAAGGAAGCATTTTGTATTTGAGGCGGTGCACATAATTTGTGGAATATATATATATATATATATATATATATATATATATATATATATATATATATATCAGAACTTGGTTAAGGTCCATGAGATATTTTTTATTTTGGTAGTTTTATGACATCCATTTTTTCAAGGAAATGTGAGATGTAATGACTGTTATTTTCTTATAATGCATTTTTAGAAGTTGACATTTGTATGGTTGCTAGATGTTCAATGCTTCATATAATGGTCACACATGCTTTCATCTAATGCTGAATAGAACTTTCTCTAGGTGGATGAAATAGTTAATGTGACTTCTCCTCTACGGGACAGGTATAAGGAAGTCCCTGCTGGTAATAAAAGGTGCCTGAAACTGTCTATGACTGATGGTGTTCAGCGTGTATTTGGCATTGAATACCGTCCTATAAAAGATCTTAAGGTTCTGGCTCCAGCTGGTTTGAAGGTGATTATTTTTTAGCTTGAACCTCTCAAAATTTGGTGATGGTTGTGGATACTGGGTTGTGTTCTCAGAAACTAAATTGTAGACTTATGACTTAAGCTATGTGTTTTGCTGTGGCCTGTTCATCAAAAATTGTTTTATTAAGTAGATTCTTCATATCTCTGTTTTTCACTCTTAAATAGTAACTGCTGATGTATAGATCATGTCGAGTTGCTTTTTGTGGTTCAGACAGGAAATAACCGTAGTAGAATAATCGTTGACAGTCCACACTTTTGGTGTATGAGCAATTTAAAACTTTAAGGTTTCTTCTCATTTGGTATTTTTTATCAGTTATTTCTTTGCTTGTTTTAGTTCCAAAAAGAATTGGTTATTTGCTTTATCAATTATCATCAATCTTCTTCGTTATCAATGCTATTTTTACCTTTTCTTTATAATGTTAGACTGCTTCATTAATAAGGATGTCAATGGGCATCTGATTAGTTGGATATCCAACTGAATCCAAATCCAATTAGTTGGATTTGCTAAAGCAAATAGAATCCGATCAATAATTGAATTCAGATTCGGTAACTTGATTGCTTATAAAATATATCTGATTAGGTAATCACGCCCTAGTTTGGTATGCCTTTTCCCATCCAAGTCCAAGTACGAATCTGAATCCGATTAGGCTGTTAACCTAAACATATAGGTTTACACATGTATTTCTGTACATATATAGTTAGGGGTATTTTTGTCTTTTCACATGTAAATCTGAATCTTATGTATATTTTATTTTTCTTTATTTTTGTTTTTATCATAATAATGTAATCATTCCCAAGCCTTATTGGATTTTTGGGAATTAGATAGAGTCGTTGGGTACCCAACGGCTCCCTAGGAGCCCTCTTGTGTATATAAAGGGGTTTACCCCCTCTCTCATTTTATGCTTTTCTCTAAGGGTTGTTCCTTAATAGGATTCACTATTTTTATGTGTGTTCTCAGCCCTTAAGTGGCTCATTCTTGTGTCGACCCATAAGAGGTCATATTTTCAAAGTGTTCTCTTGCCTATAAGTGGCACACTAAATCATATACATCAGTTCGTGACATTTTGCTACATCTGTTTAAGTCAGATTCCGTAATCTCTAGACCTGAACCGAGTCTGACCTGTTTACATCTCTATTGATTAATTAATGGCACATAAGTGATCTTGACAAGCAAGAGATAAATGAAAAATGAGTACTGGACAGTCTGTTCCTAATTTACAGGATGACATACTGCTTGATAGTTCATTCTAGCTGAGCACAGCAAATGCCATATTCTGTGCTTTGTACAAAGTAGTGTTTCCTCTGTTCTGTGTTCCACCAAGAAGCAAATCTTGGCAACTCAATTTTGTGACTTGTGCTTTGGCCAAGTAACGGTAATGTATCCTAAGAGAATGGGTAGGTTTTTCTGTCTACTTTCAGATTTTTGGTTATTAAAGCTCTTCATGGCATCACTAACCATGTGAATTAGTTGCACCCAGGTTGGGATTGTAGATCCCATCATTTTTCGTGAATAGGTTTGAAGAAGGATGTAAAATATCGTAGCAGCGTGATTTCTCAAAGAATTCAGAACTTTCTCTTTCTTAATTAGCCTGTTCACTGCAAATGAGTACTGCTCCTTGAACTATTTCATCTACATTTCTTGAGGGGCTCAATCCCTCGTGTTGCAGTTGATATCTTGTGCGACATTAGCTAATCCTGAGGACCACTGTTAAATCTATCACCCTTGCAAATGAAAAAAGGATACAAGGGAATACCTTTTATATGCATTATATACACACGAATTGCGGGATGCTATCATAAATGAAACAAATGCATGGTAGGCAGTAACTTTATCTTTCATGAAATTAGAATTCATAATCAGTGTTCTTTGTTTGACATTTTCATTGATGATGACTACCTGAAATCTTCTGCAGAGTTGTAAATCTTGGTTTGTTGCAATACTTCTGGGACATGTTCGTTTATATGACTACTGAGAATTTCTGGAGAAATTCATTTTAAAAATCTGATTTTTTTTCGAATTTATTAAATTACCTTTTGAAAGATTTTTTAAGTTTTCCAGAGAGAAACTATTACTACTCATCCTGCTTTTCTTAAATTCTCTTGAGAAAAAACTATTCTGATAGTATCTGGATTCTGGACACTGGCCATGCTTTGTCATGGTTGGATATCATAATGCTTAAGATAATGCTTAGCAAGCCTGTGAACTGTAGGAAATATAGTTTCTCTTTGGCTGCAAAAATGTGATATCACAATGAACTTGTAGAGTTTGAGAAGGAATTATGTTACAACTGTAGGTTGCAATTCAGAATGTTCATGTGCGACGTGGACTTCTGATGCTGGTCGCAGAAGTTTTGGAGGTTTTAGGAGGATCAGTTGAGTATTTGGATGCTGCTCGCAGGAGACTTGTTGATGAATTGAATAAGCCTCCGAGAGGAAAAAGGTAACCATAAATGTAATTTTTCAATGAACTCAAGCTCAGGCTCCTTGTGTACTGAACCTCACTATAAATTTAGAAGCATGAAAAAAGAAAAAAGAAAAAGTGAAATTCTCATGCCTGATCATTCTTTAGGAGCTCTTTTGCAGCTCTCTATATCATTACTTATGATATAGTGAGCTACCCAATATCAGAGCTGCTGCAACAGCAGCACATCTTGACAACTATCCTTGATTCTGTCAAATTATGCATATATGTATGTTTACCTACAGCCTTTAGGGAAAGTATACAGGTTCACCACATTTTCTTTGTCCTTAATAGGTTTTGAAGTTCCATGATGGCTATTTAAATTAATGTTTGTATAACGAAACAAAGAGTCTTCGCACACCTCACTCAAGAGGCACAAATCACACCCACAAATGGTCCAAAGCACAAAAGCCACTAAGGGCTTATGAAGAACTTAATCACAAAGTGCACATGCACAAATCCACTATGGGACAATCCAAAATGCACTAAAGCTTACACAAGCACAAGAGTTCATACAATATCAAAAGAGAGACGACACTTAAAAATAATGAATTTATTCATTAAGGAGCTTCAAAGAGGCTTAAAATAGAAAGAGCTTTAAGCCCTTATTTATAGACAAGAAGAGGCTAAGAATGAGCCTCCAAAATAGATGTTGGGAGGCTCCCCGTGGTCATATTTATGATCGTTGGGAGTACTCCCAACGACTATGTGGAGGCATATACAACAATGCCTTTACATAAAGAAATAAAAAATACAAAAATTAAAAAGAAGATTTTCTAACATGTATAAGATGACCAAAATACCCTTGGTGGGCAACCCAAATTACATTATTCATTATCGTTACATATATCTTGAATATATATATATATATATATATATATATATATATATATATATATATATATAACTTAACACCCCCCTTCAAACTTATGGTGATGTAATCGTAAGTTTGCAAATACACAAGAACCCATGTCTTTAAATATAATGCCCCAAAATCTTGTAAATTTTGTAGGAAAAAATTTGAAGCTTTGCAATTAATCCTTCTTCAGAGTTTAAAAGGTAGTTCAACGAAAAACAATGTTTGAAAGAACAAGTCAACAAACCTTGGGCGCATTACAAGCGAACTTTCCTTTACGCAATGGATTTGTATCTCCATACAGTCATTAAAACCACATAGATTTAAAACAATGTTTTTGATAATTAAACTTTACACAAAATGAGGTCTTACAAAAGAAACCCTTATATAAAATTACAAAACGTGCACAAGAGCGAAACAAAAGAGATAGAGTGAGTTCTTGATATCATCACATCATCGTGCCATCGCCTGCCACATCAACCTAATCATCACTTGTATCCCATAAAATGGGTCAGACTTATGAAAGCCTAGTAGGTGCATAGATATAAAAAGTCCGAACAAGACTAACATATGCGTTATTTCACATCTAGTTTCAGAATAAGTAAAAATGAGTATGGTGAATCTTGTTTTGATAGTTACTGACGTGTGAGTATGCAAAGGATAAATGTAGAAACAACTGAGATTGTTTGGGAGTTTATTATTATATATATTTTGATACCTCGGACAACTAGCCGAGTCCGCTCTAAAGGGGACGACCTATTGATCGAAAGAGAATTCTTCAGAGGCATAAATGACCAGGGATGTATCCGAACTTCTACAGAAACCAATGGGATCTACCATGTAGGATAATATTTGGTAGCCCCGTCCCTTAACTCCGATGACCGGGGACACCGAGCCATTGTTACTCGAGGAACATAGTTAACAACTTGTCCATCGGAGTTTTTGTACCATTCTATCTTTTTCCTTGACAGAACTAAAAAATAAATGGGTATGCTAGGTCTTATTTTATCTGACAACTCATTCAATATGCTCTGGTCTTTTAAACCAAATCGAGCATCTTGCCTGTGAAGGCGTTCATCTCCATTTATGTGATTTTTTTAATCATGGTGCATTATCGCACTACGAGGTTACCATAAACTTTTAGTCCAATCATCGTCATACTAACATGTCGTGCATGTCTGATAGTACCACTACGATGAGAAAAATATTGGTTTCTCATAAAGCAACCCAGACCCAACATTTAAAAATTTCAATATCCCGTACCTTAGACTGAAAAATATCCGAGTCATTCCGGATACAGTTGATAAAATAGCCAATGGATTGGCGTATTCTGTTGAAGAAACCGAGAAAAGGAGTGGGGAGAGAGAGCATAGCTTTCTTGGAATCGGCAGCCTTTATTTTTTCTTCTTAGTGGCTGCACTAATACATCATTAAGATAAATAGGGTTACAATTCTTTTACATGGACAAAACTGCCCTGTGTTAGTAATATATATTACATTACAATATAAACATACACGTGAACCATATGGATCCTCTACTGGATCCATATCCGATCCATATTCTAATACCCTCCCTCAAGTTGTGCATGGGAGTGAACCATGTGCAACTTGTTCTTCAGATACCAGAAACGGTTACTTGTGAGACCTTTTGTGAACATATCAACGACTTGGTCTTCTGAAGACACATAAACCGATTCAATCTCTTTGTCTGCTACCTTTTGTCTAATGAAATGTTGGTCAATCTCAATATGCTTGGTCCGACTGTGATGAACATGATTGACCACAATTTGTATAGCACTTCTATTATCATACATAAGAGTCGAACTTGAGCCAAGTCAAATAGTTGTTTGTGTTTAGTTTTTCGGAAACTAGTTGCCCCAGAAAATTGGAAGAAAGATCGGAGTTGGCTGAAGTATCCATTTGCAGACTTTAAAGAAAAAAAATGGCAGAAATCAGTTTTATGACAGAAATCAGCACATAAACAAACAATGTCATGAAAGGATTTTAAAACTGAATGTAAATGTAGAATATTATTTCAGATGAGAGGAAGACAACAACTGATCCGAATATTATTTCAGATGAGTGGAAGATGCACAACAGATCTAAAAGTAGAACCTTGAGTAGGCGAAGATGAATATGACCAAACCAGATTCACGTGATCAGTAGAGATCACGTGAAACAATAGTATCCTGAGGAAGCGTGAAACAAGAGGAGAACTCGACTGAAGAGGGAGATAACTGAAAAGAAGTCGTCATTGTGTATATGCAGGACCCGACCCGATCTATATACTGGATCGGGTCCAGACCCAATCAATGTATAATGTAAATTACAATGTTATTAATGGGTATTTCTGTACCCTAGAATTACATACTCAATATATTAATAGACTGAAAGGCGCAACCACAAGGGTCTGACGCCCTCTCTCTGGAATCTCTCTCTATCTCGTGACAGGTCTGTGTAGAGATCAAGGACCCCTTTCTCACATGGTATCAGAGCAGCGTGACGTCTGGGAGTGAAGAGCTGCCTCGTTTTCATTCTATCAACGTGAAAGTCGACAAACGCGTGGATCTGACCAAGTCTGGGTGTGAAAAGCTCGATCTTGGTTTCACGGTGACAGACCTCGATTTTGGTTTCACGGTGACAGGCACGTGAATCTGTGAAAAACTCGACCTCCTGTGTTTCTCGGTCACAGGTCGTTCTTCTCTCTTTGTCAACTTATTCACCTTTAATATGAAATCATACCTCTGTTTTTCTACAATCTGTGCTTCTGAAATCTCTGTTAACCTTTGCTGTTTCGTGGGTTCTGAAATCACTTTTGATCGCATTTTCTGAAATCACATTATTCCTTTTCTGTTTTTCTCTTTCTGTTTGCCGAGTACAACCACGTGAAATTGATCCAACACGTGAACTTGTTTCTCCTGCTTTTCTGTTAGCCGAGACATGCTTCTACCATCTGTTAGCCGAGTGCTCTGTTAGCCGAATCCAGCCACGTGAAATTGATTACCTTTCTGTTAGTGAAGTCCAGCCACGTGATTTTGATCAAGCACGTGAAGCTGATTAGAAAGGATATAAATGCTTTGAACCTCACCGAGGACATGGCATTGGATAGAAATGAATGGAGGAGAAGGATTTATGTGGAA
Organism: Nuphar pumila; assembly: GCF_984573655.1. NCBI lineage: Eukaryota > Viridiplantae > Streptophyta > Magnoliopsida > Nymphaeales > Nymphaeaceae > Nuphar > Nuphar pumila. The sequence continues at coordinate 178,508,284 of NC_143249.1, read as the reverse complement.
GACCCATAATGATTTTCTTTGTTGGTTCCTATCGCCGACCCCAATTGTTTTGGGATGAAGGCGTAGTTGTTGTTGTTTGTTGTACGTGAAGCTGATTAGCCGAGCCCTCTATTTTGTCTCTCATACCTAAGTGTCAGTTCATGTTTTCTCTCAAATGGATTTCACTCATGCGCAGTCATGTCTGTCCTCCAGCTTTCTCGGTCAACTAGTCTCTGAAAAACTGAATAACTCAAATTTCTTAACCTGGAAAAGACATATCATCCCATTTATAAAGAGTCAGGACCTCTCTGGTCATCTGGACGGATCGGTTCCACTGCCTCCAGAATTCATTTCGCAGAAAAAAGCGGACGATAAAGGAGAACAATCTATTGTTCTTCACAAGAATCCAGAATATGTTGCTTGGATGAAGATGGATCAATCGCTAGTGGCATACATCACTTCAACTCTCTCACAGGAGGTCCTTGTTGCCCTTCCTGATGCTTGTTTCGCCAAGGAACTGTGGGACAAGTTAGTTCAAACATATTCACAAATTTCTGAGGAAAGAATTATGTTTCTTAAGCGAGAGTTTCAAATGCTGAAGAAAGATTCCATGTCTATTATGGAATACCTAAACAAAATGAAAGGCATCACAGACCAACTGACTATTGTTGGGTGTCTTGTCTGTGAAAAAGATAAAGTGCAACAAACCTTGAGTGGATTGGGGTCAGACTATCATGTTATGACGACAACCTGACTATGTTTACCAGAACTTCCAAAGTTTGAAGATCTTCGTGCGAAATTATTGCAATATTAAATGACTCTGAAAGGATCTTCTGAAGATTCTCATGGACATTCAGGAACCCAAGATGTGCTAGTTACTGGAATGAGTTATGGTCGAGGACGGGGAAGTTTCTTTTGAGGAAAGGGAGGCCAAGGGAGAAATACCTATGGAGGTCGTGGTATACTTCCAACACCCAATATACAAGGACAAAGACACATTCCCACCTGTTTTCTATGCAACAAGGAAGGGCACATTAAAGCAAATTGTTGGTTTAATCTTCAAAACAAAGGGAAAGCCCCACAAGCAGAGGCTAGGAAGGATGGAGAAGTAGAGGAGTTGCTGTTGGCAGCCTTGGCAGGATTGAATATGAAGCAAAATGACAAAGGCATTTGGTATGTTGACTCCGGAGCAACTACTCATGTCACGGGTGATGTAGGTAAACTCTTGACTATTACTCTTTATGTTGGTAAGAATAGCATAGTCACAGAAGATGGATCTCATCACTTTATCTCACATATTGGAAATGCCATTATACCCATGTCAAAGTCCTCTCTTAATCTTCCAAGTGTCATCCATGCACCTAATATTCAAAAGAACATTGTTTCTGTCTCAAAACTTGTTGATGATGTTAATGCTTCAGTTGAATTTTCTTCCTCTTTTGTTTATGTCAAGGATCTTCGCACGAGGAAGACATTCGCTGAAGGAAAACGATGGGGCAACATGTACATCTTTCAAGAAGATCCTTCCTCTGTTCATTTCGACTATTCATCCTTGAAGCCTCACCAACGTCAATTTTTTTATCCTGATTTTGTGTTTACTATTTCTGAATGTAATAAGCCAAGACTTTGGCATAGTTGTCTTGGCCATTGTGGTCGCCATTTTATTGAAAAACTTGTCTTGAATAATCTCATTCCTAAGTCCAGTCTGAGCTCAGAGGTCATTGATACAAAGTGTTCTAGTTTTCATTTATGTAAGAGTCATGTTTTACCATTCACTTCCATTAATAAAAGAGCTTCAAGGCCATTTGAGGTCATTTATTCAGATGTCTGGGGTCCTGCCCCAATTACTTCTCTTTTTGGCAGTAAATATTATCTTATTTTCATTTATAGTTACTCGCGTTATACTTAGATATTTTTTATGAAGCACAAATCAGAAGTCTTTAGATTGTTCCAGAGATTTCATTCTTTTGTTCAAAATCATTTCTCTACCAACATTCTCAATTTCTAGTGTGATGAAGGAGGTGAATTCTCTTCGAGTGACTTTGTTAGTTTCCTTCAACATAATGGGATAAAGAGAAGAGTGTCTTGCCCGCATACACCTCAACAAAATGGGATTGCTGAGAGCAAGCATCAAATATTGTTGACACTGCAATGAGCATGATGCATGGGAACAATCTCCCTGTATCATTATAGACTGAGGCTTTTCACTCCACAATTCATGTGATAAATCGACTGCCAATGAGTATCTTAGAAAATAAGTCACCATATTTCTTTCTATTTGGCATACAACCTAATTATCATGAATTACATGTGTTTGGGTCTGTTTGCTATGTTCACATTGACAACTCACTAAGGCACAAGTTCCAAGATAAAGCCTTAAAATGCAGGTTTATAGGATATGCAGAAGACTACAAAGGGTACAGGTACTATGATCCCCTGAGTAAGTGTGTCAAAATATCGAGAAATGTAGTTTTCGATGAAATGAACTTTGATGATCAACCTGCTAATTCAAGCCTTCATGCTGATAACTCAAGCCCCAACGTTGAGGTATACTACCCATGGTTAAATTCAGAACTCTTTTCCAATGGTAAAGCAGACTGTCCAGCAAACTGCATTCAGAAGGAGACACATGAGGAATCAACCAATGAAACTCAAACGGAAGAGACTGTTACACAAGACTTGGAGCCAACAAGGTATAAGGGTGTTGTGTACACCCGGCGTGATAAAGAGCCTTCATTTATTCCTTGTACAAGTACGGATCCATCTGATCTCGCTTCACAAATGATGGATATCAGAAGATCCTCACAGATTCGACATCCGCTTGACAGGTGGGTAAGTTATAAAAATTTTTCATTGGATTTTCAGTTATTCTTGACATCCATAAGTAAAGAGGATGATCCCCTCATGTTCTATCAAGCTGCGAGCTCTAGAAGATGGGTAGACACAATGAATGAAGAAATGGAGGCCTTACATGAATGTGGGACATGGGAGATTGTACCTAGACCACTAAACAGAAATGTTGTTGGGTCAAAATGGGTGTACAAGATAAAGTATAAACCAGATGGGAGCATCGAAAGGTACAAGGCTAGACTTGTAGCCAAGGGATTCACACAAGAGGAAGAACAAGACTTTGATGAAACTTTTAGTCCTGTAGTTAAAATGGGGACCATTCACATCGTGTTGAGTCTAGCCATTGAACATGGATGGATATTGGGCCAGCTGGATGTAAGAAATGCATTTCTGCACGAGGATTTAAAAGAAGAGGTCTATATGGAACAACCCACTGGATATGTAGAACGAGACGCCAAAAAATATGTATGCAAGTTAAAGAGAGCACTCTATGGTTTGAAACAAGCTTTTCGTTCCTGGTTCGACAATTTTTCTTTAGAGATACAAAAGCATGGCTTCTCTCGGTCCCTTCTGGATCACTCATTATTTATTCACAATGAACAAGGCGTCACTACTCTTCTATTGATATATATGTAGATGACATCATCATCACAGGGAACTGTAAAAGTCACATTGAGCAGGTGAAGAAGTTATTAAATCAGAGATTTAAGATGAAAGATTTGGGAGAGCTGCGATATTTTCTTGGGGTAGAAGTTGATAAAAGAAGTGATACACTCACACTTACTCAACACAAATATACGTTAGACATTCTCAACAGAGCAGGCATGACAGATTGTTAGCCGTTAACAACTCCAAGTGTCATTCATCAGAAACTGAGTTCAAAGGAAGGGGATATATATGGAGATCCCACTAAGTATCGCAGCTTAGTTGGCATGTTGCAATACCTGACTTTTACTAGACTTGATATAGTGTACTCGGTTAATCAGGTGTCCCAGTTTATGCAAGAACCTCGTATGTCACATATGGAGGCAGTCAAACGAATACTTCATTACTTGAAGGGTACAGTTGGTGATGGGCTGGTATACAAGAAAAGAGAATTAGATCCAGGCGGGGGCCATGAGATCGCCATTTATGCTGATGCTGATTGGGCGGGTGATTCAGATGAACGACGATTAGTATCCGGTTATTGCAGCTTCATTGGATCAAACTTGGTATCCTGGAGCAGTAGAAAACAAAAGGCGGTTGTTAGGTCAAGCACTGAGGCTGAATACAGATCGATGGCTGCTGCCACGGCTGAGGCTACATGGATAAGACATCTTCTGACAGAAATAGGAGAACCGATTGCTCGGTCACTGCTACTGTGTGACAATCAAAGTGCCATCAACGTGTTCTTCAATCCCATCCATCATAGTCGAGCAAAGCATATTGAAATAGATCAACATTTTATTAGGAAAAAGGTTGAAGATAAAGAGATTGAGCCCATGTATGTGCCAACTAAAGAACAAGTTGCTGACATTCTCACTAAAGGGTTGACAAAGGACATATTTTGCTTTCTGAAAGGCAAGTTGTTCATGGTTCAGGACCATGCACAACTTGAGGGAGGCTGAAAAGAAGTCGTCATTGTGTATATGCAGGACCCGACCCGATCTATATAATGGATCGGGTCCAAACCCAATCAATGTATAATGTAAATTACAATGTTATTAAGGGGTATTTCTGTACCCTAGAATTACATACTCAATATATTAATAGACTGAAAGGCGCAACCACAAGGCTCTGACGCCCTCTCTCTCTCTCTCTCTCTATATATATATATATATAGAGAGAGAGAGAGAGAGAGAGAGAACTCGTGACAGGTCTGTGTAGAGATCAAGGACCCCTTTCTCACAATAACGTGACCTGGAGACAAGGAGGAAAACTCGACTGAAGAGGAGCACAAGACTCGGCCTTTGACGTGGAGCACTCGGCTGAAGAGAAGCACACGACTGAAGAGAAGCACAGAACTCGGCTGAAGAGGAGCACTCGGCTGAAGAGAATGTGAAATAGAGAGAGGAGAGGACCGAAGAAGAGCACTCGGCTGAAGAGAACGTGAAACAGAGAGAGAAGGGGAACTCGCCTGAAACAGAGGGAGAAAGGGAACTCGCCTGAAAACGACAGAGAGAACTCGGCTTTTGACGTCCCTTATGAAGATCCTTTTTACGCCCAGAAATGTTACCTGCTCTGATACCATGATAAAACAACCAATGGATTGGTGTATTCTGTTGAAGAAACTGAGAAAAGGAGTGTGGAGAGAGAACAAAGCTTTCTTGGAATCGACAACCTTTATTTTTTCTTCTTAGTGGCTGCACTAATACATCATTAAGATAAATAGGGTTACAATTATTTTACATGGACAAAACTGCCCTGTGTTGGTAATATATATTACATTACATTACAATATAAACATATACATGAACCATATGGATCCTCTACTAGATCCATATCCGATCCATATTCTAATAAAAATGAACTGATATACATACCACTGAAGGCTACGTAGTCAAGGCCTTTTTGTTATGTGGTTCGAGGAGAAAACTCATTTGCGAATATGCAAACGCAAAACACTTGTTTTGCTTTTTGAGACATCGGACAATGCGAGTTTGAGCATGTGAAATCTTTTAAAAATTGAGTTTCGGCGAGGATGCATAAATCTGCATCTTTAAATGTATACTAGCGTAATCTAAAGTAGGCAGTAATACGCAAAACTGCATACTTTATAAAATTATATATATATATATATATATATTAAGGCATAAGCTTCTACACATTACAACACGATGACAAGATAAATGGCGTAAAGCAAGTCCCGATGTGTGAAACCATACATTGAGCTAAATAAATTGCGTAAGTGAGGCCCGATGTACAAAACCGTACATTGGGCTAAGTAAATTGTATAAAGCATAAGTCTGTGCATGTTACAGTGCGGTGGCAAAATAAATGACAGAAAGCTGGAGCCTGTTCACATTATAGCACGACGACAAAGTAAATGAGGTAATTTAAATTGGACAAGAGTACTCAAAACTGCGTCCTTGAGTTACACACACACACACATATATATATATATATATATATATATATATATATATATATATATATATAATATGTATAAGTTAGAGGTATTCCGACATTGTTCTCGTATGCAACTTTTCCCTATCTCGGAGATGGTCTAGATCCCTGGCGATATTGAGTGTAGGTTCTTAAAGGTTTTGTGCCTCGATAATCATGTCTCGTTTGTTGTGTCGATGTGGTGTGCTCAAAATATTTTTGTTACACTGTGTAAAGAACGAAGTTAAATTTTCATTTTTGTAGAAGAAGTGATGATCACGTCGCAGAGGTTGAACCTAGTTTTGGGCCAACTAGACCAAGTCATACTTGGTTAAGGGACCCGGGGTGCAAGGTCGAGCCGATCTCGACGGCTAGCAACTCCGGGACAAGGAGAACCGAGCTGGGCTCGGTGCTAGCCGAACTCAGCTCGACTGTTCTTTATAGAGCAGGCAGAGGGAGGGCTGTCAAGGTTCGACTGAGCTGGCTCCATCACGAGCTAAACTTGGCACACCCAAGTCGGCCTGGGATGTTGGACCGAATCGGGCTGAGCCGGGCCTTAGCCAAGCCTAGCTCAGTTCGGCTAGACTCGAGATAGCAGCAACAAAAGTTGCTGCCCCTCAAGCACAACTAAGGGGACAAGATGATGGCTAGGTAGTCAGGCTGAGCCATGCCCAGTCTCAAACTGGGACAGGATCGAGCTAGCTCGGTCCACCAACAGGGGGAGAGGAGCAGAGCAGGGCCGAAGGCCCTTGCTCGCCACTGGTGGTGCAGCAGTCATCCGACCATCCTATGATGATGGTGAACAGGGCCGACATGAGCAGTCAGCGCATGTCTCCTGGAATGTTGCAGGTTCAAACCCAGTGGTACGTTGAAGAGTAACTGCTGGGGGGTCTGCCTAACTCAACTTGTCTTTCAAAACAAAAAAGAGGAGGCAAACACAGGTGGCGCCTGCCCCCTAGTGGGTCAAGAAGGGGCATGAACTATGTCACATTGACTCTTCTAACAGGGCACCGCACCCGCACTCAGGCGGGTGCGACACTTGGACACAACTTCCTTTGTATTAGGTGAAGTCAACCACATTGAGGTCCATTTCTATCTAAAAGTAGATTAAGTTAACCCTAATCAAGTTCATTTATATCTATATTATATATAAATACATAAATGCACACAAATACACGTAGTGTTAACTTAAAAATGTTAAAAATTATATATATATCCTCCTCGCACCCAAGTTTTTTTAAAGTGCTGCATCGTCGCATCCACACTCGCACCTATGTGACATAAGGCATGAGGGAGAGGCACCAAGCCCTCCTTCCGTCTGTCCCTTCTTGGAAAGATGGCAACAACCAAAGGCTGTTGCCGATCTTGCGATCTTGCTAGAAAGGAAAAAGGAGAGGGTGCTCGGAACCCTCTCTCCTAGCGGAGCCAGAGCCACCGATGTTGGTGGCTCTGGGTTTGTCGGTGACGTAAAGAGAAAGGGAAGAGGGTGGGCGGCACCCGAGGGGTGCGATAGCTCCTCATGGTGGAGCAAGAGAGAGAGAGAGAGCAGTGAGATTGAGAGAGAAGACTTACTGGTGAGAGGGGGGTACGAAAAAGGAGAGAGATCCTCCTGGTGAGCTTCAGCGTGGAGGTTCTAGCGTGCGCGCACGAGAGAGAGAGAGAGAGAGAGAGAGAGAGAGAGAGAGAGAGAGAGAGAGAGAGAGAGAGAGGAAGTCGGGAGGGGGGGGGGGTGCATCGGGGTTTCCTTTTTAAAAAGAAACCCCCCAATGGGGGGTTTAGTCGACATTCCACCTAGATCGGATCCAACCTGGATCCAAATCTTTTTTTTTTAAAACCCCTTAACAATTCTATGAAGTTTACATTAAAAGTCTTCATCATGTTTCTTCATTAGTTCCTTCTATTAAAGGATATACAGAGTCTTCAATATTTTTGTCAATCATTTGCTTTAATCGGCTCTTTAATACTTGGGAACCTATAAATAAAGCAAGCCAAATATCCCAACTATACAAAAGAACATATATATCACAAAAACAAAGAATCATAAAATGTTGATATTATGGAAGAAGGCATGCTAATAAATCATTAATCACTTTAAACATTCATGAAAACATTTATGGCAATATGCATAATACCCCAATACCTGAAAATGTGAAAGTAAAACCTACTAGGAGAACTTCACAATCATGCATAAGATGTGAAAAACTCAAGAAACAACCAACAAATAGAAGAAAGTTAACTTTAAGTTAATCAACACATATATTTATCAAGAAAAAGCACATTAATGCATGCAAGACATGAAATAGGATTTGGAGTATCATTAATACTATGAATAAATGACTCACTTCAAATAAAGAAATCATAATTCTTAATTCATAAGAGAACATAATTGCATATTATCAAAAAGAGAAATGCATGTACAAAATATCTTAAGGATAAGCTCATAACTCACTAATTATTTTAAACATTCATGAAAACATACATTATTCAATACACACATATTTTTATCACATTAATGCATAATTGACCTGAAATAGGAAATTTTCAATCAATCATTAATACCATGAACACAAAACCTACACAAGTTTAAATCCCAAAATATTTTTACACTGCAAAAGATGCAAGAAATGATTTCCATCACTTAATTAAGAGAAGTCAAATTCCCAAAGATCAATTACATCTTTGAAGCAATAGCAGTATTGCAACTAAAAAAGTCACTTATGGACCAAATTTAAAAGATAATAATAAACAAACTTTCAAGTGCACATGCTTAGAAATAGGGGTGGCAATCGGGTCGGGTTGGCGGGTCAGCATACCTCAACACGAACCCGACCCGTTTATTAAACGGGTCGTCTGTGGCAAACACGAACCCGACCCATTTATTAAACGGGTAACCCGACACGACCCGATTAACCCGTTTAATAAATGGGTCGGGTCAACACGACCCGTTTACACGACACGCGGACCCGTTTATTAAACGAGTCAACCCGATAATGTAGACACGATAACCGACCCGAGTAACCTGAATAACCTGTCTAATGATTCATATTGGCCTTCAGACTGATGAGTTAAACTAAAGTCTAAAACTACCAATTGACGAAGCAAAATGAAAAGAGCACTTGAAGTTGCATATTTTTTTCCCCAGTTCTTCACAGTCTATGACACTCAGAGCACTTGAAGTTGCATATTTTTTTGGTTTCATTCCTTCTCGAGATATTTGCTGAAACAACTCAATACATCTTCTTGTATTCTGATTTTGATCATAACCAGCAACCATGGTTGACCATGTGGAGACAACAATCTTGTGATCACTATCCCGTTCTTCACCTGAAGCAGATTGCAACTCATATGATAGTCGAGAGATACCCTGTTCCATGTTGGCCAAGTTAAAAGAAAATGACAGTCTATTTTTCATTTGTATGAGCACTCATCATTTCTGAGGTGGACCAGATAGCTAAACAGATTCACAACAGGCTATCATGGATTATACAATGTGTTCAACACATGTTTTCACAACATCTTGGATCTACTCTGACTTTGAATCACCCAAACACCAGCATGAAAGTAAAGCACTAGAAAGTACAAAAATATATATGAAACAATGACCGTACCTCTTTGCACATAAAAAAAGGACATGGTTTTAAACTAATCCTAGCAGTTATACAAGAAAATTTTGGCACATCAATCTCCCAAGATGTCATCATGTACGTGCAATATCCATAACCTTAAACTACAAATTGTATTCTGCCCAAAATTTTCTTTATACGAGTAGAGGGATTCATGCCATTACAAGTTCAAGAATAGAACAGAGTTTTTATATATTTTCCCACAAAATTGAATATATTTCAACTTGAGCCGAAAAGTTTTGCATTTAATACTTGAACCCAAACTCATTATTAGAATAATATTTCCGCTGGTGATGCCCCATCGGTAATACACATTTTTCTAATTGGGTGAAAATAAAATTGATAAATTATCTTTACATCTAGCAGGTCACACATCAATTAATTTATCTAAAATTTTCCATCGAGATTAGCTGGTTTATGTGAAAGCAAAATCTAAGATGAGCATAACATCACAATATGACAAAAAAATCACACAAAAAACCAACATCCTCACGCCTAATAATGAAGACATCATCTTCCAGTGCAGTTGCAATGAAGACATCTTCCATATTGCATTTGATTACCCAACCATGAATTCCCTGACCCAAGTCCAGTTCTTCCAATCCAGCACAAGCTGTTAAGGCACTTGAAAACGTAAAGGAATTTGGCAACTAATCAGTAATTGTGCATAAATATAACTGCTCAAAAATCAGTAAAAATTGCAAAACAACATTAGCTGAAAACGCAACTGATCAACAAGAGAGGTTAGGAAACCTAAGGCACCAATAAACAACAAACTTATTCCAGATGTATGGAGGCAAAAACTGCAATTGATCAAAATGATTTGTACTTACACTATTGATCAGAAAAAAAACACTCACTATTAGCCAGAACTATATCTTTTAATTGCATGTTCATCATATACAATAACTCGATACATGCACAAAAATGCATTTTGAATAGCAAAAGGTTTGATAACTGAGAATTAGAAAAAAGGAAGAACACACACCTCATTAACTGCAAGTGTTTGCCCATTACTCTTCACTTTCTTCAGCTTCCTCAAGCCTAACCAAAATGCAGTCTCCAAACCAATTAACGAAACAAATAAAAATAAGAAACCAGAAAAGACTAAGGGAATATTCTCTCAAAAAGCTCACTGAATCTCCCAGCATTGCATATTCTCTCAACATTAGCTCACCGTCAGAAGCATATTCCATTACTATGGCTCACTGAGTTGGTGTAAGGCTAAGAAACACCTGGAACAGTCAAGTTGGTATTCCACTAAGAATACCAAGCTACCAACAGACGGAAAAAATACATGACTAAAAATCAATCATCCATGTGAATTAATTGATGCCACTGGACCAAGCAAGGCACATCCTTACTCAACATAAACACAATGTCTTACAAGTTACAACCATACTACAAACATATCCACCAAGTTGTCTTACAGTCATCAAGATAAACATAAATAATTAAACTTCCACATCACAATAACAATTAAACATTAATCATCCGATACATTGTGTCAACAATCAACATTAAGATCAATTTATCAATTGTTTCAATCCTCCAAAGATCATGACCCTACACAAAAAAATTAAAAGAGTAAGTTAAATTATTAAGATACAACATATGAAACAAAAAAAAAACATAAGTATCAAGATTTTTACAAGTACCTTACAAAATATTGGTTTTTAATTTGAGCATTCAACAGATTCTACAATTGCACTCGCGGTCACAGTTGGGTTCAAATCAATAATATCCTCCGTCAGCTCCTCCAATAATACTAAATTTTCTTTTATACCATAAAATAGTTAGTAACAAATCATAAAATAGTTAGTAACATAGAACTCACTAATCAAACTCCACAAATTATTTGATACTTTGTATAAGGAAAAAAATATAAGATTATGGATTACCATTAGCATGAAACAACCAATCTCGAGTGCAAATTAACGCTTCTACTGTCTCAGGTTTCAAAGAGCTTCTATATTGATCAAGTACTCTACCACCAATGCTAAAAGCAGATTTTGAAGCAACTGTGGAGATAGGAATACTCAATACATCACACGCCATGAGAGCAAGATCTGGATATCAAAATTTATTTGTTCTTCAATAATCAAGAACATTCAATTGTGAATTCCAATCAATTCGAGGCTCTTCTAGATATAATTCTAATTGTGACTTTTGTGCTTTATTCACACTCCCAGAGTTCTCAAATAAAGTAAACTCCTACACACAAAAAAAATTATTAAAAAAACATTAACAAATATAGTAATGAAAATTTGAAAAAATATGTATTAGAAGTAATTACCATAAAAAGTGAGTTATCATTTGAACCACGTTCTAAACCATTATCCAGAGGAATTGAAGATTCAACATTTGAAGCTTTAGGATTGTTCTGCATATAAATATCAAAAAGAGCAAATATCTTCTCACGAACTTGTATCGCCTCACAAGAGTCTCCTGCTTTATTATATAAGAACTCCACAAACTGTAGCTTGTATTGTGGATCCAAAACAGTAGCCATAGCTAAGATCATACTGTGATGTTTCCAATACTTCTCAAATTTGATATTCATCTGTGTTGCCATGCATTTAATAAAACTATCTGAGCTTCGCATACCATTGACTATGCTTAAGTGAATTAGAAACACTTCTTGAAAATATAAATTTGATGTAGAATTTGTAGATCCAGAAAATAAGCATGTCACACGATAAAACAACTTCAAGAAGTCACAAATCTTTTCAACTTTGTCCCATTCTCCTATTGATGGACAATGCTTGTAATTTGAATCACTCAATTGTAAATGAAGAAATGCACGACGATATATAATAGCACCTTCAAGCATTAAATAAGTTGAATTCCATCTTGTAGGGACATCTTGTCTCAATCCTTTACTATTATTCAAAGAAACTTGCTTAACACACTCCAAAAACTTTTGTTTTCTACCTTGTGACCCTTTCACATATTTTATGCTCTCTCGGACTTTTTTAACAGAATCATCTATCTCTTTCAGTCCTTCTTGAACTATCAAATTCAGGATATGAGCACAACAACGAATATGGAAGAATTCACCATCACATAATAATACATCCTTCAATGTAAGCTGACTCTTCAACAACTCAACAGATACATCATTTGCAGAAGCATTGTCTAATGTAATCGAAAATATTTTTTTCTCTATACCCCATTCAGTCAACAATGTATAAATTTTCTCAGATATAGCTATTCCAGTGTGTGGAGTTGGCATTGCAGAAAAATTTAGAATTTTCTTTTGCAATATTGAATTTTCATTAACAAAGTGTGCAGTGAGACATATATACCCATCAGTAGTTATAGATGTCCACAAATCAGATGTTAAACATATCCTTCCTGGAATAGACTGCAACAAATCTTTGAGTTTGTCTTTCTCTTTTTTATACATCTTTAAAACATCAGCCTTAGCTGTGTTTCTGCTAATATGTTTGGCCTCATCACATACATAGGTAATCAATGAACGAAATCCATCATAATCAACAAATTGGAAAGGCAATTCATGCTTAAGAATCATCGTTGTTACCAATTCTCGATACTTTTGTTGATCAAACTTAGAAACTTGTAAAGACATAGTTCCCTCTGATTTTGCAAGGAATAATTGACCTATGTCTTTAGTTTTCAATTTTGGACATGCAAGCATATGACGCTTTAAATTTCCGGTCCCATTCTTGCTATCTGCTTGGTAGGGTTTGTTACATAATTTACATACAACTCTCTTTATCCCATCTTCTCCCATTGCAAGTTGCTTAAATGCTTCCCAAACATTAGAGGTTAGTTTTCTTTTCCGTCTAGTACTAGAACTCTCTCCACCTAATACTGTAGATAGCGTAACACGAACATCCTCAAAATTAATTTCTTCTGGACCTTCAGCAGATGTATCCACAACGTTGTCCATTACTAATTGAAAGTAATATTTAATGTTGCCTGAATAGAGTAAAAGAACATAGGGAAAAATTAATAGTTGAGTCAGAGGTATGATACATATATCTTAAGAGGCTAACCCAGATCTTAGAGAAGCTGTATTCCCTGGATAAGAAGTAGACCAAATGCATATTCCACCCCTGAAATGAGAAAAACATATTGTAGAAAAAAAGAAAAGCACATAGAAGATACTTTTCATATGCCACTGACCTGATTCTTCAAAATCGTGCACAGATATTTGATTAGGACCAGATGTAAATGCTAATATGTTCTTATGTTTGTGCCAACTTATAGCTTGAACACCAATTTTTGATGGTAACTACACCTAAAAAGCATGAAGTGATACCAAAATATCAGCAAATGTGTATATTCTCATCTATCAACATGACCATATGCCATACTAGGATATGTTTTTTTGAATTATCGATGAAAACACAGTTGAATCAATTCAAGTGGCCAGGCAAGAATTTTTAGGAAATGAAGATGGACATATACAAGATGACAAAACATTGCATAAAAAAAGATGAGAAAAATAAAACCATTAGCAACTTTTTATAATGTTTTGGAATCTATTTAGCCCATAATGTATATTTATTGGCAACACAACGTGCACATGAATCATAGTATGCAGAGCACACGATTAAAATCACTAAAAAAACGGCTCCTATATGCAACAGAAATTGATAAGTCTTATGAAGACCCTTGGTGATCCCGGATTTCTGGTGGCCTATTATGAAGAAAAATAAAAAGACCCAAGCATTACCGTCATAAGGTTTCAACCAACACTAGAGAGAGAGAGCAGTAATATACCTGGGTCTGGTACGAAATTTCATAGACTATACAGTGCTGCCAAACGATGGGAATGGGAAGACCTTTAAAAAAAGCGAAGAACAAACCCCATACTTATTCCAACTCCTCCTTCAAGATAAAAAAAATGAGGTGCCTTCAACGGGAGAGATGAAACGTTGGATTGAACTTGCTTTGCTTGGGTGCCATTGCCAAACCAAGAGGAGGAACAAGAGGGAGGAGAGAAGAGGGTGGTGGTGTGCGCCTGTCCGGTGAATCGTGATGGCAACGAGAGGTGGAGAGGACTCAGAGGAGACTCAGGAGAGGTCTCCGACTCTTCGGCTGCGGCTGGGTAGGAAGAATGGATTCACTTTAGGAAATTAGGGTTAGATAATGCAACATATATGGGTTGCGGGTGGTCGGGTTCGGGTAAACGGGTTGACCCGCCCGCCTAACCCGTTTATTAAACGGGTCAGCCGGGTTGGCGGGTTGGCATACCTCTAACCCGAACCCGACCTGTTTAATAAACGGGTTACGGGGGTCGACCCGTTTATTAAATGGGTTGGCCTAAGCCCAACCCGAACCCGCCTAAGAGGCGGGTTGGCGGGTCGTGTCAGAAATTGCCACCCCTACTTAGAAACAAGAGTTAATACAAAAAAGGGATCCCAATGAGAATCCATACAAATACAATAGGAGTGCATAAGCACTAATTTACCAACAAGTAATACACAGTGAAAACAATCTCAAGAGTAATTAGATGCACACAATAGCCACTATGGGCATATACATAAGAGATTTTACTAAGGAAATGTATAAACTTATGCAAATTATGCAAAACAACCAATTATGGAGAATTCATGCAACTAAAACATATATAATGCAAAATGCATGAAAATATTTCAACAACCATTTCTTGTAAAAGAGAAAATGAGTTTAGAAAAATTATGAGAAATCTCATACATCATAATGAATGAATTTTATAAATCCACCTCACTAGACCTCCAAACGTTAAAATTTAAATATATCAGCTACTAGAACAAGAACACAATTACAAATGTCAGCAACAATCATTTCTGTGTCCATGCACATACAATACAAGACTCCCTGACAATACAAATTAAGAGATCAATCGCAAATATCAGCAACAATTATCTCTATAACCATGCACAAGCAATACATGGCTCCTTGACAATATAAAATAGTTACAACCCACAAGAGGTGCACATAACTCACCTTACAAATGATTGTAAAACTATAAACAATATCAGTTTCAACAGGTGCACATAACTCACCACACTGATAATCCAAAATCTCTTACAAACAACATCGGTTTTAACGGGTGCACATACCTCACCACACTGATAAACAATGTCTCTTGTCTACATAAAATAACACTTAAATAAAATGCATAAAAAAAAGAATACACACGAGGTAAAAAACCTTGTAATGAAAATAACTAATGTCACCAATAAGAATCTTAACAATATTTTGAAATACCATGGTTTCAAAAATAGATAACCATTATAGAGAAACATAATTATAAGTATCCATAATAATAACAATGTCCAATCAACAAATAAGTGATGCAATACACTCACAAATCCAGAGATAAATCAACCGTCAATTAGAGCCAAATCACAAGTTGACAATCTAAACTGACATAAAATGAGGTGCACACAACTCACCCCAACAAACATCTCTGAACAAATAACAAGACCAAGAGAATGATGCATCATATAAAATTCTGTGATGGACAATGCAAATGCCACAAAAGACAATTCATACACACATAATTCAATTTTCAAATAGGTGAGTTCATATCAAATATCCGATTTGAAAAAACAAGTTTCAAATCAAGTCCAATAAAGTTAGGTAAAAATCTTATAAAGATTTTGTGCAATCATATACACACGATATTAATTTATAATTTTTCATCAACCTCATAAGTAAAGACAATCAAAGTTACATCAATAACAATGAAGAATGAGTATGACCAATATAAACAAACTATATAGAAAGATAGCGCAATTTAGTCTATTATGAGACAACAATGGTATACAACATAAAGGGGCCAAAACTATAAAGATTCTCAACGAACCATACACAAGACCAAAAGCATATCCAATAATCTAATAACTTTAAGGCCACATAAAATTCACTATAATATTTTATAAATGACAAAAACTGTTAATCAAGAAAATTAGTGTCCATTACGGGCACACCAACAAAGCCCACAAAAGGGCATCCATAGAAGGCTCAAAATAAAAATTTCATTTGTTCAACAAGAAAGGTAGAGGTATATAAAAACATATAATCATAGTAATTAGAGTTCTTAAAAAACTACATACTTAGAACATAAATTTTAATATATTATAGGAATGCACAAATAATCATAAAGACAATAATATACCTAAAATAAACTTTGAATTAATATGCAAGGAAATGAAAGTCTTCAAAGATGTTCATCAATCAACAAAGCGGACACTCAAAGAGTTCCACCAAAGCACCACAAACCACAAAATGGGATCACACACCAAATCCACCCAAGGTGGTTAACACAATAATATTCTATTAATGATGAAATAATGCAATATGTATGAAATTACCAAGATTTCAAAGAAACATGCCTTGACATATGCATGAAGTTACCAATAATCATAAGAGTGTTTAAAAATTTTCAAATAAATGTATACTTTGAATAAACACCTACACAAATTTACTAATGGATATACACGAGAGCATAGAAAATATATATTTTTGTAGAAAAGTAAAAATAGAGGATTTATCATAAAGAGCTGAACAATATGCTACTTATGAGTTAATGCCAAAACACAAACTCTAGTTTCAATTTAATTTTTAAAGAAAACACATTTCACACAATTAAGAAATCATCATATTATTTCAAACAATTTTTTTAAAAATATATAAATACCCTTTTTAAAGATAGAGAACTAAAAAATAGTCATATATATAAGGATTTTAGAATATATATCGAAGCCCACATTATATAGATCCATTTAACTTAAAAGATTATAAGAGAAAGAAAGATGTAGACAACACATCTTCTTGGGCACCACAATCACCACGATCACACGAGTACCATGAGCACATGATGATCACACTTTGAAGGTCTAAGAACACCCTCGCTTTGATACCATGTAACGAAACAAGGAATCTTTGTACACCTCACTCAAGAAGCACAAATCACATCCACAAATGGTCCAAAGCATAAAAACCAGTAAGCGCTTATGAAGAACTCCACAAAGTGCACATGCACAAGTCCACTATATGACAATCCAAAAAGCACTGAGGCTTACAGGGGCACAAGAGAGGGAGCCTCCAAAATAGACGTTGGGAGGCTCCCAACGACTATGTGGAGGCATATACAACAATGCCTTTACATAAAGAAATAAAAAATGCAAAAAATAAAAAGAATAAATAAAAAACCTATTTTCTAACTTGTACAAAATAACCAAAATGCCCCTGGTGGGCAACCCAAATTACATTATTCATTATATATATATATATATATATATAAACTTAACAGTTTGCACCCAGGGATATATTGGTAAATTGTAAATATGCTCATTGTAAGAACCATAAATTCTCAAATTAGAACTAATAAATGTGCCAAATTCCTTTTTTATTAAGTTAGTTACTTCCAGTGGTGACAATTGATGTTTAGAACAGCTGGGGTATTTCAAGATTTGTTAGCGACAAAAACATTTGGTAAACTCATAGATGTTCAGTAAAGTCCATGAATGTTAACTACACTCGATACATGTGACGCTGGTAAGAGCTAGATAATGGAATGTTAGGAAGTTAGTCATCCTTTCATTCATGACTGGTCACAAAGCCACCAATTGTTCCTGCAGAGTGGCATGAACCATGCTTTCTGCTGCAATATGTGCTGGGCACTTTTCATTCGGTGGTTGTAGTTGCTCTGCTTGCAGTTGCACAGAATCATGCACATACAAGATTAGCATGTTAGTTAATGTGTGCTCATGTCAGCCTTGATTGTTTTTAGATGATTATTTATATCCATCAAGTGAAACAGTAAAAGGGTTTGTATAATTGGAGAAACATTTTCTATATTGGAAATGTGTACCTGTTATTAAATATATCTTGAAGCAATTTAAAATCGTACAGCGGCTGCATGTTCTTCCTTACCCATGATTTGCTTATTTATGCTTTATTATGAGAGGCTAGAGTATGCCTACCTTGAATTCAAGTTCAACTGTGCTGATGATGCTAAAGTTCTGACTGATGTCAGGCTTTATCATGACAGTCAATGAGAATCGTAATAATCTATTCAATGCAGAACTCGGAGAGGAGAGGTGGTTCCTTCTTTGGGTGAACGAGCTCGGCTTGCTGCTTGGCCTCCAAACATATTAAGTGACTTGCCACCACCAGACCCTACCATATCAGAACATTCGAATTCACAACCAGCAAACCGAGGTACCTTGTATCCTCTTTCAGTCAGGACGTTGATTGTCAAGTTTCTGTAGCTATATTTCTGTTGTCAGCTAAGTCACTGTTTGAAACCATTTCTTCTCTTATTTTATATTGCTAGATGATTCTGTTCTCCGGTGCCATTAATGTATGCCATTTCAGGTTTAACCTTGTTGGAGATTCCTTTTATTTTTTTGAGAGAATTTGTTGGAGATCATTATCTGGCATACCTGTGAATTGCTCTCTGATCACGTGATTGTATTTCAATAATGTAATCTACCACTCAATTATGTCTTTGGATAGATGTTGTTGGGCAGTGCCTATACTCATAAAGGGCCAAATTCATGATTGTTCTGAGAAGTTAGTGAGGTTTAATTTCAGGTTGTTGTAAATGGGTTGCTCCTGATCCTGAAAACAACTCCATTCAGGGTGAGGTCTCTATCTATCTTGATGTAACTAGTTTAATGATTTAAAACATAGCTTTGTCGGATAAACTTGGAATCTTAATTTACTTCAGGTGCAAGTCCATTTATTGATCCGAATTATCCTGTAGTGTTCCATATCCAATCTCATAGCACTCATCAAGGTCGGTGAATTAAGTAATCTGCATCCAGATCCCCTTGGATCATACAACCTTTTCTATACATTGTCTTAATGCACACCATTTGTATCTCATAAACAAACCAAACTAACTGAATTTAAATTGGAAGCAAAGGCACTGACAACATTCAGCAAATCTGAAGGATGTTGTGGCCATGCTCCTGTCCGAATGGGCAGGATGATTTGGTGATGCAGGTTTGTTCTTGCTTCTAATATAGTTTCATGGTGAATTTGTTACCGCTTCTAGGTCAATCTTAATGCACTGTAAACCTTTGTTATGAATTTATTGATGAACATGATTTGTTGGTTACTCTGATTATTCATAACATCAGCCACCAACAGTACATCATCTACAAATTTTAATCATGCTTGTATGCCCTTCATCTACAACTACTGCATTAAGTCATTGCCTTGAGATTTGGGTACATGATAGTACCTGATCAATAATTTTATCATTATGTTGGTTTGACATTTGATATCATGCACATGTGCAGCTGCTTTGCCATCTGAGACTGCTATACATTATGAAGAAAGAAGTGCTGAGGGATCTGCTTCTAGAAGTGTCACTGAGAACATGATCTCTAACCAGTTGCAAAATGCCAGTACCGGTGTTGATAGCAGTTCTGTAGATCATGAAATTGATCAAGCTCAGAGGTACGACTACGTTCTTTACTATGTTTCGGATGCATAGCTTCATGGATAATAGGAATTTGAATACTTATATTTTCTTCCTCGATATAGAATCTCGATATTTTCTTTTCAGAAGGCATGGAGGCGAAGAGGTTGTTCATTTGGCTAAACGGGCTCATCTTGCTGCAAGGCCTCCAGATGGATTTGATGGCTCATCAATGCCTGACACTATAGTACCAGAACATGCAGATCCACCACATCAAGGTGTTTGGGGTATCCTTTTTGTTTGGTGAACCTCTTTTGTAGTTTCTTTCAGTCAAAATGATACCAAGTTGTGGTGTTTTAGTTCTGCTGCCTTCTAATCACCTACTGGAATTGCCGTTGCATATAAAAAATAATCCAGTTAGAGCCATAAAGGCCATTAGGCAGTAGATTACGACAACAACAGCAACAACAACAACTACGCCTTCATCCCAAAACAATTGGGGTCGGCATTATGAACCAAAAAAGAAAATCATTCTGGGTCTTCCATATGAATCCTTCTCCTCCAATCATTTCTATCCAATGCCATGTCCTCGGTGAGGTTCAAAGCATTCATATCCTTTCCTATCATCTCCATACAAGTCTTCCTAGGCCTGCCTCGACCTCTTTTAACTAATATATTTTCCCATTTCTCCATCCTTCTAACTGGAGCATCATTAGGCCTTCGCCGAATATGTCCAAACCATCGTAAACGATTCTCTCTCATCTTATTTTCAATGGGTGCAACTCCTACCTTCTTACGTATCACCTCGTTCTGAATCTTATCTTTTATTGTATTTTCACACATCCATCTAAGCATACGCATCTCAACTACACTCATTTTTTGAATATGATGTCTCTTGGCCGCCCAACATTTTGTACCATATAGTAAAGCGAGCCTAATAGTCGTCTTATAAAACTTTCCCTTCAACCGCAATGGCATTCTACAATCGCACAACACTCCAGTTGCACTTTTCCATTTCATCCACCCAACCTTTATCCTATGATTTACATCCCCATCAATTTCTCCATACTTTTAAATGATAGATCCCAGATATTTGAAACAATCATCAACCGGTATTTCTTGCTCACCAAGCTTCACTACACTCCCATCACTACTTCGTTGCTTACTAAACTGACATTCCATATATTCTGTCTTACTCTTACTCAACTTAAAACCTCTTGCTTCCAATGTCTGTCTCCATAATTCTAACTTGGCATTAACCCCAGCTCTAGACTCATCAATCAAAACAATATCATCAGCAAACAATATACACCATGGCACATTTTCTTGAATTGATCTCGTAAGTTCATCCATCACTATAGCAAATAGGAAAGGGCTTAAAGCAGATCCTTGATGTAACCCAACCGTTATAGGAAAATTTGTTGTTACCCCTCCATAAGTGTGGACATTGATTACTACTCCTTCATACATATATTTAATTATACTAATGTACTTTAGAGAAACACATTTCTTCATCATTGTCCACCGGAGAACATCCATACGTACTTTATCATATGCTTTCTCCAAATCAATAAAAACCATATGCAAATCTTTGTTCCTCTCTCTATATCTCTCAATAAGTTGTTTAAGAAGATGTATAGCTTCCATAGTTGATCTTCCAGGCATAAAACCAAATTGATTCTCTGGTATCATGACAACCTTCCTCAACCTATACTCAATCACCCTCTTCCAAAGTTTCATAGTATGACTCAAGAGTTTTATACTACGATAGTTTGTGCAATCTTGTATATCACCTTTATTCTTATATAGAGGCCCCAAAGTACTCTTCCTATACTCATTAGGCATCTTATTTGTCCGCCAAATCTTGTTAAAAAGATTTGTCAACCATTCTAAACCTTTCTCTCCCAAGCATTTCCAAGCCTCGATAGGTATACCATCTGGGCCAACTGCCCTTCTTGATTTCATTTTCTTCAAAGCCTCTGCAATTTATTTCTTTTGAATCTTGCGCATGAAATCACGATTTATCTTATGAAAAGGAATGGAAAAGTCTCCAACATCCTGTGCATGACTTCCATTAAATAGCTTATCAAAATAATCTTTCTATATCTCCTTAATCTCCTCATCTTTGACTAAAACCCTTTGCGTTTCATCTTTGATGCATCTAACCATACCCAGATCCCTCGATTTTCTATCTCTCATCTTTGCAAGCCTATACATATCCTTCTCGCCCTCTTTGGTATCCAACTTATCATAAACCTCCTTATATACCTTATCCCTCGCGTTTCGAACTACTTTTTTAGCTTCCTTTTTTGCTATCATATACTTTTCCAAATTCTCATTATCACGACTCTTAGATTTCGATAACACTCTCTTTTAACCTTAATAGCTAATTTGACATCCTCGTTCTACCATGATGTATCCTTACCTAGCGGTGCACCACCTTTAGACTCACCTAATACCTCCTTAGCCACCTTTCTCATGTCATCCGCTATCTTATTCCACATTGATTATGAATCCTCCTCGAGACACCAATCAGCTTCCTTAACTATCTGCTCTACAAACATTCATTGTTTATCTCCTTTCTGTGCCCACCACTTAATTCTAGAATCTATCATATGTCTATCCATTTTGCGGCATTGTCTAATTCTAAGATCTAAAATTAAGACTCTATGTTGTGTAGCTACACTTTCTCCCGGTATAACCTTACAATCGATGCAACAACCCCTATCTCTCTTTCTAAGTAGGAAAAAATCTATCTGACTCGTATTAACCCCACTTTTAAATGTTACTAGGTGAGACTCTCTCTTCCTAAACCAAGTATTTGCTAAGATCATAATCTAAAATCCTTTCTCCACTTTCGTTTCTTTCTCCTATACCATAGCTGTGAAATTGTCTACGAAGAGACAATACGCATATACGCACAAATACTTTGAAAAAGAAGTGCACAAAAGCACTCTCACAACACTTGAACAAAATACGCAAAAAGCGTATAAATAATAAACATGCAATAATGCATGTACTTTATAAAAAGCAAATGCTTGAGTCTCTCAAGCTTAGGAAAATACAAAGGGGGAACACCCCTATTTATACAAGAAGGAAGGAGGCAAGAGGGGGCTCCCCAAAGGAGTCGTTGGGGAGCTCCCAACGGTCACAATTGTGACCGTTGGGGGCTCCCCAACGACTCTATTGGGGAGACCCCCAATGCACTTTTTGAGAGTGCAAAAAAGAAAAAAATAAAAATTAAAAGAATTACAAAAATAATGGAAAAATTACAGCATATTCCAAATGGAATATGCGCAAAATGTAAAATGACAAAAATACCCTTTCGGATAAAAAAAGGATAAAAATGTATAAATATATATACTTATATATAGAGATACGTATACATATAATATATGTATACGTATCTCTATGTATATAAGTATATATATTTATACTTACAATATTGATTTTGAGTGTACATTTTAACACCCCCCCTCAAACTTACGGTGTGATAACCGCAAGTTTGTCCAGAAGGAAATGAAATCTAGGCGAACAAAGAGCTTTTGTGAAGAAGTCCGCAAGTTGATACTCAGACGTGACGTATGGTAGATCAATGACCTTCTTCAAGTATTCTTCTCTGACATAATGGCAGTCCATCTCTATATGCTTTGTTCGCTCGTGAAAGGTGTGATTTTTGGCAATATAGATTGCACTTTTATTGTCACAGCACAACTTTGTTGGTTCGCGGATAAGTACTCCCATATCTTCCAAAAGTTGTCGAATCCATACAATTTCCATGGTAGTGGATGCCATGGCTCTGTATTCGGCTTCAGTGGATGACAAAGAGACTTTCTGTTGCTTTTTACACCGCCATGAAATCAAAGATTCACCTAGGAAAACACAAAAACCAGTGGTGGAGTGACGATTACTAGGGTCACCTCCCCAATCTGAGTCAGTATAAGCAAGTAATTTTAAATCAGAAGAAGAAGATAGAAATACTCCCTTATTTATTGTGCCCTTCAAGTATCTGACGATGCGAAGAACAACACTCATATGAACGGTTGTGGGAGCGTGCTGAAACTGACTGGCGATGTGTATAGCATGTGATAAGTCAGGTCTAGTAATACTAAGATACATTAACGAACCTATCAGCTGCCTGTAAGAGGTAGGATCGGTTAAAGGAACACCATCGTCAATTTTCATTTTTGCTCCCACAACTTCAGGAGTTTCGCATACTTTGTCATCAGAAATCCCGGATCTGTCAATAATCTCACAAGCAAGTTTAGACTGAGATAAAAAATAACCACGTTGCGAATAAGCAACCTCAATTCCAAGAAAATATGTCAGAAAACCCAAGTCTGACATCTCAAATTTTGAAGTCAAGACGGACTTAATACCCTTGACTCCTTGAACATCATCACCTGTAATTAACATATCATCAACATAGAGCAATAATATTACAATCCCTGCTTTAGATTTCTTAGTAAATAGAGCAGTGTCAGGATAGCATGAGAAGAAACCATTTTCCAACATTACACTGGTAAATCTATCATACCAGGCTTTGGGAGCCTGTTTCAATCCATAAAGAGCCTTTCGAAGACGAAGAACTTTATTTTCAGGAATCTTCATGCCTGGTGGGGCATCCATATATACTTCTTCGTTAAGATCACCATTTAAAAAAGCATTTTTCACATCCATTTGAAAAATGTTCCAATTTTTAATAGATGCAATAGTAATGAGACATCTAACTGTAACCATTCGGGCTACAGGAGCAAAAGTTTCTTCATAATCAATTCCATACTCTTGCCCATACCCTTTAGCAACTAAGCGAGCTTTATACCTTTCGAGGGATCCGTCGCTTTTAGTTTTAACTTTAAAAACCCATCAACAACCTATAGTTTTCTTTCCCATGGGTAGAGTTTGGAAATCCCAAGTTTCAGCCCTTTTTAGAGCACTAAGTTCATTCCGCATGGCTTCTTGCCATTCTATACATTTTTTAGCTTCTTCAAAATTCCTTGGCTCAAAATAAGAATGAATGGCACTAAGACAAGCCCTATACCGGGGTGAAAAGGAATCAAAAGAGACAAACCGAGTTGGCGGTCTCCTATTTCTCTCAGATCTTCGGTGATCGAGAGTAAGAACAAGCTCACTATATTGGTCAATGGCACTTCTAAAGGTGTCTTGGTTTCTACGGGAGTAGGTTATCGGATCACTTGAAATCCTATTTTCTTGATCATTGAGAGGCTTATGTTCTTCAACATTACCATCCTCATCGTGGTTTGATGATACATCATCATCACTAGATACATCATCGTTACTAGCCAATAAATCAAAAAGAAATGAGTAATCAAAATTTTCTTGTTGAGAAACATTTTTTTCAAAACCACTCTCATTTTCTAAAAACGTTACATTTCTAGAAACATATAACTTATCATCTCGAAGATCATAGCAACGAAACCCTTTTTGAGTTTCGGAATACCCAAGAAAGACGCAGGGGATAGCTTTGGGAGAGAGCTTGTCGTTTTTATCCGTAAGTATAAAACATTTACACCCAAAAACACGTAACCTATTATAATCAGGCTCAAGTTTATATAGTATCTCAAAAGGGGATATTTTTCCTAATATCCTAGAGGGTAAGCGATTTATCAGATAAACAGCAGCGAGGGCTGCTTCAGCCCAAAAGTTTTTAGGAATGTTTTGAGAAATAAGCAGGGTCCTAGTGGTCTCAATGATGTGCCTATGTTTTCTTTCGGCCAAACCATTCTGTTGAGGGGTTTTAGGACAAGACCTTTGGTGAATAATTCTGTGATCCTCAAGATATGTTTTAAATTGGTTGGATAGATATTCTCCTCCAGAGTCACTTCTAAAAATCTTTATATTACTATTGAATTGATTCTTAATCATTGAGTGGAAGGTTTTAAAACATGTAAAAACTTCATGTTTGTGTTTTAGGAAATATATCCATGAATACTTGGAGAAATCATCCACAAAGATAACATAGTAAGAGAAGCCTCCTTTTGAGACAACATGTGCGGGTCCCCAAACATCGGAATGAACAATTTCGAAGGTTTTAGATGAGAACATAGTTCTTTGCTCAAAAGGTAAACTTTGCATTTTTCCGAGAATACAATCATTACAGGAAAAAGAACTTTTACATAGATCCTTTGCAAAATGTAGATAAGATAACTTGGTGACATTAGGATGACCAAGTCTTTTGTGCCATATGTTTATATCTTTGATCCTGGCAACATTACAAAAAGATTTTGGAACTTGGAGAGATTCCATATAGTATAAGTCTCCTTTTCTAAAGCCTTCCCCAATCAATTTCCCGGACCGGCGATCCTGTATTAAGCATTTGTCATATGAAAATTTAATATCGCAGCCATGGTCCGAGAGTTGAGAAAACAGAGAGAAGGTTTAAGTTAAGTTTAGGTATAAATCTAATTTTTGGAATGAAAAAATCTTGAGTTTCAAAATTACCTATTTCTTTAATTTCAAGAGCGGTTCCATCCGCAGTGGAAACAAAAGATGGAGAAGCATGTTTTGAAAAATCGGAAAGTGAAAACATGTTTGGGGACATATGAAAAGATGCACCTGAGTCCAAAAGCCAAGAGACTTTACCTGGAATGGAAGAGGTAGACACGGCGGCGCCGGATGTAGCTCCCTTGAGAAGAGGTTGAAGAGCCTCCACAATTTGATTCAACGAGAGTGACCCACTTGATGAGGCTTCTTCCTTTTGTGGTACACCGGTGGTGGCCATAGCTAGAAGTTTCTTCCATTTGGGACATACGGGCTTGATATGCCCCGGTTCCTTACAAAAGTGACAAATAGTCTTGCTATAGTCCCTCTTTCCTCTTTGTCCACCATCTCCTCCTTGATTTTGGAATTTAAAATGAGGAGGACGATAGGTCTTTACATTATTTCCGGGTCTTGATACGGCATTAACCTCATTGTTTTCTTCATGATTACAAGGAACCACAAGAACATTTGGTCCTTGTTTACATAAACTCATACGAGTTTCCTCACCACTTAATTTGGTGAGAACATCTTCAAGAGATGGAGGGGTAAATGAGGATAGAAGTGATGACCTTATTTGCTCAAATTCCGGTCTTAACCCATTCAAAAAATTGAAGAACCGATCTTCTTCAAGATGCTTGTGGCGGAGTTCAATTGCCTCTCCACTCCATTTTGGTTCAAGCATGGAAAGCTCATCCCAAATGGAGGAGAGGTCGGCATAATATTCTCTAATGGACATTTCACCTTGAGTAAGGGAGAGAGCCTTCTTTTGAAGGTAATACTTATGGGAAAGATCTCTTGATGTATACATTTTTTCGAGATAATGCCAAGCTTCCGATGCTTTCTTGAACTTGATAATGTTGGCATTAATCTTTGTTTCGACGGATGCGAAGAACCAAGAAAGAATCTTGAAGTTTTTCATCTCCCATTCGTCGTGCTTCTTGGAGTATTCTTCAAGAGCTTTGATCCTTTCTTCTCCCTCAAGAATCTTGATTTCATTTCCGTCCATCATGGTTATTTTGGGTTCCGGTTCCGGAATTTAACCTTGCACATAACCCCATAATCCTTTACCTTTTATGTGAGCCTCCATGTTCCCGGCCCAAATATGGTAGTTGGTCCCATTCAACTTGAAGCCAAGCGCGAAGTGAGACTTTTTTTCACCCATTATGGAGAAAAGAAAAGGAGAGGGGGGCGTACCAACACAATGCTTCAACTTCTAGCTTGCACAAGATCCTTCTAAAATATTTGAGAAGCGAGATCCACCACTTCTACTTCTAAGAATCCGAAGGCACGGTTTTCGAGGCACTTGAAAAAAGAAGAATCCCACGATCCTTGATCACCAATCGAGCTCTGATACCATGTGAAATTGTCTACGAAGAGACAATACGCATATACACACAAATACTTTGAAAAAGAAGTGCACAAAAGCACTCTCACAACACTTGAACAAAATACGCAAAAAGCGTATAAATAATAAACATGCAATAATGATGTACTTTATAAAAAGCAAATGCTTGAGTCTCTCAAGCTTAGGAAAATACAAAGGGGGAACACCCCTATTTATACAAGAAGGAAGGAGGCAAGAGGGGGCTCCCCAAAGGAGTCGTTGGGGAGCTCCCAACGGTCACAATTGTGACCGTTGGGGGCTCCCCAACGACTCTATTGGGGAGACCCCCAATGCACTTTTTGAGAGTGCAAAAAAGAAAAAAATAAAAATTAAAAGAATTACAAAAATAATGGAAAAATTACAGCATATTCCAAATGGAATATGCGCAAAATGTAAAATGACAAAAATACCCTTTCAGGTAAAAAAAGGATAAAAATGTATAAATATGTATACTTATATATAGAGATACGTATACATATAATATATGTATACGTATCTCTATGTATATAAGTATATATATTTATACTTACAATATTGATTTTGAGTGTACATTTTAACAATAGCCTCCATGGATACTCTCAAATTCATCCCTACTAATGTCTACATGTCCATTAAGGTCACCGCCGATGAAGAGCTTTTCTCCAATAAGATATCCCTTGTACTACTCCATCTAAATCTTTCCAAAATTGATGCTTAATGGAATCATCTAAACCTACTTAAGGTGCATAAACACTAATAATATTAATAATATCCGTACCTAATACTAATTTAATAAGTAAAATTCTAAAATTCTATCACCCTTCCTACGGACCTCAACTACATTATCTATAAACTCACGACTCATAACAATCCCTACTCCATTCCTATTCATATTTATTCCTGTATACCAAATCTTATATCCCCAAGGTTCTATCACTTTTGCTTTCTCACCTACCCATTTGGTCTCTTGTAGACATAAAATATCAATTTTTCTCCTACACATAACATCTACTGACTCTACCAACTTACCAGTAAAAGACCCTATGTTCCAAGTGGCTAACCTAATTTTATGGTCTTGGACTAACTTCTTTACCTCCACCCGTTCAACAAGGTGAGGGAACCCTTGCCTATTTGACACCACACCCGGGCGCCGGTGTGACACGTCGTTTCTGGGCGACGACCTAGCAACCCTTGCCCATTTATCACTGCCTTCGGGCCTATAGAGTACAATGCGTCGCTCAGTAGGGAACGCCCCAACGAAATTCTCATATTGGTTCATATTCATAGGGTATGACTAAGTTTTTATGCTGGCTGTCACTGTCCTACCACAACCCTTCTCCTTTATCCGGGCTTGGGACCGGCAATGTATAACTAAACAATTATACACAGGCGGAGTTAGGCAGTAGATTACCCAGCTAATTTTAAAGTTCTATTTCCTGTTATTGGAGACCAGTATGAACATGTACCGATGTTTTCAATGGCTTTGTATACCATTTGAACATGCCAGCATGTATTTTGTACAGAATCAAAATTTTCCTTTTTCCTGAAAGGTTTTTAGTTCTTGATAGAGTTGAGTCTTAGATGATGAATCAGGTTGCTAGAGCCACTTTGGAATGAAATAAGCAACACATATTTGGAACTTTGTGCACGTGATCAGGTCACAACATTATCTTACTTGACAATTGACATGGTTTGAATGGTGGCCAGTGGGCTTCTGTTACTATTTGCAGGAGCTTACATGTTTTTCCTTCTTCCTTTTGGTAAAGCAAGTGGTTCTTAGAAAGGTAATACTAGTGACATAGATGTTCAAGTTTGGGTTGGAAGAATCAAGCATGAAGCATGATTGTTAACAGTTTCTAAGAAGCCTATAGAACTAATTTTAAGCCATACTAATGGCCATTTTCAGTGGTAGAAGGGCCAAAACTTATTTCTAGTGAGAAATTAGCCATGGTACAAGTTGAATAATGAAGCAACATGATGAGGAAAAGGCTCCAATGGAAATTGAATATGCCTGTCGTCTGTATCATCAATAAAAAGGAATGGTAAAGCTTCAGTCAAAATTCATTTGAGCCTAAAAGATATTACTGCCATCATGATCTTGTCCAATTGCCAATTTGGATCTCCCAAGGACATAATCAGAGGGAGAGTAAGGGTGTAATAACTGGTGATGCTACTTGTATGAAGGCACATCAATGCGTGGGGTTTAGTTTGCTCGATTAGTTTCCAAGTAACTGTTAAGGATTAGTTGGTACTTGTGTGATATTAGTTTGGAATGACATCTAGACTCCTAGCACATCCAAATTAGCAACCACACATTCTTTTGAATATGTATGGCTTGTTTAACTTACACAATTTGCATCCTTCATGTTTTCTTCAGAAAGATGATTTGGATGATTTCTTGTGTCTACAGAATTATGCACCCACAGTATCTGAATTTCTCTATGCTCCTCTGCTGTGCACCTTTTACTGCATTATGCCATTGCCTTGTGAGTTGGTTCATGATGATGCTATCATTACTGTTATTGGTCTGTCTGGTTAATATTTGGTAACTGCATGTGCATACAGGTACTTCTTTGGTCACACCTAATAGGAACAATGAAGAAACGGTCATAGATGAATTTTCTTCCAGAAGGGTCACTAGCAACAGGGTCTCTGAAACTGCCTCAAATATCATTGCCACTGTTGATGATCCTCACTCAGCTAATGAAACGAGTCAATCTCAGATGTATGTTATCTCTAAGCTTTGGAGAAGCGTGCTTTGAATTGTAATGGGATTTGACTTGTCTTATTTTCTTTTATTTATAGAATCAGTGTTTTATTTAATACAGAAAACAGAGATTACAAGTGGCTGATCATTTGGCTAAACAAGCTCACCTTCCTTGTCAGTCTCTAGACAGCTTGGACTCATCGCTACCACAACGACGGCTGGACCAAGGTGATCTGTACTCATCAAAACTGTTTCTTCCAGGTTCTTTCTGTGCTGATCTTATTTTTGTTCCCACTAGTTAGCCTTTTGAAACCATTTCTGTGTCTGGTCCACTCTGGCTGGCTATGGTCTTGCATGATTTAATTCTGCTGCCATAAATTTAAATTTGGGTGCCATTTTAGTAGATATAATGTTTAGGACTGTTTAGATAGTTTGTTGAATTCCTTCTACAGCATACTCACCCTGGGCTTAGCCCATTCTGCCCCAACAATATCTATAGCATGAGCATGTATTATTGATCTCAGTGGCTGTGTAGCATCTCAACAAACGCTGGGATATTCTGCATGGACCCAGTAACAGCATAAAAATGTTGCCAAAGATACATTGTTTTCATGCAAGCAACATAATCTTTGATTAATTTGCATTGTCCAGGTTTGATTCTCATAATTTTGTGCAGTTCATCTTGACTTAAACGCATGACAGATCATCCTGTTATGAGTTCTTTTGAACTCCCACAGCCTGTATAAGCTTATTGTATTTGACAGCAAAAAAAGTAATGAAAAGTGGTGGTTTGTTACTATCCTTCCAGATGCGTGAGTCTCTCCTATGACTTTTTTTGCATTGCCAATGTTCCCTCTCCCTGCCATCCATCAGTGGATGGATATTGATGATGGGTATTTCTCAATTCCAAGAAGCCAAGCACGTTTTATTTGTTATGTTATGTGTTGGGAATATAAGTTGAATGAATCAAAATAAAAATTTCAGGTGCTCCATGGTTATTTGAGTCACGGTTGTGATGGTTTACCATTAGACGTGCATTATGGACCCCTTGGATACCTTTCCGAAATTGACATCCCCACACGCTCATGGTTAATGGCAGTGACACTTTTAGCATTCTATGAAATTCGATTGAATTGTTTATCTTCCAACAGATTCTGCATGATGAAACCCTCCTGTTATTTCCATGCAGATCTAATATTTTATGTTATACTCTTGCAGCTTTGGCATCAGCGAGAACGTGTACGGATGGTGAAGAACGCGCTGCTGCTGATTCAGCTGTTGGACATTTAACTGGCAACAAGCTGTGCAACGGACCCTCAAATACCATTCCCAGTAGAAATAGCACTAGTGCAAAATCCACGAGATCTGCGTTTGTCACAAACAAGGACTTTGGATCGTCTTCAAAGGCCCATGTCGATACCAGTCGCATGGCGGTTGTAGATTCAAAATCAACCTTGGATGCTCCCATGTACTTTGACACCTTTGACACTGGTGTCAAATTGACCGATGAGGTGGCACATCCCCACATATTAAGTGGGGAGAAGGAGATCCCATTCACATATATGGCTTGTTTGCAAGCAAAACATGCCCTGAAGAAAGCGCAAGGAATAACGAAGGTAATCTCGAAACGTATCAAACGACTCTGTTTGAACTTTTCTTGCCATTATTACTATTATGGTGTGTAACTGACTGAAATATATGATGAATTAGGAGCACCAGCTGATGACACAAGGGAACATTAAGGTATGCTTGTATTAATCTTCTTTGCTGACCGTTTCCAGAGGCTGTGCTCATTGTGATCTCTATGTGATTAATTTATCGTATGAACTATGTTCTCAGTGCTTCTTGACCGGGGTGAAAGGGTTTCAGTTCAAGGGTAGGAACCAGTTTGAGCTGCGTGTTTATGTTGATGATGGCAGCCTCATTTCCGAAGTCCTAATCGATCACAATGTGAGTTGTATATAACCAACATTCATGCCACAGTACATTTCTCTAGAAAATGTTTTCTCAGGCCCAATAGCTGTGCATGAGAAAAATGACTCTCCTGTCTTTTGTATAACTCACTGGCTTTTCTCTTCAAAATTCTGTATCTATTATTTGTTGATTCCAGAGATTCTTCTGACCTCCACAATTGGCAGCAGTGCCTCATGAATTGGGCCTTCTACTTTGAGTCGTCGTGTCACTGCTCTATGCTTTATTAGTTATGATGGTTATTGTTCTTTCACATACAAACCTGCTTTCAATCAATGGTGCATGATCCTTGTGGCTCAATCAGGTCGTGCAGAATGGAATAGGTTACTCCACACTGGAGGTGACTGCTGCCCTTTCTTCTCCAGACAAGGATAAGGTAGCCAAAATGAAAGACGTCATGAGGAGATTTCAGAGTTTCTTGGCCAAGTTCGAGGTACTTTGAAAAATAGAGCAATCAGCTTTCTGTTGAGAACGATGTTTAGAAGAACTTTCTGATACATTATAACCAGATGAATTTAGCTCGCAGGCATCAAGATGTGGGACTTTAAACAGAAGTAGAAACGATAAACATTAGGCATCAGGTTCATATTTCGAATGTTTTTGGCTTAAATCAAAATACTTTTTTTCAGGGTACCATGCTGATGGAGATAAACGAAACCACCCCCGTGCCTGTAGCATTGGAGATGAACCAAGGTTGTCCATCGTCCGATGCATGGATGCTGCTCAGAAGATTAAAACTGTACACCGCCCCAAGAAGTCTAGAGTGCCGTCCAAGCCCCATCAACATCTCACCTTGAACTTCATATCAGCCGTTTAATAACAAGCTCGCACGAACAAGTATTTTCAACCAACACTCTTTACTTCGAAGTATTACCAAAATTACAACTAAGTACACCAATACACCACACTGATACCAGTAAATTCGAAACTGCCTAAAACTTGACATTATTTATTTACATTGTTTATTAGATTGACAGGTCTTTCTCGCAAGCCATACCACTGTACTTAAATTTTCTTCTTGATAGCATGAATACCCTTCTATAGTCCGACTTTGGCTCCTCTGATTTGATCGACTCAGGGTACATGACGCTTTTGGCTCCAGTACCGTCCAGAATCACCTTACTGGTAGGTTGCTGCGAAGACCCTGGCTTTTTAACATAGAGCATCCGGTAGCGCCATTCTAAAACCTCAGGAGCAAGGAGCTTGTACAGGAAAATGACCTTGAACCAGAACAGCCATGTCACGGATCTCTCCCCTCTGCACACGGCTTTCACACATCCCTGTATGTACCCGACGGGAAACTGCCCGGCCTGAACCTGCACATCGCAAGGTCGGTGAAAAAAAGGATGGGTTCCTGTCTCAAGTCTACTAGACAAGTTAAGAAGTGCTGTCTTACGTCTCTAACTTCTTGGTCTACTTGCATTTCACCGCTCCTGTTCAGGAACTTCCTTGTGTCATCTCTGATTCTATCCAACCTGGTGTTGCTATTGTTATGAATATATCAGGCCCAAGCTCCACCCTCAACGTCTCACAGAAGCTTATAAGTGCAGGTTTGTTTGCCTGTCGGAGAAAAAAATCAAGTTTCTCTTGCAGTCTGGAATTGTTGGTTTCAGGTTGTTTGAATTTACATTGTATAAGCTCATTCTGGGCATTGGCAACCACCCAGCTGCAGAGGAATTCACAACGATCTTCCCTGGGTGTCTTTTTAGATGAGGTAATGGCATAGTAGGTGGGGTATATGGATCCCCAGAAGTTGATATCCTGAGACAAACAGAATCAGAAGCTGCTGAATCGATTATCAGTGAAGAAAAAAAAAGAACGATAATCTGTCGTTACCATGAGTGGTCCTAAGGTGGCGATGTCTGTTGCTTCCTCCAACATGCAGACGCAGGTGATCCCAGCATTATTCACAAGATGATCGACTGCCCAGTAAGAGAAACGACCATAAAAAAAGAAGAAAATATGTCGGAAATACCGTTCATTTTGTAGATGAATTCTTGCTTGCTTACATATCCGAAAATGGTTGATGGCTTCTTCAACAAATCGTTCGCAGTCCTCCACTTGAGAAACATCCGCTGCAATGACCTGAACGCCTGGCGATTCGAACCTGAGCCATCTCTGCCACTTTATGGAGGCACTCCTCCAGGCGACCAGAGCCATGGATGATCCTCTCTTCGCATATTGGTAAGCAAGTAATCCGAATCCAACTAAGTTTACTACTGATAAAAGAAAGTGGGGCAAAGAAATAAGGACATGAAGGGCAGTGAAGTAGACCTCGCCGATGCCGGAGGAAGCGCCGTCCTCACTGAAAAGGAGGCGGAAGGAGCAGAGAAGCTTCAACAGGGAGTAGGGTGTTGAGAAGAGGCAGAGGGAAGAGGAGGGCAGCAGGGGGAGCCACCAAGTTCAGGTTGAAAAAGTCACTCGGACGTTGAAGAAGAAGATGAAGGCGACAAGAACTTTTGCAGGAGGCTCTGTCCATTATGTGATTCCTATTAACTCGTGTTCTGCGGTGGGCTTGTGATGAGGCATCAACACGTACCATAGAGACAAGTTGGCCATGCAAGGTTGGTAGCCAAAAACTGAAAGGTTGTAAGACTGATAGTACATTTCAATCGGCTTTCTGTGACTTACCCTCATACGTTCTTCTGCAATAATGGGTCTCACAGTTACAAGAGTTCGGATGACGGGGTGTCGCACCGACTTGACGGCTGGATAGTGATAAATATCGCAAGATTTATGAAAATCTTGTGATAATGTCACGAGAAATTGCCTGAAAAGTTTAAAACGGTAATTTCTTGCGAGATTTTCAAAATATCGCGAGATTTATGAAAAAACATAAATGCTTCAATTTAAATGCCATATTTACGTTTTAAACGGCTATTTATTGTGAAAAACTGTGTATTTTTATTTTTAAATAAATTTTAGTAATATTTTCTTATAAAAATTATTTTTTGTATTTTTTTATTGCTGAGATTTTGCCGGAAAAACACTAGATTTACGAAAAAATTTAAATTTCTCATGAGTTTTTGAAAAACGAGATTTTGCGAAAAAAACAGGTCACTATGGGACAACGCTGGTCCAGATTGGGCTGGGCTGGTCGGGCCAGGTCACGTGGCTCTTGCTCACTTTTCTAAGAACAGGATACTTGAGTAATTAAAAAGTGGGGTTATGTTTGGTATAAACGATTGTACCTCCAATCTAGTTTGAATCTTACGATGCTAGTTGTTTTGGCACAGCCTAATCTCGTAGATGTGTTCAGCATGCCTCGATTTAGTAGGAATCTATTCTTTGATCATGTTTTTTCAATGCTTTCATAGCGATTGATTTTTGAATCACTGGAAAAACTTGTATACATGTCAGATTTTGGTGATCTAAACAAAACCTGTAGATCAAATATATGGCGTTCAGTGAAATAAAAAAGTTTTGCCTCATTTGTGAGGCCGTTTGCACATACAAATGACTAGCAAACATAAAACTGACCACCGTTTGCATTATTCCATTCAACCATCTTCGTTTTTAGTTGCCCTACCGTAATGTATAAAGTGATATTTTTGTCTCTCTGCAAAAGAGCTCATTTCATATCATCCATCTTATGGTCTTTCAATAAACAAATCAACCATAAGAGCAGTTTGGTTTGTTGATTTTAAGACCGAGCCTGTCTGCAACTTATATTATAAAAA
Source organism: Nuphar pumila (assembly GCF_984573655.1). Lineage (NCBI taxonomy): Eukaryota > Viridiplantae > Streptophyta > Magnoliopsida > Nymphaeales > Nymphaeaceae > Nuphar > Nuphar pumila. Next base: position 178,472,130 of record NC_143249.1, on the reverse strand, counting down.
GCTAGGGGTGGCAATTTCTGACACGACCCGCCAACCCGCCTCTTAGGCGGGTTCGGGTTGGGCTTAAGCCAACCCGTTTAATAAACGGGTTGACCCGCGTAACCCGTTTATTAAACAGGTCGGGTTCGGGTTGGGGGTATGCCAACCCGCCAACCCGGCTGACCCGTTTAATAAACGGGTTAGGCGGGTGGGTCAACCCGCCAACCCGTCTGCCCGACCTGTCAACCCGCCAACCCGACCCGTCAACCCGACCCACCAACCTGCCTACCTGCCAACCCGATCCGTCAACCCGCCAACCCGACCCGCGAACCTGACCTGCGAACCTGAAAACCTGTTTACCCGACCCAACCCATTTATTAAATGGGTTGGCGGGTCGTGTCGGGTTACCCGTTTATTAAACGGGTCGGGTTCGTGTTTGCCACAGCCGACCCGTTTAATAAACAGGTCGGGTTCGGGTTGAGGTATGCTGACACGCCAACCTGCCAACCCGACCCGATTGCCAGCCCTATAAAAAGCAGAGGTAAATGTAAATCTTAAGGATTTATCGTACATCCAACCAACCCCCAACCCCAGTTTAATCAGATTTGATCGGTCATCCAATGGAAACAGACCTGTTTAAAGCCACATGATTATAATCTGATGTGGATTTAGTTTTTGTTTTTTGCTGAATTCAGTTACATGTAAAAAATGGGTTTCAGTATGAGCTTTTCTTCAGCAGAATCCGAATTCGAATCTAAATCTGTTCAGCCATTAGTCAATATCGGATTGGTGGGATCTGATATTGGTCACATCCCACCTGAATCCAAATTGTTTACATTCTTAAATGTAATAAACCCAAAATGCTAAGTGATCGTTTGTTTTTCTTAATTACTGATAAACCATCTGACGTTTTGTAAATTGCTTTAAAGACTTTGATATGATTTTTGAGACATAAAATTTTAATGCATTGTACACTGTTTATTTTTAAAACCCTTAAAAAACCTGCTCATTTTTCACAAAAACAAACATTGTAGATCACAACCATAAGATTAAATAAAAAAAAAAAATCTTTAACCTCTGATTTTTAGCTCAATAGTTACACATAATTTGCTTCAAAGGCACTATATAGCTCAAACGTTAGATGCCCGATGGGTTTTTTGGCTTTTTCTATGCTTTTTAAGGGGTTTCGGGCCTATAAATGTGTTGGGCATGATCAATTTACTAAGAATCCACACCTAAATCATGTGTTTTTATTAAAAAAATGATGTTTAAAGCTTCAAAATTTTACAAAGTTTTTAGTTTGTTGATTTTTCGAACCTAATAAAAAACCCACCCAAGGATCGACGCTTAAGAGCTGATCCCTATAAGATCTGTACGGACAGGATTTATAAATAAAGTTAAAAAAACTGAAAAAACCATTAAGCACGTTCATTGAACACCTAACGTCTGAGCAACTACCAATAACCTTGAGGATGATGGTTTTGATGTTTCAGGCCATGTTCGATAAATCTAATTCAATTTGCTAAAAATAAATTGTTGGATAATATCTTTTTGACAATTTTTATGAGCTTTAAAATTTATAAAATTTTGAGCCCTGGATTTTTTAATTCTTATAAAATCCTACTCACGTCATATTTAAATGATTCAAAAGCTTATTTTTACTAAACTAATGTAGATCACGTGTAAGGTCAGATTTCAAAAAGTGTTGAAAAAAATAAAAAATTGACCATCCACGCCCTCCTACTGTTGGAAGAAGCCACTCTCTCTCTCTCTCTCTCTCTCTCTCTCTATATATATATATATATATATATATATATATATATATAGGAACAGATTCCGTACTTAACTGCCCTAGATACCATTTTCCAGCCATTGTGTCACGAAACAAATTCCATCCCTTAAGACATATTTGGTCTTGTCACAGCCCTTAATCAGCCATAAAATACTCTCATGAATGCTCCTTACTACTATAGTTGAGACAATTTTGAACTCAGCATGACCACAAACAATCCACTGAAGAGTTGAACAAAGCAAAACTCTTTAGAAGCCATCACTGTGGGTCTCTCTCTTAGGAGACATCTGATAAAATTGAAACGGTACAAAGAAGATTAGCATGACCCCTGCGCAAGGATGACACACACAAATCGAGAAATGGTCTACTTTTTTTTTCAGCTGCTGTATGCTTTGTCAGGCTGCCGAAGAATCTTCTTTCCACCTCTTCTGGTCTTGCCCTACTTTTGTGGAGATCTTTCATAGGGCTTGAAAGCAACCAGAGGTCCTGGTTATGGAGTAGTCCTTTGCGCTCGACCTCATCTTGGGTCCGGTCTGCCTACAGTATGCTATGGCTGTTAATCTGGAGGTCATGGTTGTTTACCACTTGGTGGTTCATTTGGATGACGCGCAACGATGGCATTTTTTGAGAATCTCCGGTTCACATTAATCTTCTTGCGCACAAAATCCTAATGGACGTTTACGTGATTCTGCCTATTCATTTTCCCAATCTTACTTTTCCTGTTGGTGTTGCTCCGCTCCCCCAGACATTTTTGGTTTTGCCCGCTTGTTTTTTGTTTGTTTTGCCTGTTTGTTTTGTTCTCTTTGGGTTGACCCTTTTTGTGGCTATGTTAAAATCTTGTTTCGGTTCTCTCTTTCTATAGCAATCTACCCATCTCTTTTAAAGTCTTTACCTCATCTGTCTGAATGAACTGGGGGAATAAGACCTGTTTGGCCCCTGTAGTGTCCAAGATGACCTTATTAGTGGGGTGCTTTAGGGAGGACCATGGTCTTTTGACATAGAGCATCCGGTAGCACCACTCTAAAACTTCAGGAAGAAGAAGCCTGTAAAGGAAAAGAACCCTAAACCAGGAAGGAACCGTTACACCTCTCTTACCTCTGCATAAACACATTCCTCAGCAAAAGCAACAGGAACCGGCCCAATCTCCACCTGCCCATTACAGCATTTTGGTTAAAAAAAAGAGAGAATTGGTGAAATTTCTGCTTCAAGACTATCAGATCATTAATTGAAGCTTTGGTCTGATGAGCTGTGTGCAGCATGGTGAAAGAATGTATGTATGCCTTACATTTCTAACATCGTGGTCTACTTGCATTTGGCCACTCTTGTCAAGGAACTTCCCTTGTGTCATCTCTGATTCTATCACGCTATGGGTTGCTATTGTGATCTTTATTTCAGGACCAACCTCCACCCTCAATGTCCCATAGAAGCTTATCAATGCAGCCTTGCTTGCCTACAAAAGAAGTTATTAAAAAATCCAAGTTAATCAGTATATATATATATATATATATATATATATATATATATATATATATATATATATATATATATATATATATATATATATATATATATAAAAGGAATGAAAACCTCCCCAATAGAGACCCTCACAAACCTTTTCAATGAATTTTTTGGTATTTATATTGATTGATTTACTATAAATACAATTTGGATCATGAATATTAGATGGAAAAATGGTATTTGAAGCCTCATAAATAATTTATGAAAATTGTACACCATTGATTTTGAAACTTATAAAAACATATCCAGGAATCAAATGCTTGGAAAACTGATTCCTATAAAAATAAAATTTTGAAAAAAATACCATATATATATATATATATTTGGTGATTAATATTTGGTGCTATTGAACACACCAAATCATGTGAAACTACAAAGCTGAAAATCATAGATTCAAGCTTTATCATCTCAATCTGACCACATAGATGTGTTTAGGAAGGTTTGCTAAAGATCAAACCTTGGATCTGTGTTATTTCAATCCAACAATATGATCTACTGTCATGAAATTTTAGTGCATAGTGAACCATTTTTTTTAAGCCCTTAAGAAACCTGGTTATGTCATAATCATATGATTCAATATTCATTTCCCACTAAACAAACATTACAAATATTGTAGATCACATCCATAAGATTTAATTTACTAAAAAAAACTAAAATCTAGGATTTTCAGCTCAATAGCTCCATATAATTTGGTGCCTTCAATAGCACTAATCTATATTATTCTAAAAAAAAGGACTAATATATATAAAAAAACATATGTTGTGCATGATAGGACCAATTTTTCTTATGATACAGAACTTGTATTTTGGAAAAGCTCCCTCTAGAGGCAAAATAGTATCAAACGACTGGATCTTTTGTTTTTGAAAGAGACAAACCTAATATTTAGGTGAGGCGCCCTAAAATAACATGTCCATGAAACCTTCATAGCTTACATTATATAAGCTCATTCTGGGCATTGCCAAAATAGCACCAGCAGCTGCGTTAACAACAATCTTCCCTCGGCTCCTTTTGAGGTGAGGTAGGACGTGGTAGGTGGGATATATGGATCCCCAAAACTTGATATCCTGAGATCCAAGCACCACAATTAGAACTCTTCCTCCGCAACCTTCCACGGTGAACCATAACAAACAAAGACTCTGTAGGAATTATTACCATGACCGGTGCAAAAGTGGTGATGTCTGCTGCTTCCTCAAACATGCTGATGCACAAGATCCCAGCATTGTTCACACGATGGTCCACTGCACACACAGCAAATAGGAAATAAAAAGCAAGATTTAAGCAACTACCATCTACTGCATAGTTATCAGGAAATGAAATGAAACACAAGAACCGATGAGTGACGAGGAAGTGGGGAAGTGTGTGTTAAGATACGTAGTATGAAATCGGAAGCGAGATAAAAAAAAACAAGATTTAAGCAAATACCATCTACAACATAGTTACCAGGAAACGAAATGAACGATGCGTGGTGGGCATCTGAGAGCAGATCAGTTGATCTGTTAAATCACTTTAGGAAAGTGATTTGACATCTTCACCGTCCAATGCTTCATCCCACGAAGACCTAGAAATGAAGAGAGCACCGTTAAAAAGGAGAAATGAAATTGATTTGAGAAATGAAGAGAAAACGGGCTTCAAAGTTTTTCTTATTTGGAACGAGGCTTTACCAAAGCTTCTCCTTTAAGGGGGCGTTTGTTTCATGTTCTTTCCTAGAAAGAGAGGAAAGTTTTTTCTGTCAAAATGGGTTCATGCCTCCCTCTAAGGAATCATTTTCCCTCCAAAGTGGCTCTTTCAAAGGAAAGAGGTTTTCTTGGGTGAGTAACAAACTTCCTCATGTAACAAAAAGCTTTTGATATATATGGTTTAGAAGTAGTTTTCCATGACTTACATCTCCCAAAGTGGTTGATGGCTTCATCCACGAACCTTTTGCATTCATCTGCTCAAGAAACGTCTGCGGGAATCGCAAGAACATCGGGTGAACCCAAACCACGAGCCTTCTCTGCTACTTCATTGAGGCTCTGCTCCCTCCTCGCAACCAAAGCCAGGGATGCTCCCCTCCTGGCGTACTGATAAGCAACTTGTGTCACAAGAAAATACGGAGGGGGGAGAGAGCAAAAGTTACTCGTATAATGAGAAGCATACTAAAGAAGAAGAAGTGAATGCATGAGACCTCTCCAATGCCAAAGGAAGCACTAGTGATGAGAACGACCTTGCCCCGCACGCTCTCGCTTGAAAAAAGTGTAAGAAGGAGCAGCCAAGAGACTTGAAGAGGAGGTAAGATGGAGCGAAGAAGGTGAGGAAGAAGAGGGCTAAACAACGTCCATGAATTTGTTCACTAACTCCATGTCTGTGTGTATATATTGGTGGAGAGAGAGAGAGCCGAAAGAAATTCAACATTACCACTCATGAAGATCAACAAAATGTTGAACCCATGAACTGAACAAGAGAAAATGCCAAAACAAATAAAAAAGGAGAAGAGAAAAAGAACATGCGGGCTCACGTAGGAGCCGCTTGCCCAGATTACGGCAAAAAAGAGGTAGTGTCAGCAGGGGAGCGAAAAAAGATCACTAACATGCATACGCAAGATCGCATAAACATCTACCAAGATTTTATGCACCAGGTTTTGAATGTTAAACAAAATTTGACAAAAATGAGCATCGTTTCACACCATCCAAACAAACCACCAAGAAGTAAGCAACCATACACGTCCACCAGATGAACCTCCACCTCGTGCTATGCCTAATACAAACCGAGCCCAAGATCAAATCTAGCGCAAATGACTCCTCCTTAACAAACACTTTTGGATGCCTCTGAATCTTGCTAAAGAGTTCCACAAATATTGGGCAAGACCAGAACAAGTGAAACGTAGATTCTTTTGCAGCTTGACAAAGCATGCACCATCTCGAGAGCTGAATGTCCCACTTCTTTAAATTACTGTGGGTCTGGATCCTATCTTGCAGAATTAACCAAGCCAGGACTTGAGAACAGGGAGAAGGACCCTTCGCCCGAAACACATTCTCGGGCAACCAATCAACCCCTAGGAGGAGCAACGATCTATAGACTTTTGAGGTGAGAAACTCTTCGCTTGAAGCCAGCGCCCACTGGAACCACTGGCCAAAATTTTTGGAGTCCTCAAAATGGTCTTTAAAGCAGGCTAAAGCCCTCAACCACGATTTACGCAAGTGCGAGAGCGCCAAACCCCGGGTTTCCAGACGAACCGGGATAAGAGCAGGAGCCCCACATTTAGAAAGAAGCAAACGAGTACAAGGGTTATCCGGTTGGTGGGCCAACCAACATTATCTGACGACAAGAACAATGCTCCGCAGTCTGGGCACAAGAATGCCTAAATCAGCCATACGCCGAGATAAGACCACCAAACGTCAACCAATCAAGTGACGCTTACCCTTGAGTTGACACCCAGACCATACAAAACCTGCCAGCAAGCACGTCAGCTACTTCTCTACTCTCACAAGCATCACAAGTATAGACATGAAATTTTTTGAAATAATTGAAAGAACATGTCTGACTAAGGTTAGACAGACAGCGATGGAGTGGAAAGTGTACCTAAGGGACACGTTGTGTACTTGGTGAGAAGACGGGAGTAGTCGGTGGTGCTGGCCCCTTGCTCTGTTGGCGTTGCTTCTCGGTAGCTTTTGGAAGTGCACGCACGGGACATAGAGCCTCCTTGACACCGAGACACAACATTTAGGGAGCGTGTAATGATAGACACGAATCTAACACGTTAAAACACACATACATATACCAAACATTGTTTTAAAATTTTTTAATTGTTTTTAATGCATATTAATAATCTTTATTAAAAAAAATTATATATTAAATTCCAAAAAAGTTTTTTATTAACTAAAAAATAAAAAAATCAGTGCCCTCGTGTCCTGTTTTCCCCAAAAAAAATTGGGGGACTTGAGTCGCTTGGTTAAGTCATATCCGTATCTTGGTGACGCAAAGAAGATTGAGAAAAAAACATGGCCAATCTCATGACAGCTGGGTCTTTACTAATCTTTAATTGGGTCCAGCAGAGATAGTCAAATCATTGGATTTACATTATGAATTTATCACATTGAACCGGTGCCAAGGCAAGCCCCAAGAGGCTGTCGTAGTGAAAGTGGGGCCTTAGGTGGTCAGGGTTCCATTCCCATGGGCTCGTGCTGAAGCAAAGCGACTCCTAGGTCTCTAAGTTTCTGATCCCGGAAGTGGGTTTCCAAATTCCTCATGGAAAAAAAAAACGGTGCCAAAACAGGAAGGTTTTTTATTAAGAATTGTAGGCTTTGACAATAATTATCTAAAAAGTTAACAAATGCCTTTCACTACTGATGGATATACTTCTAAGAAGAATAACATGCAACAGTTAACCAAGCTGTATCATATTTTTGAACAGCAAATGAAATTAAACCATGGCATGCAGCACAACATACACAGAGTTGGTAAATTTTACAAGAAAATGCAGGGAGGTTTTATACACAGGGTCCTCCATAGTTTTCACACGAGGAGAGAGCATCACCATCCTTCTTCAGCTGCTTCCAGATGGTCCAAAAGACATGCAAATGGGTGGATTGATCTTAAAAATGGAGAGAATAGCTGATGGTATTGTCCATATCCCATCTCCACATATCAAACCAGATGCAAGCGCACCAGCATACACCTCGGAGTCCTTTCTGTCTATCCTCTCCCAAACATACAGGATCACAGTCCCCACAAACATGTCAATAGCAAAGTATGACCCTATATAGAAAGGGATCCCCATAGCCATTGGAATTGGGATGAATCTTGACACCTTCTTAGGAGTGACATCCCTTAGCAAGTTTATAATCAGTGCTGCAACAAAGAAGCCACAACTTATCTCTAAGCAGTGTTTTGGCAGAGCTGAGAAGCCCTCAACCCCAAGAATTGCCATCTCCCGGAATATTACTGCATATGGAGCCTTGTATGGTCCATCAGGTGCCCCAATATCAAAAGCATTCCAGAATAACCAGAAAGTAAGTGGTGCAATGACGCAGCCCATTGCAGTGCCCACTAGTTGGCTAACAAACATTGATCTTGGTGATGAGAATGTAAGATAACCAGTTTTAAAGTCCTGCATAAGATCAGCAGCTGTGGAGACGATAGACATCATCACTCCACATGCTGCTAGTCCAGCAATGACACCACCATTGCTACCGACACATGAAGCGAATATGAATAGCCCAAGCTTTCCATAGGTAGAAGCCAGACTCCAGTCAGTCAGTCCTGTGCCATACGAATTGCAGAACGCAAGGGCTGGGGCAACAATGTAGCAAACAAGAACGAAATACCATTTAAGTGGTGGGAAGATGAGAGGCATGGTTGCTGTAGAGATACCAGCTAGGACAACATAACCAGAGGCTGCAATCCAAGTGGGGATCTTGTCTATTAAGAATGTCTCATCTCTCCTTCTCTCTTCCATGGATAGCTTCGTGGTCTCAGCATCTGCTACAACAGTGATAAACGACTCATTTTGCACAAAATAAAAGACATCAAAAATCCCCTAAACTAGTCATCTTTCTTTTTCCTTTTCCATTCAGATCAGAATGAGATTATTTTTTTTCTTCTTTTTTGTTTGCTAGGACTTTTTGCCATATTTTTACAAGCCAGTCTCTGTTTCTTCTGACAGTTCAGCTATTTGTAGTTCACAAAGAAACTTAGCAAATTATTGCAGCTTTCCAAAACAGTTCTAAAAAAAGTATGGATGTTCAAGCCTGTCAAATTCACAGGGCTAATGACACTACATATATTCACTAGGCAAAAACCCTGCAAATGTATGATAAGATATCCTTACTGCAAATAAAAAAAAGTCATGCACACCCTAGAAATGTTCATTGTATAAATAATCTAATGCACATCAAATGTAATTATGGACACTCAAGATGCTTCACATAGAAAGGTTTGATTACCTTGTAATTTATTTGTGAGAGGAATCTGGTCTTGTTTTGACTTTTGAGCAAACATTTCTCTTGCTGTTATGATGAGTATCTTAATCAAATTGTAGACACCATCACCAAGAATGAGAGAAATTGCTATAAAAACCTGAGATATGAAAAACAAATGCACTTTTCAGGCATGCAATTTGTCATAGGACCATAAGCTGTTCCTTGAACTAGCAGCATTAACATGAGCATCCATCATGATGGAAGAAAAAACAACTTATTAGCTGCACAGTTCTTGAAAATTTAAAGAAGATAAACTAACCAAAGAATCACTGTCACTATACTGCCATCATAAGGTGGGAGGAAAAATACACTAATCCTGCACTAAAGTTCCTATGGTCAACTGAAGACACAAGTGTAGATGAAATAAGAGAAGGCTAAGAAATCCAAGTAAAAATACAGTTTAGTCAAAGAAAGCAGACAATTTAGGTGTCCGGGCCTATATCTATATCAATGAGGTTCAACATACAACAAGAGTAATTTACTAGCAACACTGGCGCCAAAACAAGTATCTGTACACACATCCCGGCCTTAATAGCTCATATTAGCTCTTAAAAATGTTAGTCTAAGGTTTATAGCACAATATCTAGAACTCGCTTTTAACTGCATAAACTTATAAACCTCTAACTGGTTTACATTTCATATCTATAAGGGATGGTACTCATGAATTGAAAGGGTAAGTCGGTCAACCTAGTCCCCATTATCAGCCTGGAAGAAAGCTAAAAAGGAAACATCACAACACTCAGCACTGCTAGCTATCAGATTTGAAGAGAGTGCGAAAAGAAATCGATATATAACTTTGTGCATGAGAAATCCAGAACTATGATAAGAAATTGGCAACCTCCATTTGGATGTTTGGAAATCAGTCATTCTATACCTTGTATCCATATAGACCTTTGAAATCGTTGCTGCCAAGACCCTCCGGGTACCAGTCACCAGCATGTCTGGTAATAGATGGCCACAAAATGCCCCAGGAGATAATTGCCCCAAGAAGAACAGAACAATTAACAATGTGGGGGCAAATAAGTCCACATCCAATGTAAGTTGGGCTGAAATCAAAATAGAACCTGCCAAGACAAATGAAATAAAAAAAGGAAAGCTATAAACAGGATTTAGAAAAATGTGCCTTTTAGACTACAAGAATTGTCAAAAAGATTGCCTTTTTCAGTAAGAATGTGAAATGAGCCCTCACTTCACACAGAATATGTGTCTCATGTTGACACGACACAACACCGTACATGACACAGGAGTTAGGACACACAAATGACGACATGAATACAGACAAAAATGTGTCAGACATGGTCAAAACCTTGTCCTTGATAAGGTCAAAGAAACAGTTGCAACCCCTTTCACAACTGAGACATCTATATGGAAAAGAAAGGGCACACATGTAAATGATTTCTTTTTTTCCCAGCTGAAAATATGTACAAAATCTTCCACTTTGTCAACTTCTAGAACTACACAAAAAACAAATTTTATCTTACCCATCAACATTCATTGTGCATCTGTTCTACCCAACGATGGAGTGTCATAGGAGGTTAAATTACGAAGCAAACAGAACAGAGACACAAATAAATGGTTATACTGCCAAAAAGTTGAAACACATGTTCAATAGAACAGCTAATTGGACACAACTTATTTAGTGACAATCTTTAAATGTAGGGAGGAAAAGGAAGAAAAATTGCTGATATATTAAGCAGAAGAAATCAACCAAATCACTTACGTGTTCTTATATGCTAGCAAACCAAGGCTTGGAAAGTTGTCAAAACCACAAGAATCTCCAATACCACTGAAGAACCACTTGAAAAAGCTCCAGAACAAGCTTATACCAAGATATTTTCCAAGACACTGAACTTGTTTCCTGCAACCAAATGGATCAAAGTCAAATAATATGCATTATTAGGAGAATATGACAAAGAAGAAGAATTTACTGAAAAATTGAAAAATGAATTTGATTAGCATGTGTTAACTTCCACATTTGATGATTATCATGCCTTACAATTCCAACATATCTTGAGCCCCAAAACAAAAAGGTGTCCTTTTTAAAATATAATTTTTCCTAACCCTACATGTAGTGCCTGAAAGAATCAGGTTTGAGTTGTACAAGAAAGTGAAGTATTCTGCCATAATGCACATTTCTAGGGAGTAAAAGTTTTATCTCCACTATAGCGTCAAGACTTTCAGCCAAGCAACAAGGGCAAAATGCAAGACATTGACATAAGAAAAAAACCTTGCCTTTATTTGACAATTACAAAAGTCTGCAACATATTAAAGTGAGAATCTGAATTATCAAGTAGACAACCCAACATATACGGCTAGAATATCATGATGATCATGATGGACAATATACATGATGCCATTAATTACATAGGCTACCTTGCAAGTTCAGCTCCTGTATTTGTGTGAAAGCTATTTATCAACAAGGCTGTGGCTGTCCCACTGGGGTATGTGAGCTTGTAATCCAATACCATTATCTGTGATCATCAATTCAAAAAACAGCCAATAACAATTTTGAAAATCAATAAAAAAAACCATGCATATATAACCAAAAGATCTACCTCAGCAACTACATTACCATATACACAAAAGACTTAAACAAAATGTCCACAAAATAAGAAAAAAAAATTGCACCTTGCGCAATGGGACAAGACTGAACAGCCCAAGAAAACTAACAACAAACAGAAAGCCAATCATCCAGCCCAACGATGGGTTCTTTATGTCTTCCACTCTGTTACCAGGATTGTCATCTCCAATCAATTCGTATGTCCTTTTATCCATTGCAATCAGATACGAACCAAAACCCCCTGTTATTGAGAGACGTAAATGAGATCAAACATACAATTCGATGATTCACAATCGCTAATCATTTTGTCCACAAATAATATCAAATTCAAATCATAGTAGGAACAGTATTATAGCATAGGGTTACATGATTGTTCCAAGTATATGCTACAGGATCAAACTTCCTATTACATAGTGAGAGCGACCAATTAATCATTACATGTATGAGAGAGGTATTCAATCATATGACCAACCAATCAAATCCCAAATCTGAAACAGAAATCCAAGATATTGGTATTCATGCATTGACTGAAACAAAGAAAAAAGAAAAGGTAGATTCGTAATGGAATCAAACTCAACCAACACAGACTTGAAAAAGGCAAAGAGTGGACATGATGGCCGACACAATTTATCATCGATTTAATGGATCAAATAACTAGACGGAACAATTCCTTAATGGAATCAAACTCAACCAACACAGACTTGAAAAAGGCAAAGAGTGGACATGATGGCCGACACAATTTATCATCGATTTAATGGATCAAATAACTAGACGGAACAATTCCTTAATTTCCTCGAGGCTTTCAATCACGAGAAAAAGAAAAATGGAAGAAACACTACAAATCGTGAAAAACCAATGAAATCCACACAGAAAAAAAATAAAAACCAAAACGATAACTCCAAAGGATCGAATCGAGAAACCGAAGAGTGTGAATGAAAAATGCAATTGGAAACACAAACCGCTGAAGGCGAGGCCATAGCAGGCGACGACGCACGTCTGGATGACGGTGTTCTCCTGCCTGGTGAAAGGGGTCGTCCAGAAACCCAGATTGGTGACGAACCCCGTCCACGTCTTGATGAAGAAGAAGCCCAGCAACCCCGCAGCGACGTTGAGGGAGGGGATGATGCCGACGGTGAGGTTGAGCTTGTGGGTGATGATGCAGAATAGGGCGCCCAGCAGGGCGCTCACGAGGAGCCCTCTGGCCGTGATCTGCTCCCTCCATGGTGGAATCCTCTCCACCACCTCGAACTCTTCACCGATCTTCTGAGACCCCCCCAACAACGGCTCCGATATCTCCGTCTCCTTGCCGGTCCCTGTGCCCATATCTCTCTCTCTCTCTCGTCCAACCAATTGCCTTCCCCCACCCTTCTCTCTCTAAAATGTACACGAAATTGTTCTCTCTCTAATATGTTTAATGTGTACTCTATTATCTCTACAATGTATACCAAAATTGCTCTCTCGTCCAACCAACCGTCTCATTTTGTTTGAACCGAGAAGCAAGGACATGAAACCGAGATGGAGTCGGAGATGAAAGTCAAAAATAAAAACTCTTGTAGGGATGAACTTATGCTTTCTCCTGCCTCATCTTGCTTGCCTTATTCCTGATCCCTGTTAGTAAAATAACTAAAATATCTTTAGAGATGGCAGTGGATCTAAAAAAAAAATGAGTCTAGCCCCATCTCACCACCCCCTTTTGAACCCTAGGTGGAGGACATGAAACCGGGATGAAAGCGGGGATGTAGGTTAAAATCAAAACTTGTGCGAGGATGAAAAGCAAAATTTTGAAACGGGGTGGGAGCGAAGACCTTGTCCCTACTGCCTCCACCCAGGTCCACTGTCATCCCTACTTCCTTCCTCACCATCTTTAAAATGTACAAGAAAGTGTCCTCTATAAAAATGTATAAGAAATTGCTCTCTCTCTCTCTCTCTCCTGTTGAAGCTGCCTCTCTTTTGCCGCAATCTTAGCAAGCGACTCCGGTGTGAGCCCGTTTTATATGTCTGATGTTCTTTTTCTTTTCTGATTTCTTTATTTGTTTTGGCTTTTGTTCTTGTCCAGTTCATGGGTTCAACATTTTGTTGATCTTCATGAGTGGTAATGTTGAATTTCTCTCTCTCTTTCTCTCTCTCTCTCTATATATATATATATAAATAAAGGTGTATGAAATTGTTATGCAAACTAAACTTGAAAGAAATGGTAGTAATTTGTTTATGTAAACTGCATACCTTTGCTTTTTAATGAATTTCCCTTTGCTCGTAGATTAAGACTAAGTTTGTAGGGCATTCAAGCTCAAGAGACTCGGATCAGTCCGAGTCACAGATTGTCAACATGGTAGGTTCGTAAGAACTGAAGTTTTTAGGGTATGTATAAGTTTCATGCTGAGATCTGCTGAGCCTTGATCTAACATGACTCGGATTGACTTGGTGGAACAGTTGATAATCCAATCCTGAGTCGGTTGACTCAATTTAGATAGACCTTGTTATGAATGAGTAGGGGCTCCACAAGATAAGCTAATTCAAGTAAAGCATAAGTTTTTTTTATTTGACCAAGCTGTGACTCGCTTGGTTCATACTTGGCCTCTCTTGTAGGGATGCAAATGGGTCAAAAACTGGTCTTATAAAAGCCCTGCTTAAGTCATGATTGGACCAGTGTGTGGTTTTCCAACTAGTCTTCCAAGCCCAACTCTCAAGTACAAACTAGGGGTATCAGCGGGTCGGGTTTACCCGGACCAAACCTTATAGGGTCTGGGTATGGTGACAAATAAGAAGCCTTGGGTGCGGAACCGAAGGTTACGATTAATACATGGACCTGGGTATAGTTTGTGAAATTTTATACCACACCCGGGCCTGACCAAGTTTCGATTAAGACCCATAATTTTTCAATGTAAAAATGATAAAAATATTATTTTATCAGGTATGGTCCAAGTTTGGTTCATGTAGTTCTTATCGGGTCTGGGTATGATTTCTCTTATAGTAGACCCAATTAGACTCGGGTTTGGATCCATACCCTACCCAAAAATCTGATCCAAGTCTGATTTTACCTGAGTCCTAACCTAACCAAACCCAATGATACCCCTAGTGCAAACTCTTGCAAGTTATCTAGTAAATAAGTCGTCAGCAGCACCAAACCAAGTGTGACGTTTTGACCCATGTCATGGTTATCATTGAGCTGATTGCATGGCAAACTTTGAATAAGATTGCCAACGATTCAGGTGAATTGGCCGGTAACGATACTCAAGTAGGGGTGTCAACGGGTAGGGTTTGGTTCTAACCCAGGTAGAACCAAACTTGCACCTAGTTTTTGGGTATGGTATTGGGTTTAGACCCAGGTCTAATCAGGTCTACTATAAGAGAAACCAAACGCGCATCAGATAAAAATTACATGAACAAAACCCAGACCTTGAAACTGAGTCTGATATAAAATTTCATAAACTATATCAGGATCTATGTATTAATCGAACCTTTGATTCCCAACCCGGGTCTTAATCGGGTCTTAATATTTATCACCATGCCCAAACACTATAGGATTTGGTGTGAGATGACACCCTATACTCAAGTAAATCATTCTGGATCGGTTAAAAAATAATTAAAAAATATTACATGTCAATCAAAATGTGACACATGTTAAAGTTATTAAAATAATATAATTATTTATATTTGTTAAAAAAATAACTGATTCAAAAGTAAAGCGTATAGGATACCGATACGTATGGGCACAACATTGACTAAGACTGTCCATCCACGACATGATATTAGTTGTATAACGGATAGGGTTCGGCCTAACTCCAGCTTTCTTTGTAAAATAAATAAATAAATAAATAATACAATGAACCCTGGTTACACAAAAGTCAAACATGGTGAATAAACACTTACACTAATCCAACATGATGATCAAGCCCTGCTAAGGCTTTTCTCTTTTCATCGAATTAAATCACATGCTTCATAGCTTGTGTGGGTCCCTATCAATTCCTTTGAGTTTCATTCTTGCAAACGTCCAAGCGAGATACTTAAAATATAAAAAAAAAGCTAATGGTAATTTGAAAATTTATTTATAATTTAGATAACTTTTATAAATAATTAATATATGTTTAAGAGAAAAGAGAGAGATAATAAAATTTAACTCTCACCATTAGGGGTGTCAATGGGCCTGGTTTACCCGAACTTAATTAGACCCGAACCAGACCCTATAGAGTCCGGGTATGGTGATAAATAGGAAGACTCGAGTTCGAACCCAGAGGTCTGATTAATGCATGGACTCGGGTATAGTTTATGAAATTTTATACTAGACCCAAACCCAACCCGAGTTTCGATGAAGACTTGCAATTTTTCAATATAAAAATGATAAAATATATGGTTTTACCGGGTATGATTTTTCTTATAGTGGACTCGATTAGACCTAGGTCTGGACCTGATATCATACCCGAAAATATGGTCCAAGTATGGTTTCACCTGGTCCGAACCAAACCTGACCCATTGACATCCCTAGTCACCATTAGAGATGTAACTGAGTCAGGTGTACCTGAACTGAACCCATGTCCCTAACTGACCTGATTTGATAGATCCATGGGTTCAGGTTGGATCCAATGTTGTCAATATCATTGTGAATCAGCCTGAATTGGCTATCATATTGCCAAAAATCAATACCAATTCAAACTAATTCAACTTATTTTTAAATATTTTTATAAATAGCTAAAATTATTTCAAATATCATAAATATTATTTATTTTAGATATTATTTTACTATTTAAAATATTATTTTAATATTTTATGACAAGTGTCATCTTCTGGTTAAAAATTGGCCGAGGTTCAGAATTGGACTCAGCCGATTCCATGAATCGTTTTGAAAATTGATTCAGGGTCCAAAAAGATTCTAATTTCTGACAACATTGGTCAGGTCTACAATTTGGAACCGTTTAAATTGGCTCTAGGTATGTAAAATACATATCGGGTTTTATATCCGAACCTTGAACCCATTATGTACCCAAAACAGTTTTACACTAGACCCATTTTGGATCCCAACTATATGCCAATTTAATCCAATAGGTTTCCTTTATGATAGCAACTTTTTTGACTCGAAAAGTTTAAAAATCCTAATAGAACTTACTTGTATTAAAACAAACACACCCATTTATATTCAACCTAATTTATACCTGGACTGATTAGCTATTACAAGTCTGCATCTCAGGAATATTAATACCTGATCCATTTGGAAATTGGAACCAACTTAAATTTTTAAATTAAATATCTTAACACACATAAGTTCATAATTTTCAGTCACAATCCAAACTCAGAATCCGTACTCGAACCCGAATTTAGACCCAAATCAAACTGTGTGGGGTTTGGTTTATCTTTTAGACCTGATTAAGAAACGGGCCTACTTAAGACCCGAATTGATGTACTCCTAAACTCATTAACCCATACGGGTCTTCAAATTTAGCCACACCTAAACCCAAATAAAAGTAGGTCAAATTTGGGTCTAATTGTTTGACCTGATTCAAGAAACATATCTAAAATACCCAACCCGAATTCTAACCGAACCTGATCCAGTTACACCCATAGTCTCCATGTTGGTAACCTGCTCTCTCCTATAAGATCCTTATATAGTTAACCTTCCTAATCCAATAAATCTCTCTTTATCTCTCAAAAATAGGATTCTTTAAATAACTTTTCTAATCTCTTCCTCCCATAGGATAGTTTTTATAATTTATCTTTTTATTTATTTTTAATATTTACATAGAGAAATTGCCCCGAGGAACAGAGACTTAGCCGTGTTGGCTTTACCTGCGGTATTTACGGTCACTATCTTGGCAGCATAAAACTCCGTGGGCTTACCCCTTTCGCCGAGGAAAGGGCTCATCCTACTATGCCAAACCCCTTTGGGGCAATTTTATTTTCTATTTAAATATATTTAACCACAATTAATTTAATAATCATAAAAAACACACCACTCAACATGCCATTTTGCAAAAATGTAATGTGAGGTGAGTATTTCTTACAAAAACAAAAAAAAAAAGATAATCATTTAATAAGTGACATTCAACCTAATACATTTGGTTTGACATTTTTAAAATGTTATAACTAACTTTTGACTCCCTAATGCCTCACATTCCTCTTTTGTAAGTAGTATATAATAGTACACCATGCCATATGACTCACTTGAGGGTGGATCAGATGCAATCACATTACCATCTCACTGTTGAGCCCCACAGCTGGGAATGTCGGAAGCAGATCAGGTCATGCTGAACATGAGCATTTTTGCTCGTGCCGACATCGTGGCCGTCTATTTGCATTTCGGATGAATGCCACGCGGTTTTGTTGACTTTTGAGCTTTTTAAAATGCAAATCGGATCGCCACGATGTCGGCATGAGAAAAAACGCTCATGTTCAGCATGACCTGATATGCTTCCCCCTAGCTGATAGTTTATACCAATGTTGTCAGTATTGGTTCGGCCCTAAATCTTTTGGCGATTCAGCTGTATCCCGGGGCGATACCGATACTCAAGTGAATCGTTTTGTATCAGCCAAAAAATAATAAAAAAAGTATTACTAACACATGTTAAAACCATTAAAATAATATTAAAATATTAAAAAATATTTTTTTGTATTTTTATAATTTTATAGTTATTGAAAAATATCGGATTTAGAAGTGATGCCTATACATGTGCAGAAGACACACTTTTGGTATGCAATGTGATTACACAGGATCTGCCCTCAGCTTTCAAGCAAGTAAAACTTGTCAGGTGCCTCTTTGCTCGCTAATGAGCCAGATGTCTTAGCGTTGCTGTAAAAAAAACACATGCATGAACCAATGGGAGCTCCGCATGGTTGGTAGGAGCTATCAGTGCACGTCTCCCTGTGGTGGAATGTTGCGGGTTCAAAACCTCATTGGTATGATTGAATAGTAACTGGTGGGGGTCTGCCTAACCCCAGCTTGCCTTAAAAAAAAAAAACCTTCTCTAGGGGAGAAGTGCACTTCCAAAGAGAAAACATGAGGAAACTCGCTTCACCAACAGGAAGGGTTCCGCTTATTTGGCAGGAGCAGTTAGTTCTAGTCACCTTGTGTTAGGACGTTGCAAGTTCGAAATTCAATTGTATGGTTGTATATCTGCCTAACCCCAGCTTTCTCTCTCTAAAAACAAAACAAGAGGAAACTTGCTTCCCATGCCATTTGTGGGAAGCAGGCTTCTTATATTATAGAAAGCATAATTTTCACCCACTTCTCAAATCGTTTCTTTCTGGCTTCCCACTCTATTCTTATCTTATTCATCTCTTGGTTATACTTTTCATGTTAATAGTATTCCTTTGTCCTTTTCATGGGCTTTCCCCCTCATTTCTTACATTATTTCATTTTTTTTATCACACGCTTTAACAATTGCTTCCAAAATAAATCTCATTTCAAGCTTCATACTATAGGTAGTTTATTAGGGGTTAAACTACCTATAGTATGGTTTTCAAAGCCTAATAAAACAAGCACTAATAAATCTCATGTTAATAAAACAAGCACTAATAAAATCTCATGTTTTTTCTTTTATTAAGGTTTGAATTAAAGCGCTTTATTTTTCTTGTAGTTTAAGGATTTTTGGTTTATTTATGATTTATTTTCTTGTATTTTAGGGTTTGATGATTTATTTATAGTTTTTGTATTTGTATATAAAAAATATGAATTCCTATTTTTCTCAAATTATCCAAATTTTATAAATTTTTTGGTACTTGAATCCAATTTGATATTCATATTCAAGACTAAAATTCATAAACTTTTTGATAAACTTTCATAATTAGATATAATATAACACCGATTCAAGCATATATATATATATATATATATATATATATATATATATATATATATATATATATATCAATTCTTATCTTTTTTTTCAATCTACCTAAAATTTAGATATTTTTTTGTATTTACATCCATTCTGAGATCCATATCCGAGGCCAAAATCTATAATAAACATGTTGAAACACTCATATAGTGAGACAGATCGAGTCGTACAATTCAAAATAAAGTTATCCAACCCATTATCCATATGTGTCAAGTTGAAGCATAACATAAAAATCAAACTCCAAAAACAACACAACACAGTTTTTAGCACAATCTAAACAAATGTCGAACGTAGTCCAGACCAATCTGTTATGTTCTATTGTTCCATTCAATTTTGGACAAACAATAAAAACATACCCTCACTAACCCACTAGAATCCTTGTCATTCAAGAAGTTGCAAATACCTTCTTCTTTTATGAGATGAGTTGAAATTTGAAATTTTTAGTATTCAAAGTTGGCTGATCTCGGCCGATATTCACACTTCCCTCCACCCCCTTCTCCCAAATAACAATCCAAATCCTTTTGAATGCCCTCTCAACTCCTCCTATACCCTGCTCCCAAACATAGCTTAAACTTGCTTTACCTTCTGCTTAAAACACACCCATGATCCCATATTTTGAATAATCACATTTAACTGCTCAGGGTGTGATGCTTTACAAAAACAAATTGGTGCCTCAGTGTACCTCAGTCTGGTTAACCATAATTTAAGATTGGTTAATGAAAAAAAAAAGACTTTTTTTAACCCCTGAACTCACACTATTCACCTAATTTTCATCTTCTGACAATTTCAACCACGCCCATGAGAAGGATTTGGTTGAGAGAGAGAGAGATTGAGGAACTGCCATTTTTCATCAAACATGTATAAACCAGTAACTTTGTGTCAGATTCTAAGCCATTGACATCCCTAAGAAAGTCTCTGTATGGAATCATACAAAAAAAAACATGATTTAACATGAAAATCTTTTATATGTCAAGGCGATTGCCAACTTTCTGCCACATATACAATCAAACCGAGAATACATAATGAACATTTTACGTGGCAAAGTATAATTAATGTAGCTTTTTCTCATACATGAGGTCGTAGTCAGGCACTCATTTTCCTAAGAGAACTCATTTTCCTAAGAGAACCTCAAAATTAATGCTTAGGGAAAAAGGGAGCCGGCCAGCCAGATAGGTCGGTGCTAAACGTAAGGTGCCACGTCTAAGGCAGCATCCGATGCTTACTGAAAGTACGCCACCTGCCCTACCATCCTTACCGGATCACACGCTTCCGGAATGTCCACGTGTCAACCTGACCTCGACAGTTTCTTTCCTCCCTTTATAAATCACTACCCTTCATATCCCTCCTCTTCCAGAGGATAGTCTGCATCTCTTCTAACTCTATCTCTGTTTCTTCTATAGATACTAAAGCCTACCAACCTATTGGAATAACCAACCCTTTCAACATCAGCCCTTCTCTTCAATCCTGTTATTTGTTTTTGTCTGAAGGGAGAAGGAAAAGAATGGGGCATTTTTGGACCTTGATGACCTACCTTCATTCCCTAGCAGGGTAACTTCAAAAACCCTCTTTGTCTTGTATATATTTATATAAGAAACTGTTTTTGACTGTGTTATTTTCCCCCTTTTTTGGTTTTTTGTTATTGTTGTGAATACAGGCCAACCGTGATGCTTCTGTATCCATTGTAAGCATGATTCTCGTTTCTCACTCTTTGACTTGTTTTACATGAAATCCTCCCTTCTATTATTGATTTGATTTTCATCAATCATAAGACTCTTGATGGTGACAACCAATCTCTCTCTCTCTCTCTCTCTCTATATATATATATATATATATATATATATATATATATATATATATATATATATATATAAGAAAATTAGAATAACCCAAACAATTTTGTCTAAATATATTGAACACTGCTAGAAAACATGGTTGCAGTTTTTTTTAATTAACCCAATCCAATTCTTTAGATGCGTTTATTTTTGTTTATCTACTAAAAAATTGGCTAAAAACACATCTAAACATGAAAAATGCCTAATCTAATGCATGTTTTCTGATAAATAAGTTGCAAAAGTGCATATCTTAAGAGAAAACATAAAACTTTCGCTTCCAAATCATTTAAGACAGTTTAGGAGATAAAAGAGGAATCAAATGGATTCAAGGGTACTTTTTTGCAAGATTAAACAAGGCTTACTCATTCCCTCAGCCTCTCTCTCTTTCTCTCATATTCTCATGTGTGTGTAATTTGTTGAATGACTTCAGATTTGCGTCCGTTAGAGCAATCGAGAGCCCATCTAAGCTCGATGATGAACAGTGGCTTGCATATTGGATCTTGTATTCATTTTTTACTCTGATGGAGATGGTGGCAGCACCTATACTGCAGTGGTAATCCAATAGATCCCAAACCAAGTAGAACATTTCGAGAATACCAAACAATTTCTTTCTATTGATTTGACAAAAAACTTTGTTGGATCTTTAGGATACCCATATGGCAGCAAGTGAAGATCTTGTTTGTGGCGTGGTTGGTGTTGCCCCAATTCAGGGGGCATCCTTCATATATGAGAAATTCGTAAGGGAGCAGCTGAGGAAGTACTGTGGGACAGTGGGGAAGGATCACCACTCTCACTCTTCTCCTCACAAGAACAAATTTACAGAGTTGCTTGCACCAAAGACTGTAAGTTTATTCCTTAGATAAAATTCTATACAAAGTTTTTTTTTTCTTATTTACGACCTTGGTTTGTTTATTGTGGACAAATTGTGAACAACTGGGCTAATTTAATGAAGTGTAAAAATTTTATCAGGGGGAGCACGAGGCCTACTGAGGAGATGTTGAAGTTTATAAAAATGTGTGGCTGTTTATGTTGCTCTGTGTGCTTTTCCTCTTGATGTTTGTAAATGGGATCATTGGAACGAAGAGAATGGTATCTCGTAGTTCGCATAAGTACTCTTTTCTTGTTTTTTTATTTGGTGGCTTATGAAGTTATGATGGAACAAAATGTTGAACCCATGAACTGAACAAGAACAAAAGCCAAAACAAATAAAGAAAGCACAAGAGAAAAGAACATTAGACAGATAAAATGGGCTCACGTCGGAGCCGCTTGCCCAGATTGCGACAAAGGATAGGTAGCATCAGCATGAGGGAGTGGAAGATCACTAAGATGCATACGCAACATCGCATAAACATCTACCAAGATTTTATGCACCAGGTTTTAAATGTTAACTCGAATATGACGAAAATGAGCATCGTTTCGCGCCATCCAAACAAACCACCAAGAAGTAAGCAACCACGTCCGCCAGATGAACCTCCACCTCTTGCTGTGCCTAATACAAACCGGCCCCAAGATCAGATCTAGCGCAAAGGACTCCTCCTTAACAAATACTTTCGGATGCCTCCAGGTCTTAAAGATTTTCATAAATATTGGGCAAGACCAGAACAAGTGAAACGTAGATTCTTCTGCAGCTTGACAAAGCATGCACCAACTCGGGAGTTGAATGCCCCACTTCTTTAAATTACTGTGGGTTTGGATCCTATCATGCAAAATTAACCAAGTCAGGACCCGAGAACAGGGGGAAGGACCCTTCGCCCAAAGCACATCCTCGGGCAACCAATCAGCCTATGGCGGTAGCAACGATCTATAGACTTTTTTGGTGAGAAACTCTCCGCTTGGTGCTAACGCCCACTGCAACCACTGACCAAAATTTTTGGAGACCTCAAAATGGTCTCTAAAACAGGCTAAAGCCCTCAACCACGATTTACGCAAGTGCGAGAGCGCCAAACCTCGGGTTCCCATACGAACCAGAATAAGAGTTGGATCCCCATATTTAGCAAGAGAAAACTAGCACAAGGGTTATCCGGTTGGTGGGCCAACCAACATTGCTTGGTGACAAGAACAATGCTTCGCAGTCTGGGCACCGGAATGCCTAAACCACCCATACGCCGAGGTAGTACCACCGAACGCCAACCAATCAAGTGACGCTTACCTTTGAAAGAGAGAGAGAGAGAGAGAGAGAGAGAGAGAGAGAGAGAGAGAGAGAGAGAGAGAGAGAGAGAGAGACTTATTCCTCAAATCGAGAACACATAAGCTTTAGGAAAAAAAGGGGCTCTTAGCCTTCAGGAAGGAGGGTTTTCCGCAAAAATGTATAGGCGCCCGTGCCATTTCTGCATGCCTCACAATGCAACACAAACATGGAAGCAGCTCTTAGAAGCCTGACATATGATGCTGACATAATATTTGCACACAATTTTCATGTTATACATTATTTTGCAATGTCATATCTTTCGTTCACATGTATCACATATAGTAGGTTTACAACACAATTTGTAAAAATAATATATTGTAGAAAATACATTTTTTTTTCAACTTTGCACGCGTGTTTCACAAAAATTGCAGTTAACACCTACATGTGTCTCCTAACATCTTTACGGATCTAGAAAATTCATTATACTTTTATCAGTCATTTTCATTTTTATACTGAAAGTTTTTTTGATGTAACACGAGTGTAAAATTTTGCTTCTAAAAGAAGCACTGATTCTACAACTTTACCGAAGGCGTATCAATTTTCCATTTTTTTTGGAGGTAGCCTTGCACGTCAAATTTCAAAGGAATCTATTATTGGAGAAGAAAATTCATTTCAAACATTTTATGGACCAGACCCATGTCAATCCCCTCTTTTTCTATAAAAACTAGAATTTTACAAACTTTAAACAAGAGTTTCGATTTTTTTATTATTTTCATTGGGTATACAAGATGTCTAATACAACATATCAAAAATTCATAAAACCAATTTAATGAATATTTTATGGATCAAATCTCATATCCATGCCACCACTAAGCTCACTTTTATTTTTCTAGTATCCTCTTAGGTCTCTAGAAGCTCTACAAGAAAGGATATAGTTAGACTCTTTGTGGTTTAGACATTATAATTTTTCTACCGCGATTGTGGTAGGAAAATCACAAATAATATATAAACATATTCTGTATTTCATGCTTTATATGAAAACACATGCACAAATACATCTGTCATGATTTTTCAAAAATGATATACACAATCAATCAATCATGTAACTTGAAAAAAAAAATCAGTACATGCATTTATATCACCAATAACACATGATTTTGCCAAGATCTCAAAACTACGTCTTTAGAAAAACATGTTTTTCACTCATAAACTTAAGATTTAATAAAATCGAATTTCTATATCTATCAAACCATTATGCACATCATAATTAGCATCATGTAAACATTTCTACAAAACAATAAATACACATATCCAAAATTGATTTGCATCTAGCGTGTAAAACTACACTATTTTCTCAAAACCATTTTTTGGTAAAAACAATGAAATGAACATAGTTTTTGAAAAAAAATAGTATTTTTTAAAAACTCTATGCACATAAAATATCTTTTTGAGTCTATACGATTGAGGTACCTACTTCAAAACGGTTTCTGATGGTTTGTATGCTTCCTCCTCCCATTGTAGTACTTTCCTCGTAATCTTCATAAATATTCAAACATTCAAATATCTTATTTTTTCATAAAAAATACACGATCAGATGGTTGATTCGTGGCAAATTCACAATGCCAAGCACATCCACATAGTTGGATTTGGATTTGGATTTGGTAAAAGTGTTGGAAATGCCCGTATTTCTAGTTCTCATATCCTATAGTTTTCATATCTCAGTTTATATTCTAGTCTCTCTCTATATATATAGAGAGAGAGAGCACGCTCATGTGTATGAAATTTTTATTTCCATTAAGGAAACCTTAGCCTCTAAGCAACTTCTTTGTACCGCAGCACCAAATCCATTATTTACATCATCATGGCTTATGTAATATTCTCTCTCTAAAATTGCATAGTGTACCATATGGTATTTAGGGTGTCCTTCAAAGAGATCCTTGATCTTTCCCTTAAATCAAAGCCTTTTTACTATTCTGTATTAGTATTGACCCAGAAGAGGCATCCTGTTACTGTGAAGGAATCGCAGAACAGGAGAAATCACCATCTTTTGAAGAATTCAGAGGGTGTAGTTCCTTTAGTCTCCACAATCTCATCAATGGGGTGTCAACATTTTCTAGTAGAGGTTTAGTTGGTGTCTCTCCAGCCGAACCTTGTAATATAAAAGATTGTACCCGTGTCACAAAGAAATGGTTAGGACACGACCCATGACACGACCAATTTTTGAAATATAGACAAATGTTAGAGCTTGCTCACCTGATAGGCACTCAAAAAAGTTGGTTCAAATTTCTGACTTCACTGACAACCATTGGGTTTTGGTGAGGCTCATTCAATACTTTTAAAGAAATAATCACAACCAACAACAAGCAAACCCATTGATTTTGTTCACTAAGGATGAACGAATAATGCTGCTATTTGGTGCTGAGTCTTAGGGATGCACAACGAGCCGAGCTAGCTCGGGCTAGACCCGTTTAAGCTTGGTTCGAGCTCGTTCAAAAAATAAACGAGCCGAGTTTGATCAAGTTGTTGAGCTCGATAAGGGTCGCATTAGAGTATATATACAACATATTTGCAAATTAATTTTGGAAGGTAGTTGTTTCCCTAGGTTAGGGTGTTGGTCTCTTTTCTAAGAGGCTTTGACTTTGAACTTCACTTCTTGAAAAATTTTCACTCTTCAACAATCTAGCACGTTTTTACTGTATGTATAATTTTTGGGCCATATTATTCTCTAAATAAAGTCTGGCTTAATGGTGTGTTTGTGCTCCATCCTAAGAGATTGGGGGATCAAAACCTGTTTATTCTGGCAAATTTTTTTGAATAACGGTCAAGCTCGGCTCGGCTCTAGCTCAGGACCGAGCCGAGCCTGAAATGCATTTTGAAGCGAGCCAAATTTGAACAGCCCAAGCTCGGCTCAAACTCTGCTCGTGTGCATCCCTAGTACTGATAAATGAACCAAACTGGTGTAACCTCAATTTGTTCAAGAGAAATCCTAACCTATTCCACCGGTAGAGCCATGCAGTTTCCACTTGAAAGGTGTTGGCCCTCTTTTGTTTCATGCACTGCCTTGTTTTTTCACTTTAATAATAGAACCATTTTAGCAACTTACCCTTTGGATACTTTTGAGATATTGTGAAAACTTAGAAAATGAAAAACCTGCTATATTTTCAAAATACAGCACTATTACTGCTTATCTGCAACAAATATATTTACATTAATTTATATTGTCTATATCTCAGAAGTAGTCTTTTTGTTGTATGTATTTGAAATCTGTATTCATCTGTACACATTCGTTTCCTATTTTTTGTCTATTTGTTTTGCCAATATTTTGCCAAAAACAAAAAACATAAAAATTCATATTCTCGTGAGAGTTTGGCTGCCATTTTGAATATTTTGTTGTTTATGCCTACAATCAAGGCTGCATCATAACTAAACTTGGTTTTGAGCCACGCAGATCAGAAGTTTTCTTTACTATATTCGGAATATATAAATGCTCCAACATTTATGAGGATAACTAGCTAGAGAAGGCATTGTTATGAGAGTGAGAATTGCTAAAATGTTTCATCTCCCCTCTCAAAATAAAAAAAAATGACAGTGAATGAGACAAAAGATCAGGGTAATAAGTTTATATATATATATATATATATATATATATATATATATATATATATATATGTGTGTGTGTGTGTGTGTGTGTGTGTGTGTGTGCGAGCATGCATGTTGTGTGTGAATATTGCCTACACTCGACCAATCATAATTCATAGTGGAAACTCCACTTTTTTTTTATGAAAGAAGTTAGAAACTCACTTTATCCAATTAGTCTAATCACACACTAGCAGAAGCTCGTGGGTACAAGCTTTATCCAAGCAATCTAATCCAAAACATGAGTTTGACATGGTTCATTTAAGGTTCTGTTTAGATCGAGCGGTTTCTGCCAAGGAACATGATTTTTTTAATTGTGAAATTTCATTATTGGTTTTTGAAGCTCTTAAAAAAGCGTGGTGAATAAACTGTAAATATATGTGGGGTATGATGCAGAAATAATGAAGAAAACGTGAGAAAAACAAGTGGTTTTTATTGGAGAGTATGATACTG
Source organism: Nuphar pumila (assembly GCF_984573655.1). NCBI lineage: Eukaryota > Viridiplantae > Streptophyta > Magnoliopsida > Nymphaeales > Nymphaeaceae > Nuphar > Nuphar pumila. Next base: position 178,444,449 of record NC_143249.1, on the reverse strand, counting down.
TAAAGTTCAGCCTATAATGTGTGTGCCTCTCTATTCTTTTAAGTTATTTTAGTCATTTTAATATGGCTGAATATAGCTAATGTTAAAAATAACTAGTTAGATTAATTCACACACACACACACACACACACATATATATATATATATATATATATATATATATATATATATATAGGTAGTTAGGTGCAAAATTGATACTTGCTAAATGGGTTTTTCTACCCTTCTGGTGTTTTTTTTGCAGTTTCAACCCCATAAATGTGTTGGCATGGTCGATTTATGAGAAATCCACACCTGAATCATATATTTTCAATGACAAAAATGATATTTGGAGCTTCAAAAATTTACAAAAATTTTGAACCATTGATTTTTTGAAATTTATAAAAACCCACCCATGTGTCGGAATCGAATACTTCAAGAGCTGATCCCTATCAAATCAAATAACATAGATCATATATATATATATATATATATATATATATATATATATATATATATATATATATATATATATATAGTCACTAGAATATGAGAACTAATCTGAGAACCAAGATTTTCATGATTTTTTTTCTTTACTTTTGAATCTCATCTACATGTTTGGTTTTATAAGAACCCACTCTTGAATCATCCAATTTTGATGCATAAATAAGATTTTTTTAAGGCTTTAAAATCAACAACTCATAATCTTCATAAATATTCAATCATTAAAATATCACATTTTTTCATCAAAAATACATGATTCAATGATTGATTTCTAGCAAATTCACTATGCCAAGCACATCCGCATGGTTGGATTTACCAAAGAAAGTGTTGAAAACGCCCATATTTTTAGTTCTCATATTTAAGTTCTTCACTTGTAGACACAATTTTTATGAATTTTTGTTCTTTTCTCTTGAATATAACCATACGGATGTGATCTAAGTGCTTGGTTTTATAAGAATCCGTTCTTGAATCATCTGGTTTTGATGCATAAACTGGATTTTTTTAAGGTCTTAAAATCAATGGCTCATAATCTTCATAAATATTCAAGCATTCAACACGATCCAATGGTTGTTTCCTAGCAAATTCACAATGCCAAGCACATTCACTTAATTGGAATTGGCAAAAAAGTGTTATAAATGCCCATATTTCTAGTTCTCATAATCTAGTTTTCATATTTAAGTTCATATTCTAGTCTCTCTCTCTCTATATATATATATATAGAGAGAGAGTATATTATATATTATATATATATACTCTCTCTCTCTATATATATATATATATATATATATAGAGAGAGAGAGAGTAGCAAATTCACAATGCCAAGCACATTCACTTATTTGGAATTGGCAAAAAAGTGTTATAAATGCCCATATTTCTAGTTCTCATAATCTAGTTTTCATATTTAAGTTCATATTCTAGTCTCTCTCTCTCTCTATATATATATATATAGAGAGAGAGAGAGTATATTATATATTATATATATATATATACTCTCTCTCTCTCTCTCTCTCTATATATATATATATATATATAGAGAGAGAGAGAGAGAGAGAGAGAGAGCACGCGCATGTGCATGAAATTTTTATTTCCAATAAGGGAACCTTAGCCTCTAAGCAACTTCTTTGTGCCACAGCACCAATTCCATTTTTTACATCATCATGGCTTATGCAATACTCTCCCTCTCTCTCTCTCTCTAAAATTGCATAGTGTACCTTTAGGGTGTCCTTCAAAGAGATTCTTGATCTTTCCCTTAAATCAAAGCCTTTTTACCATTCTGTATTAGTATTGACCCAGAAGAGGCATCCTGTTACTGTGAAGGAATCCCACAACAGGAGGAGAAGTCGCCATCTTTTGAAGAATTCAGAGGGCGCCGGCTTCAAAGAACGCACACAAACTTAAGTAGTTGCTTTAGTCCCCACAATCTCATCAATATAACACACCTGGACACGAGTTTTCAGTATTTTTAGTATATAAAACAACTATATTTTATATTTTAACAAATAAAATATATCTTATTCAATTATTAAAAATATGAAAATAGAATTAAAATAGTGTCTGGATGTATCAAGTTCGTGTCATCATGTCAAAGCGTGTCTGACTCTTCTCACTAGGGACACACCATCCAAATGGCGTGTCCTTGTGACACATATCTTTTTATTAGCACTGAATGGCGTGTCCCTGTTACACAAGTTTTTGTACAGCACTGAAACCCCTCTTAGTCCCACAATAAGCCTCTCATTTTCCTAATGGCCAAATAATACCTGACCCCATCTCTCCTCAAAGCCAAAAAAAAGGAAAAGGCAAAATTGGATGCAATAATTGTGCTTTTTCAATGGGAATATAGAAACCAAATAAAAGCTAATAAAACTAAAATATAACTTTGCTAGATAATTGGTCTTCCACGTTTCCCTACTTGAGTGAAAAAAAGGCCTTCATTAAAAAAAAAAAGGAAAAAAAGAAAAAGAAAAAGAAAAAAGGCCTTCATAATTGAGTTTGGTTTAACCCCAACTCCCCAAGGTTGGCTGGTGAATGCCCACAAGTGGCCCCATTAAAAACCATCAACCACAATAGTGGAAACTGGAAAGCAAATAAAAAGGCAGGGGAGAGAAAAAATCACACCAATCAACCACTGCTTTTTTCAATAAAGTCTCTCTCTCCTCTCTCTCTGAGAAAAGCAGAATGTAGTGAGGCCAAACCACCAACACCACCTTTCTCATCCTATATAAGCCTTCCCCTGCACTGCTGTATTTTCATTCGGATGGAAATCCTCCTTGTTCTTCTCTAATTCTTATACAGTCCACTCAATATTTTCCAATCCTACTCTGTCAAAATTTCCTCTAATTTTGAGTCTCTCTCTCTCTCTTTTACCAATTAACCCTTACTATCTTGAATTATGGACCCCATAAAAGTAGAGAAATTCAGAGCTATGGTAAAGTACAAGAAGACTCATTTCCTGAATAAGGTAGCCATATACACACTCTCAACCATTATGCTGGGCTTATTTTTGTCAAGCCCACTGTGGCTTCCTCCCCTCTGCTTGTTCATCAAGTCCTTTCTCTTTGTTTCAATCCCCAACATAGTTGATTGCATCCTTCGTCCAAAATTCCTGTTTGTTGTCTCCAATCTCATTGTGGTCATTCTTCTTGGTGAATCCAAGTACTTGAGCACTTCAAATTCGAAACCAGCAGACATCTATGATGTGTATGTTAAGAGAAAGAAGGGCTACCAGAGGCTCTCTGTTCCTGCTGCAGCAGAGAAAGGAGTTCACTGTTATGAAGAGAATGCTGTGATTGAGGAGTCTGTGGTAAAAATCAGAAGTAAGGGAGACCAGGAGAAAAATGAGGAGGAGGAGGAGGAGGGGAATGAAGATAAAGATGATGAGGAGATACAAACTAAGAAGGGTATGGAGGAAGAGGAGGAAGAGTGTGGATTTCCTGTTGATGAGTTGAATAGAAGGGTTGAAGATTTTATTGCTAGAGTTAACCAACAGAGGAGGGTTGAAGCCAAACTGCTGATCTGTACAGGATAAGAAATAACCAATAGACAAGGTAAGTACATGGAGGAAGGTTTGACATTGATTGAGCAAGATTAGAAGGATTGTAGTTTTCTTCTTCTTCGACCTTCTTGTTATGTACATAAACCTGATGTAACTTTATATTTTGTAGTGCAAATCTAGATAAGAAGAAGCACTTACTATTTTGGTGATCAAGTATATAACTTGCCTAAATAGTGGGTTCTGTTCCATTAACTTCTCCAAAGACCATTAATTCTTGGTAAGCGAAAAACGCATCTTCCAGATTTGCCTTGTTACCTTACTAAACATGGTCAGAGTAACAGAGAACAAGGATGCCTTCTCTACAATCATCAAATCCATCATCTTCCTCTCTGGACTTGTGGGGATTTTGGTTTCTGTGACTAAGTTGTCCCCCTTGTTCAATCTCAGAATTCAGACTATCTTTCATCATGAATATAGCTCTTTCACTAAGCCCAGTTTCATGTTGTGTATCTCTGTTATCATTGTTATGTTTCTTCGGATTCAATTTAGTCTTTACTGTCAACAATCACCTAGGTGTGACTTGACCACAAAAGCTTTGATAGATTGCAGAAATGAAATTGGTTGGAATTTGGAGATTGAGTGTAAAGAAAGTATTGCAAAGCCAATGCACCATGATATGAAAGAAGATACAGGAACTTTTCCAATTGAGGAACTGAACAGAAGGGCAGAAGCCTTGATTGCTAAGGTAAACAGTCAGTGGAGGCTAGAAAAGATATCCAACTTTTAGCACTATGCAGAAGATTCTTTTTTTTTTTTTGGGTGTTTTTGAATGTTGGGTGCACCAGAACAATGGGATGTACCTGTTAGATAAATCCACTATTTGAATTTTTTGAACGTTAAGTTCCTTAAGATTTGAGGTTTTACTGTTTGGGATGGTGTAATTGTTCTCAGCTTTGGACACCACTCAAGGGCCTGAAAAGTCATGTTCGGAAAGCTTTTCTCAACTTTTACTAGTGGGAATTGCAAACCTTCTTTTAGAAAAGAAGCACTTGTATGCTTGTATCTTCCCTGCTCTTTTTTCACTACAAAATTACAGTAATTATTATCCATGGATTAAGACAAGGTTTTGACATAATAAAATTACAGTAATTATCAATGGATTAAGACAAGGTTTTGTTATAATGCTGCATGTGCCATGCATGGTCTTGGGCTGCATAGCACAATATATATGTTATGCAGTTTGTTTCATGGTTTGGTGAAAGGGATTACACAGGCTTTGATTGGCATGGCTAATCGTAGGACTCAGTCATGCCCCCACATGGACACCAACAGTCTTGGGATGACTTGGTTGGGATCAACTGACGGATTGGCTCATTGATAAGTAGTTCATCTAAGATGCCATCATATGTATAACTGTGTAACAGGGTGTTCTTGGAGGTAACAATTGTTAGGGAACAAAGCTTCGACCTATCGATGGATCAAATAAATAAAGTATAAAAAAATAGAAAGAGAAAAATCAGTAAAACAAAGATTTTACATGCTTCGGCAATAATTGCCTACATTTATTATCACATTAAGCTTTCTTTCTTTTTATTGCAATACACAATGTAAAAGAGGATGCCTCCTTAAATAGGAGTCTAAGAATTTTACATTGTTGGATAAAATAAAGAGTTTAGGATAAAATTACATAACTACCTTAAAAAAAAAATCATCCCCAACCCCAAGGGCGTAGCTAGGATTCATGTGAGGGGGGGGGGGGAGGGGCAAAGAGGGGTGTAGCAAAAAAAAATTTATTTGTGTGATAGTCGGGGGTTCGGGGGCAGCGGCCCCGAAATTTTTTTTTTTGAGATAAAATAAAAATGGCTACAATTATTAATAAAAATCTATTTCATATGGACAAATCAAACTATTTGCTGCAGTCAGGGCTGGGCTGAAAAATGGATAAAAATCTATTTCATATGGAATCAGGGCAGGGCCAGGACTGGGCTTTTAAAAAAAATATATAATTTAACTGTTTGGGGAGGCAGGACTGGGCTGTAGCCCAGTCCTGCCCCCCCCTAGCTACGCCCCTGCCCAACCCCTACCTCATGAGCATGGTGTTTGACGAAATCCCTGTGAAAACAAATAGACAGGGTGCGTACCTGGATTCGCCATTATCGTGTAGGTGATTCGGCGTTCTTCTCAGCCGGTCGACGCCCACAATGAGCCCAGGCCTTATGTCGACGGTGAGCAGGACCCTTTCCGCAGCGTCCGAATGCGGAGCAGAATTTGGGCAGGGAAACAACTACAAGTCACTCATCATCCCAGTAGCCCCTAACCCCTTATTTGTAATGGGAGATTAGGCAGTTACGTGAATGTGGTCTCTCCACATTCACGTAACTCCCACCCACTATCTCCATTACTTGGCCAGTTACATGACCCACTAATGGCTGTGTCAAACCGGGTCAGACTGCGGGTTGGACCCGTAAAACCCAAAATGTTCAACATTCTCCCACTTGACCCATTGACACCAAAAGTGTACTAAATCGAGGTGTATACCGTTATCTCGATTTAATTCTTCATGTGGGTTCACATGCCACCCTTTATCACAAGGATAAATCGTATGAGTCAAGGATATGAACACCCCTTTATGAAATGTCATATTTTCTTGTACTACACTACAATTCACCTTCAGTGCTTAGGCATGTAAAGTAATTACCTTTATGAATAGGTTGGTCTCTCACCTATTCTATTGGTCCTTTTATATTGTTATTCTGCTATTCTCTCTAACACATATGAGAGATTCTTTATGCAAAATCAACAATAACACAAAACTTTAGAGAATCAAAACATAAACACAAATGTGATTACATAATGTATTGTCATACATCAGAAGGAATCAAAAAGACCCATCCCCTTTACATGTTGGGAATACAATCCCGGTGCTAGCCCTTTAGTAAGGGGATCCGCAGTCATTTCCTTCGTCCCAATTGTATCAATACATACCAGATGATTCTCAGTCCTTTCTTTAACAACAAAATATTTTAACTCCATGTGCCGACACGATGTTGAGCTCTTGTTGTTATTTGAAAAAGACACGGCTGCTTCATTATCACAAAAGATCTTTAGTGGTCTCTCAATAGAGTCCACTATACCAAGACCCATAATGAAGTTTCTTATCCAAATGGCCTGTGACGAAGTCTCGTATAGAGCAATAAATTCCGCCTCCATGGTATGAGCAGCAGTGGTAGACTGCTTTCCGCTTCTCCATGAGACAACACCACCCGCTAGAAGGAAAATGTATCTAGTAGTGGATTTTCTACTGTCAATACACCCTCCTAAGTCCGCATCAGAGTATCCAACGACCTCTAGGTGGTCAGCTTTCCTGTAGATCAACATATAGTCTTTCGTTCCTTGTAAATAGCGCATGACCTTCTTCGCTGCCTTCCAGTGCGCAATGCCTGGATTTGACTGATATCTACCAAGCATTCCCACAGCAAATGCTATATCAGGTCGAGTGCAGGTCTGCGCGTACTGTAAACTCCCAACTGCTGAAGCATATGGGACAGCATCCATCTGAGCCTTCACAATATCATCCTGAGGACAATCCTTCAAGCTCAATTTATCCCCTTTCACTATAGGTGCCGAACTAGGAGAACAATTCTCCATCCCATATCTTTTAAGAACCTTAAGGATATAGGATTTCTGAGATAAGCCAAGGACACCTTTAGTTCTATTACGACGGATCTCAATTCCAAGGACATAAGTAGCCTCACCCATGTCTTTCATATCGAAATGAGAGGAAAGAAAATCTTTTGTTTCATGTAAAAGACTCAAATCATCAGTTGCAAGAAGAATATCGTCAACATATAAAACCAAAATTATGAACTTACTCCCACTAGTCTTAATGTAAATACACTGATCAACAATGTTTTCAGTGAATCCAAAGTTCATTATAACCTGATTGAACTTCTTATACCACTGGCGGGAGGCTTGTTTAAGTCCATAAATTGACTTATTCAATTTGCAAACTAAGTTATTTGAGTCATCTATACTGAAACCAGGAGGTTGTTGCATGTATACCTCCTCATCCAGATCCCCATTTAGGAAGGCGGTTTTCACATCCATCTGATGCAGCTCTAAATCAAAATGAGCTACAAGGGCCATGATTATTCTTAATGAATCTTTAGTTGAGACAGGAGAAAAAGTCTCATTATAATCAATGCCCTCTATCTGTGTGAAACCTTTTGCAACAAGCCTAGCCTTGTACCTCTCCACATGACCTTTAGAGTCTGTTTTGGTTTTGTAAACCCATTTGCAACCAACATGTCTAACTCCATCAGGTCGAGGTACAAGATCCCACACTTGGTTCTTTGCCATAGAGTCAAGCTCTTCTTTCATGGCATTAATCCAATGTGTTGATCTTTCACTTTCAATGGCTTCTGCAAATGTGAAGGGATCTTCATCAATGTCTATGAAATCATTTGACTCTTGTAAATACATCACATAGTCCGGATGGATAGCAGATTTCCTAATTCTGGTGGACCTCCATACAGGTGCTATAGGTGGATCAAAATGAACCTCTGTATCTTGTTGTTGTTGTATATCCTCATCAACAACCGGATCTAGTTGGGATTGATGTTCATTGACTGTACTTTTTCTTACATTACTCGAAGGAACAATGATAGAGAAAGTCGGGTCATTATCCTTAGCAGGTGAGAAACCTGAATCCTGCATTTCCTCAAAATTAATATTTTGAGATGCATCTATCCCAACATAACCATTTTCAAGAAATCTTGCTTTATCTGTTTCCACTATCTGTGGTGTATGAGATGGACAATAAAACCTAAAGCCTTTTGATCTTTCTGGATAACCAATGAAGAAACCACTAGTTGTCCTAGGATCAAAAGCTTTTATATGTGGGTTATACAATTTAGCTTCTGCTGGACATCCCCATATGTGCATATATGACAAAGAAGGTTTTCTACCTGTCCATAACTCATAAGGAGTCTTTTGAACAACTTTCGTAGGAACCTTATTCAAAATATGCACTGCAGTCCTAAGAGCTTCACCCCACAAGGTTAAAGGAAGGTTTGAGTGATTCAACATCGCTCGAACCATTTCTTTAAGCGTACGGTTTCTTCTCTCAGCTACACCATTCTGATAAGCACTACCAGGCATGGTATACTGAGGTACAATGCCTTCCTCTTTTAGAAACCGTGCTAATGGACCTTCCTTTTGTCCCATCTCAGTGAAACGACCATAATATTCGCCACCTCTATCTGACCTGACAACCTTAATAACTTCACCGGTTTGTTTCTCTACTTCTTTCTTGAAGTCCTTAAAAACCTGAAAGACTTCTGATTTTTCAGATAATAAGTAGAGATACATATACCGTGAGTAATCGTCTATAAAGGTGACAAAATACTTTTCACCCGTATAACACGGTGAAAAAGGGCCGCAGACATCCGTATGCACTATTTCTAACTTTCCATTGCTGCGTTTGGCATCTTTCTTATATGTGTTAGACTGCTTAGCCTTTATGCAGTCAACACATGGCTCTATATTCGTAAAATCAAGGGATCCAAGGATTCCCTCTTTTACGAGTCTTTGGACTCTCTCTTTCGAGATATGTCCTAACCTCCGATGCCAAAGCAAATAGGATTGATCATCCTTTAGACCACGTTTATTGCCAATCATTGTGTTCTCAATGGAGTGAGATTCCTGAATTTGGAGTTTGGTTCTTAATCGATACAAACCATCACACATATATGCAGAACCTATATTCATTGAATTTTTCATAATAATAAGTTCAGATTTTTCAAATTTAAATATAAAATCAAACTTATCAAGTTTTAAAATTGAAATTAGGCTCCGACTATAAGATGGAACATAAAATGTATCGACCAAATCCAACATGAATCCCGACTCCAACACAATTCTGCAGGTCCCAACGCTCTTGACATGTGAACGCATCTTATTTCCTGAGAAGATGCTTCTTTCATGCTCCGTTGGTTGCCTTTTGTTCAGAAATGCCTGCAAAGAGTTGGCAATGTGCACCGTGGCACCAGAATCAATCCACCAACTATGCAATGGAACATGAATTAAATTGCACTCATGAGAAACGAATGACTTATTACCTTTATTTTCGAGCCACTTCTTGAACTTCAAACAGTCCACCTTCTTATGCCCTTTCTTTTTGCAAAAGAAACACTTTATAGAAGGGCCACCAAACTGGGATTTGGCTTTCGCCTGAGAGTTTGAACTCTCCCCAGTGGCTCTCTTCTGATTCTTCTTTTTGAAAGAGCTTTTCTTTGGCCTCGACCTCTGTTTATCCTTATGAGAGGCCATATGTGCACTTGGCACCCTCTCACCCTTCAACCTCTCCTCTTCCTCAACACACTTACTCAAGAGGTCATTAAAAGACCACTCATCATTATGTGTGTTGTAGGAGATTTTAAAGGGTCCATACTCAGTAGGTAACGAGGTTAAGATCAAATGGACTAAAAATGAGTCAGAGATGGCGAACTTCATGTCATTCAGTTGAGTCGCAATATTCCTCAATTCCAAAATGTGCTGTCGGATGTGACTGTCACCAGCATATTTCATAGACACTAATTTGGACATAAGGGTACTGGCCCTTGCCTTATTAGAAGTGACGAATTGAGCCTCAATGGCTCCCAGAAATTCCTTCACAGTCCTACAATGAGGAATTGCACCTCGAATGTTCTTAGCCACCCGAGATTGCAAAAGCAACAGGCTAAGTCTGTTTGAGCGCTCCCACTTCTCAGAGGCAGCTTTCTGATCAGCTGTACTCTGCTCTGTAAGAGTGGGAGGTTCGTCAATTCTAAGGGCCAGATCTAAATCCATATAGCCCAAAGTGAACAACACAATTTCTTTCCAATCAGAAAAATTCGATCCGTCTAAGATAGGGATACTACTAGAACCGTCGATATGGAAGGAACCTGATAAAATGAACGAAAAACAGAAAGATGTTACTATTATTGCTCAAACGAGACTCGTGTTGAAAAGGTAAAAGTGAGACCCTTTATTTTCACCTTTTCTGAGACAAGCATAGTTGAGCCATTATCGTTTCACTTTGGTGAAAACGATAATACTCATGATTGCTCCGTCTCTTCAATTCCCAAGGAATTGACTTCAATTGGTGAAACTAGTAGATCATGAATCCAGAGGCAATTCAGCACTGTACCTTTGGGTACGAACATGCTTCATGGGCTGGAATGCATATCTACTATCACACCCTGTGTAAATTTGGAACACAACGACCTACCTTTGGGTAGAATCGATGTTTCATAAATTCACACACAATCATAATTACGAATCTTAATACGGTTCAAAGAATCCTCAATTAACACGACTCAGATCACTTTGGTGATTACATGAATCGGTTAATCAAAATCTTTTACCGAAAAATTTATTCGTATTATGGAGCACACCCATGCACACATTTTAATGCATGTATATTCATGACATAATATTAGTTTATACTATAACAAAAATGCATAAACTAATTATCATAAATTTAGTCATAATTCATGTTTAAAATCATCATGCATAACTTAACCAACGCTAAATACATGAATTAACATGCATAAGTCATGCATTATTCAAAATAAATACTTTATAAAGCATAAAAAATAACAAAAGCATGCTCATATGGGTAAAACCCAGGGTCCATATGTAGGAACCGGTCTAAAAACACTCTGAACCGGTCCGAAACCGCCCCGAACCGGTCATCTAAGGGTCCGAACTGGTTCTGAACCTTATAAACCGATACATAATATGAACAAAAGTTCATAAAACCCTATAACCATATGCCAAAATCCCTATATTTCTTTAAATCTATGAAAACAGGGTCTCAGCGTCCCGGAACCGGTGAAAAACTAGAAAGAACCGGTCAAAAATGGCTCCGAACCGGTTCCGGAAGGGGTCAGATCAAGTTCCTGATCCGATTCAGTCTCAATAGTGTTTGGATCCTGTTTTTATGGATCCAACCCAGTTTCAAATGGGATCCGGGTCTGACCCGACCCATACTTAATACGGGTCGGACCCGGCCCGAACCAAAAACCAGGTTAGACCCGGTCCGAAACAGGACCGGGTCGGACCCGGTCCAAAACAGATACCGGGTTAGACCCGGTCCATCATGGACCCGGGTACGGCCCGGTCCAGACCGGATACCGGGTTCGACCCGGTCCAACATGGACCCGGGTATGACCCGGTTCAAACCAAATACCGGGTTCGACCCGGTCCAACATGGACCCGGGTATGATCCGGACAAAACCGGATCCGGGTCCGACCCGGTCCTTAATGGTTCTAGATCGGACCCGATCCTTTCCGGATCAGACCCAGACCCGGTACCTTTATGGGTCCGGGTCAGATCCAAAAGAAAAGAGCAGACCCGATCCACCCAAAAGGGTTTGGATCGGGTTTGTCCACGGGTCAGCTCGCCGGACCCGATCCGGTCTTATTTTAAAAACCTAAAACAGAAACCCGATGGTTTCTGTTTCGGTTTTAGGAAAAAAAGGTTTTCGGTTTCCCCCTATACCGATTTCACGGCGACCCACGTCGCCGTCACGGCGACCCACGTCGCCGTCACGGCGACCGGCGCAACTGCCGGCGACCTGCGTCACCCCACGGTGACGCCGGTCCGGCGTCATCCCCGACAGAAGACGTCGCCCCACTGCGACGATTTGAGGCGGAGCCGACCGATGGCTGAAGGGCACGGCCGGAAATACAGTGCCGGCAAGATCGCCGGCGAACGGCGGAAGATTCAGCCGGCATATCGCCCTACGGCGATGGTCCAATCCGGCGACAGCCCCGGCGAAAACCCACCCCCTCCCCGGCGACAGGTAAGGGTTTAAATATTTTATTTTTTTTTTATTGTCGCCGGTTTACAGGTAACTCCGGCGATGAGGTGGGAAAACCAGGGCGCCGGCAAGACTGCAGTGGCAGTTCTGCTGTTTTCCGGTAAAAGCCCCTGACGCCGGCCATCCGGCGTTCAACCCCGGCAATATCTCCGGCAAATGAAACCCGGCGATGGCAAACCCTCTCTGCAGCCCAACGACCACAGGTATAAAATGATTTTTTTTTTGTTTGCCTGAACCGGGAATATTAAGTCGCCTTTTTCCGGTGACATTTGACGGTGATGACTGTCGCCTCACAGCGACAGTCTTTGGCTAATCGATGGTTGTCGCTCCACGGCGACTCCATCGACGCCAAAACGCCGTTTCAGCCTACACGGCCATGCGCAGCGGGAATGCGTGGTACCGTGGGCCCATAACCCATTGTTTGACGAAATCCCTGTGAAAACAAATAGACAGGGTGCGTACCTGGATTCGCCATTATCGTGTAGGTGATTCGGCGTTCTCCTCAGCCGGTCGACGCCCACAATGAGCCCAGGCCTTATGTCGACGGTGAGCAGGACCCTTTCCGCAGCGTCCGAATGCGGAGCAGAATTTGGGCAGGGAAACAGCTACAAGTCACTCATCATCCCAGTAGCCCCTAACCCCTTATTTGTAATGGGAGATTAGGCAGTTACGTGAATGTGGTCTCTCCACATTCACGTAACTCCCACCCACTATCTCCATTACTTGGCCAGTTACATGACCCACTAATGGCTGTGTCAAACCGGGTCAGACTGCGGGTTGGACCCGTAAAACCCAAAATGTCCAACACATGGGTCATGGGGTCGATTCTCTCTGCAACTCCTACCAACTTCCTGTAAAATTGGATCAGCAGAAATTATGAATTTATATTCTGGTAGGAACTGGCTCCACACTCCTTCAGCAATATGGCATACCACATGAGGAGCATTAGTATCATGCAATTGATCATCTTGGCCTACTTAGGGGACTGATAATCATGTGGATTTCAACATGTTTTATTTTAATTTTCTCTCTGTGTGGATTTCACAATATGAAAGATTGGCCCGGGTCTAGTTCATGTAGTTCTTATCGGGTCCGGGTATGGTTTCTCTTATGGTGGGTCTGATTAGACCTGGTTAGGACCGATATCATACCTAAAATTCAGGGCCTGCAGGTCTGGTTCCACCTGGATCTGAACCAAACCCGACCTGTTGACACCCTTAACCAAAAGTATGTGCACAAAACTCTTTCTGCTTTATGTTTGCGCCTTATTTGCCTTTTTTGCTTTTACTTTCTTAAATATTTATTTTTCCTTTTTGTTTGTCAACATGCATGCATGTGCTTCTTAACCTATAAAATTAAGAAATGAAATATACTTTCCAGTACATTAGTTATAAAGCAATGCACCGTCGGCAAGTGGGAAAAGAGTAACCTTTGTAAAAGCATGCCTAGCGGACAGATCAATTTAGCCCCCTAATTTTTTTTGGATAAAACTAAAGGAAATTTTGAAAAAACAACATAAATTCATGAAAATCCACTAACATGTTTCATTCATATATATATATATATATATATATATATATATATATATATATATATATATATATATATATATATATATCGGGCTGGGCTGGGCCACAGACAGCCGAGCGAAGGCCAAATTTACTGGCCCATGGCGGGTTGCCAGGCCCATTACCTGCCTCTACCTACAAGGGCTCTGCTCATCTGGTAGGGGCAACTTGTGAATGTCACCAAGTTGATGAGTCGTTCAAGTTTGAAACCCATGTGTGGCGTTCCTTGCCACAAGGTCGAAGCTGGGTATGCTCTCCTGTGGGCAAGGGGGGGATGTCTAAGGGTTTTTACAATCCTACAATTTTCAAAAAAAAAAAAGTCTCCAAATACCATTTTTCATAAAAAATGTAAGATCCAAGTGTCGATTTTTAGTAAATTAATCATGCTGAATACATTTATTGGTTCAGAATTTTTTAAAAAATAACAAAAATTCACTATCATATTTCATTTACTTGGTTTTGTATTTTGTAGGTTTTCATTTTCAATATATATCTATATATATGTGTGTGTGTGAACTTTTATGTATATATAATATATATTAATATTCATACGTATAATATATATTAATATTTATATGTATAATATATATTATTATATATGAATATATATACTATATATACATATATTCAGCCAGGCCAAGCCAGTTTAGGCCCACGGGCCTAATGGGCGGGCCGTGAGCCAGGAAGCCCAAACTGGGCCTTTGGCGGGGTCCATTAGCCAAATATGATAGAATCTTTATTCTTGTCATGATGAAAAGACCATGACTTCTGTGACAAGATCCTGTATGACATGATAGTGCCATGTGCCCTTTACGTGAAAAGGATGGGTGGCCTCTCTTTCATTAGGAGATTTTTTTTTCAACAGTAAAACTTGAGGTTAGGCTGGGATGGCAGTGGATCGGGGCGGATGAGGGGATAAGGTCTTCACCCTTGCTCCATCTTAAAATTTTGCCCTTCATCCCTTTAGGGATTTTGATTTTAACCTCCATCACTGCTTTCATCTCTGTTTCAGAGTCCTCCCTCTCTCGTCATCTATAAAGAAGAAGGTTAAACTGTCGAAGGCAGTGGCGGAGCCAGAAGTTTTTCGTTGGGTGGACAGACTTTGGGTCTCGAGGACAATGCTATGGTCTTAAAGGACGATCCATTTATTCAAGGGACAGGGCCGGCAATCAAAGGAGGCAGGGGAAGCAGAGCCCCTGCCGACAATCGAGAGACAGAGGGGGCAAAGCCCCTTGTCGGGAAGGTCTCGCAGAGGCAAGGGAGGCGGGCACCCATGCCAAGGTTTCTAATTCGGGGCCCATGCTTGATTTTTTAGAAATCGACTCTTGGATCGTATAATTACAACATGCAAGCAAGTTTTTTTAGCGTTTGAAAATAAATGGCCTAGAACTTTCATTAATATTCAAGCATCAAAAAGTTATATTTTTTCGTCTGGAATGTGTTGGTTCCTAGCAAATGTGCTATGTGGAACACATATGTGCGGTCAGATTTGTGAAAGTAGTACAGGAAATATCCAATTTGTAATCAAATTGCATATTTAGTAGTTTGTATCATGTATCGATTTTGTGTGTGGTTTTTACTTATTTTTAAAAAAATGTTTTGTGTTGTTGATGCATTGTACTTCAGCTAGACAAAAGGTCTTTCTCTTTAAATTTTCTTTGCCAAAATTTTTACTGCATCTTTGGAAAAGAGTGACTATTTTTCAACTAAGAACGTTGTTGATAGCAATATTGGTGAACGGTGACTGACAAGTTAGAACACGCGTGTGCACGTGCTAGCACACACTCAAAGTCTTTCTTAAGATATTGACCTTTCTAAATGTTGGTTTATGCAAATGAGAAGATTGTCATTGTAAAATAGGCAAATTATAATGAGGACGAGAATCAAGTCTAGGATGTGGTGGTAAACAAGGAATTGAAGAAATGCTTGGCTCACCATGCCCACCCCCCTTGCCTCGGTTTCTAATTCTGGGGTGGGCGACTGCCCACCCCTGGCTCCGCCACTGGTCGAAGGGTCAATCACACTTACCAGAAGGAGAAAAAAGAGAGCTTATTGGATAAGCGGCGATCCAAAGAAAGTGAGGATTGTTTTAGTTTTAAGATTATAAATTAAGAATATATATAAAAGAGTTATATGAAATTTTATTAAATTATTAAAGGTATTTTAATTATTTTACTAACAGAGATCAAGGGCGAAGTGGGGGTGAAGCATGAGAAGCGTAAGTTCATCCCCACACAAGTTTTGATTTTAACCTTTATCCCTACCTCCATCCCTGTTTCATATCCTCCAACCTGATTCCAAACAAGGCGAGGCAGGGTGAGGCCCTGTTTTTCTCCATCCAGTGTCACTGCCATCCCTAAGTTAGTCTGATCCCTACCAGTTACATAGTGACAAAAGTTTTTATCGGCAATTTCTCTTTTTTCAAAAAACTTGTGAGAAATTGAAGTTTTTTCATAAATCTCGAGTTTTTTTTGGCAAAATCTCGGCAATAAAAAATTAATTAAAAAATTCAAAATTATTTTTTATAAGAAAATATTAATAAAAATTATTTAAAAATAAAAAATATAGGTTTTTTTTTGCAATAAATAGCTATTTAAAACATAAATATCGCATTTAAATAACGGTATTTATGTTTTTTCATAAATCTCGCAATATTTTGAAAATCTCAGAAATTGCCGTTTTAAACTTTCAGGCATTTTTTTGCGATATTATCGTGAGATTTTCATAAATCTCGCGATATTTGTCACTTGGATCAGTTATACAATCATGGGTTCGTACTTACAACGTTCTAACGCAAGATGATGTGTACTAGCTGTTCCTGCCAGACAAGCAGAGCCCCCCATTGATTGTGACAGAGTCCTTTTTCATATGCCATATGATAACATGAAAAAGCAGGTGATCCAACAGTGCCAATGGCTGGAAACACGTGTACCATTGTTGGTCCGGTTCACCTTCATAGTTGGGGCAGATGGCAGCAGCGTTTGACTGTCAATTTAGTCCAATGTGGTGTTTGAATGTTGATTGGTTTGTTTCCTGCTGGATCCCATTCTTTTGGATGACAACCATAGGATTTGAACCCAAGATCAAGATCCCTTGGTTAATATGTAACTTTACTGGTCCATGTAAAGACCAGCCACCTAGATTCATAGACTATGAAATTGGTCAAGGGGGCGCTTATTTCGTTCCCTTTCCTAAGAAAGAGGCCTTTTTTCATAGGAAAGAAGGTCTCTTTCCTAAGGATGTTAAAACAAGCATCAATATCGGAAATATATAGTGGTGTCACATAATAAATGCAAAGAAAGCACATTTCCTATCAAAATGGGTTCCTCCCCCATGGGGAAGCACTTTCCCTCTGTGCATTCCTTTCAAGGAAAAGTGTTTTCCCTTGGGTGGAGGTGTGACAAACTTAATTAAGAAAATAATTTGGTACTTGGCATTTGAATTTTTATTCATTTTTATCTTCAAGGTACTTTTTTTTTTGTAATTAAAAAGATAAACATCCAATCAAGAAAGAAAAAATTAAGGATAGGTTTTTTCTTGTTTAAATGAAAAATATATTCGTAAAATCTACTGTTAGGGTTCTTTTTATACCCTTCTAAATTTCTAATACGATTTTGATGACCTTTGCACCTCAATATATATTTTTTTATGACAAGGAATCTCGCTGCAGATTAATGGGCCCGCCTCCCTGAGAAGCAGTGGCGTAGCTAGGATTCATGTGTGTGTGTGGGTGGGGGGGGGGGGGGGTGGGGGGGGGGGGGGGGGGGGGTTGTGTGGGGAAGGGGTGTAGCAAAAAAAAAATAGTCGGGGGTTCCCCCGAATATTTTTTTTTAGATAAAATAAAAAATGGCTATAATTATTAATAAAAATCTATTTCATATGAACGAATCAAACTATTTGCTGCAGCCAGGGCTGGGCTAGGGCTGGCTAGGACTGGGCTTTAAAAAAAAAAAAATTGTTCAACTGTTTCAGGAGGCAGTGCTGAGAAGTAAACCTTGGGAGGGGTCACCAACACCAAAGCCCTTAGAGAGCCCACCAATGAAAGGCACCCGCACACCTGGTGAGTCGAACCTAAGATGAAAGGGTCAATATCAAATACGGATATAATGATCAATGAGCTACTATTGAGTTTTGGCATGGCATGCATGGCATTTCATGTATGCTACACAAATGTTCTATATTGCACTACCTATAGGGGTGGCAAAACCTGACAGGACCAGCCAACCCGCCTCTTAGGCGGGTTCGGGTTGGGCTTAAACTAACCCGTTTAATAAACGGGTTGACCCGCCTAACCCGTTTATTAAACGGGTCGGGTTCGTGTTAGGGGTACGCCAACCCTGCTGACCCGTTTAATAAACGGGTTAGGCGGACGGGTTGACCCACCAACCCGCCCGCTAATCTGCCAACCCGTTTACCCAACCCAACCCGTTTATTAAACGGGTTGGTGGGTCGTGTCGGGTTACCCGTTTAATAAACAGGTTGGGTTCGTGTTTGCCACAACCGACCCATTTAATAAACGAATCGGGTTCGGGTTGAGGTATGCTGACCCGCCAACCCATCGGGTCGACCCACCAACCTGCCAACCCGACCCGATTGCCACCCCTAACTACCTACATACAAGGTTATCCATATATCTCCCACATGCACGCATAAGTTTTTGTGCATGATTACTAAATGTAGTCTTTTCTTACTGGTGGGAATGAAACAAACCCCACATGTTTTGGAGAAGAATAATATTGAGGATGTGTTAGGCATTTATTTGATTAAACAATGGTCAACTCAAATGAGCTTTTAGTACCAAGTGTGTCATTTAAACAAAAATGACATGGCAATTGAGTAAATATCTAAAAAGTTGTGATGGAAGGGAGTCAAAGTCCCCTTGGGTAGCTTGGTCAATCACATGACTTGGATCGGTTTCAGTCTAATCGATGGTTCGAGGTAAAGTGTCAACTTGAATAATATTCAGATCGACCCGAACCCAACTCAAGCATCGATATTTTCATTCCACATATTACGGGTAACGTAGAAGACATCTATTTTTCCTCTAGAAGGCCTTTAGGACTACCATTGCTTAGCTTTCAATTCGCCTTTGACCATCAAATGAAATGTGAATAACCCATCCTCGTCTCTTTAAAACAAGAGGCGCTTGGTTCTGTCCTTGCTTCAAACAATTTTGTCTTCTCTATATTACCATATCTCTAGAGTCAATAATTTTATACGCGAAACAACTAAACTCAATCATTTGCTGTCATTACTTTTCAGTTTTCTATTGAAGTCTATCCCGTAGAGGCAATATGCGAGCTGGGTTAGGGTAATGAATTTTGCCGGGTACCTGACTCGACCCTAGTGTTTTATAAGTATTGACCCTAGTGTTTTATAAGTATTTGTGTTTTTTTGAAAGGCAAGCTGGGGTTAGGCAGACCCCTACTAGATATCTCTTAAGCCCCATGTGGCATAGGGATAACCTAGGCCTTCAGCTTGACACAGTTAAACTCCCAAAATCATATGGATCTGGATTTGAAATTTCATTTTTGACCCAACAAAACCCCAACCCCACACTTTGGTATTTGGGTGGGTTTGGGTATGCCCTAGTAGGAGGTAAGTCCTACACGACCACATTCCTGTTGAGGGCACAATCAATCCAATGGAGATCTGCTCCACCCGTTTTAGTAGGGGTGGCAATCGGGTCGGGTTGGCGTGTTAGCATACCTCAACCCGAACCCGACCCGTTTATTAAACGGGTCGGCTGTGGCAAACACGAACTTGACCCGTTTAATAAACGGGTAACCCGACACGACCCGCCAACCCATTTAATAAATGGGTTGGGTCGGGTAAACGGGTTTTCAGGTTCGCGGGTCAGGTTGGCGGGTCGGGTTGGCGGGTTGACGGATCGGGTAGACAGGTTGGCTGGTCGGGTTGACGGGTCGGGTTGGCGGTCGGGTTGGCGGGTTGCCGGGTCGGGCAGGCGGGTTGGCGGGTCGACCCACCCGCCTAACCCGTTTATTAAACTGGTCAGCCGGGTTGGCGGGTTGGCATACCCCCAACCCGAACCTGACCTGTTTAATAAACGGGTTACACGGGTCGACCCATTTATTAAACGGGTTGGCTTAAGCCCAACCCAAACCCGCCTAAGAGGCGGGTTGGCGGGTCGTGTCAGAAATTGCCACCCCTACGTTTTAGCCCCGGCTGATGTCCATTCCAGTTCATTCCAAGTATAATTTACTTGTGGCTTAGGGTGTGTGTTTGAATCCCAAATCACAAGGGATTCCAATCACATGAATATTGAATAAAAATGACTCCAAACGTGATTTCTAATCTCTATTATTCATTTTCTCAAATTAATTTGCTTGCACATGAGAATTTTGTGGCTAAGCATACGTACATACCCATAGTTACATATGGGTGTCAATGGATTGGGTAATGATTCGATCCAAACCCATACCAGATCCTTCCTATACGATCAGGGTTTGGTTACAAAGAAGGGGTTCTGATTAACTACCCGGGTCAGACAAAAGAAGATCGATTATTAAATGGATCGGGTATGGTTTATAAATTTTTATACCAAACCCGGGTTCAACCCGAGTTCAAGTTAAGATCCTCAAATCTTAAATGTTTAAACTTAAAAACTAATATTTTACTGGGTATGGACCGGGTATGGTTTATGTAATTCTTGTTGGATAGGGTAATAGTTTTTATTATGACAAATCATGTTGGACCCGAATCCGGATCTGATACCTGCATTACTTAATCAGATACGGTTTTGGATCCACCCATTTTAGCAGGGGTCCGACCCGTTGGCACTTGACACCCCTAGTTACGTAGAACCATTCAACTTTTCAGTTATTACATTTAACCATGATTTTTCTTCTGTTATGACAAACGTATACCTAGCGATTATAGTTGTGATGGATTGATCATGATTTAGTAAAATAAAATAACCAAAATAATATAGCAAATGAATACTGTGGGGGCTCTGTGACAAATATCGCAAGATTTTGATAATATCGTGAGAAATTGCCTGAAAGTTTAAAACAGCAATTTCTCGTGAGATTTTCAAAATATTGTGAGATTTATGAAAAAAAAACATAAATACCATGATTTAAACACAATATTTTTGTTTTTAAACAGCTATTTATCATGAAAAAATCGTGTATTTTTATTTTTAAATATTTTTTATTAATATTTTCTTCTAAAAAATATTTTATTTATTTATTTTTTAATTGCCGAGATTTTGCCAAAAAATGCGAGATTTATGAAAAAAAATTCAATTTCTTGCCAGTTTTTGACAAACGAGATTTTGCCGAAAAAAACGTTTGTCACTATGCTGTGGGGTAGGTTATTTTATGAATAAACAGCAAGAAATGTTTTTACGCTTAAACAAGCATTTAAGATCAAAAGCTTCATAATTTTATGCAAATATTTAGGGTCAGGCGATTATGGCTCTGAAAGCCCGACCCGAAACAAAATAGTACTTGGGTCAGACCCTCGCCAGTTTCAGGTTGTGCCTGGTTTTTATAGAGCCGACTCTAAGCTGGGTCGACTCTAAGCTAATTTATCATTTGGGCCGGACTCAGCCCGAGACACCTCGGCCTGTACAAGGCAGCCCGAACCCAGTCCATAACAGGTCAAGTACCCAACCCAATGTCTACCCATACTTACCAGCTATTTGGATGACGAAGTTCCTCACCAAAGTGGACCGGGCAACAAAACAAAGAGTAGCTAAGCCTCGCAGGTGTAGGGCCTTGGTCCTCCTTAAAGCCCCGATATCAGCTTACCTAAAAATAAGAGCACACCTGACCCAAGGGGTTTGGCATAGTGAGATGGGGGCCTAAACCATTTGATGGGCAGTCGAGGTTCAAATTCCATGGGCTCACAGCCGAAGCTTGACGACTCCCTAGGGTCAAGGGATAAGCCCTCGGAGTTTTATGTCGACTGTACGGCAGGCTGAGCCAGCGTGGCTAGGTCTCTGCACGTGGGGTGGTTTCCTCTAATAAAAAAAAAAAGAATAAGTGCACACCCTCTTTTTATGGGTGTTCTTAAAAAACGTCCTCCAAGCAAAGCCCGAAACCTTAAAGAATAGTAGATCTCACGCCGTTCATTGTAGGTATGACCATTTAATAAATAAAGAGTAAGGAGCTCTCTCTCTAAAATTATCTATAAATATTTAACTTTATGCAATTATTAATATAGGTATCAAGTTTACCATTCCTTGTTGCCTTCCGAGATGGACTGGTTTTCCACTGATTGTATGTGGGGTAAGGGGCCGCTCCAAGGGCCAAAGCTTTGGCATGACTAGTGGCTCTGGATCGTGTTCAAACCCAAGACTAATGTTAGGAAACGGGGCTTCAATTTTCCAGCATGTGTGTTCTTTGTGAGAAGGCTGAAGAGGACACGACTCACCTATTTTGGTTTTGCCTGGTCGTTCTAGACTTATTCTTTCAAACTTGAGCTCCACCATCTGTTCAAATTCGTTCGAGTTTCGTTATTCGGGAACTCTTGCTTGGTCCCATGATTTTACGGCACAAAAAAAGAAAAAATTATTGTGGCAGGTATGGTTGTTTTCAGCATGGTGGGTGATCTGGACGGAAAGAAACAACATCTTTTTCAGGGGCATTCTGGCTCTTCAATTATATAGTAGAGACGGAGACTCTGAACTGTGCACAATCACCATCAAGATTGTGGCTGTCTTACTACTATGTTCTTCTCTCATCCAATATTCTGTTGGATGTATTTTGGTGATGTTGAATGTTCTCTCTCTCTATCTCTCTCTTGTGCGTGACCGGGGGGGGGGCATTGCCATAAAATTACTTAACTTGAAAATGACATTAAAACCTACCAAACTTCTATGTGATTTTCAAAAAGTTTTTTAAGGCAAAATATTTTAGCACACTAATACCCCTCTTCCGTCTTTAAAAAGTAGTAAGATATTTTCTAAAAAATTGTCCAACTTTAGTTGTTGCATTCAACCTATTGCTCTCAATGGCCAGAATCAGACTCAAGTACTGTCTGGGTTTGGTTTGAGGCTTTCAGTAAACTTTATTGAATATATCCAACCCAACTCAACCCAAGGCCTAGTGTTTTTTTATATATTTTTAAGTAAAAATAATTTGAATGAGCTTTGGTTTCTATGGGTTAGGTTTAGGCTCACTATAAGAAACACGTCATTACCGTCAGAAAAATCTGCCGGCAATAGTCTTTACCGGCCGATATATCCACCTCTATAGACTCCCTCAGTAAAGGTCATTACCGAAAAATTTGAGTTGGTAGACCAGTACCGGCGGATTTTATTGCTGGTAATGACTAAACTCCTTACTGGCAGAAAAAATCAGTCGGTAAAGGGTATATATATATATATATATATATATATATATATATATATATATATATATATAATGAGCATTTTCTGCTAGTTCTTCACATTCTTCATGAGCTATTCCAGCCCATTATTACCCCAAGTCTGAGGATTCATTAGAGTAGCCTCACGTTCTAGATTCATAGCAGTAAATCCCATGCCATCAGCAACAAGAACTATACCTGTAACCTATAAAAGCTAATGATATATTAGCAGCTGGGAAATAGTAGCAGCTTAATACAAGAGGAAAAAAAACAGTATGTATTGTACAGAAACCTTGTGCATGAAAATCCATGGCCTTTAAGGTCTTATCATAGATAAGATCATGTTGTCACTATGAGCATTTTTCATTCTAAAAATAATTTTAATAAATACCTTCTGAACTATCCATAGAGTTGCAACTACCAATTGAGAAGGCATTATCAAGAATTAAAACAGGGCTGAGACGTTCGTTATCCTGTAGAGCATCCATTTGTATCAAGTCCAAATGCCCTCTTTGAATTTCAAAGTTTTGTTGCCAGGTTGTTTCCTTCACCTAAAATGGGCAACAAGATCATCAAAAACTGGTAACAAACTACGGTTGATTACAGTAAAAAAAACAAGTCAACATTATGGAGACTGGTTTATGATTACAAACAGACCTGGGTCACTGGACTCCCATAGTATATCTAATAAGGGTCTTCCTTTGCTGCAAACTCAGAAGAAGCCTTTAAAGCATGATAGCAAATTGTTTCAAAAACCAATTACGGCAAACTAATAGTCTGCACAGTTGTACTAAAAGTAAACTAATTATATTTAACCTCTGATGAATCAAATGACATTCAAGATTTGAAGTAATTATAGCAGTAACCTGTTAAAAAAAAGAGAGAAAACACATGCTCATTTAAGTGAAACAGACCACAATTTGATGAATGGTAGAAGAGAACATATGGTGATGTTGAAATGCTAAACTAGTTTTGTTGCCTTCTAGTACTGAACCTTCATCAACATCCTTGTATGCTCAATTACAGGCTGTAGTAATACTTTCTGAAGAATAAGTAGTGATTTTCCAGTTCAAAATGGAGAACAATGCAGGCTACACACAAACAATTATGCAGGGTTACATGATGTCCCTAGTGGGATATACTACATTCTATTCACTATTAAAAATCTAAAGACCCAACAAGATGAAAGCATGAACAAGGTAAAATTTGCATCAATTATCTTGTTCAAATTTGAAGTAATTATAGCAATAACCTGCTCAACAAAACAAGAATGTATGGTCATTTGAATGAAAAAGAGAATGAATCAATAAATCTAAATCCCCAAGTAAGATATAAACCTCAGCAAGTTTGCCAAAATAAAAAATTCTATTATGTGAACCCCTAAGTGGATTGGTAAAAGGTCCTAACACATCATTATGGCACCCAAAAAGACAAGCAAATTGCTTTGTGAAAGAACATGTTGATACCTGATGTTGCTTCACTGAACTACTTCATAAGGCCTTTTCTATGTTTTCCTCCACACCACCCTTTCCCTGCACTTCTCTAAATAGCAACCATCGACAAGGTGGCAAACTCCACATTCCAAGGCCAGTCAAAATTGCAATGGGTGCAGTAAATCCACACATCTGTGTTGAAGATGAAACTGTTAACTATCTCAACCGAGACGATGTTCAGAAGGCTCTGCATGCTCAGCTTGCTGGAGTCACTAGATGGGAAGTTTGTAGCAGGTTGTAATTCTTGTTTTTATGCTTATACTCCACTTTTGTGCTTTTCTTTTCCCTCTAGTTTGTGGTACTGGAGATTGTGTTCTGGGGTATAGTTGCAGACAGCCAGGACTTCACAAGTTTGAGCAAAAGTTCTAGAGATTCTCTTAATAATTTAGTACATACAGTGATTAAACTGTTACTGCTTTTTAACATGTAAAGTATCAAAGGAAGGTTATTGCACCCGAGTGTGATGTAGGACATCTTGTAAAAAATTTCATCAGGCCTTACAGTCGTGATTTACATGTTTTTGCTTAGTAGGACCTGGCCTTTCAATCACTTGAAAATTAAAAGTTTTTGAAAGAATTCAATAATCAATGATCCAAGATCTGATACTTAACAAACAAACCGTGGGAAACACATCTATGGGGTTAGATTGACACTACAAGAAAAACCCTGATTAGCGATGAAAATTTGCGACGGATTTTTTCCGTCGCAAATTTGTGATGGACTAGCGAGAGCTCGTCACTTACATTCAAAATATTTGTGGCATTAGCGACGGAAAAATGTGTGTCGCTACTTAGCGACGGATTGGCGACAAAAACTTTCCATCGCAATTTAGCGATGAATATTTAGGTGTAAAAGATTGATGGTATTTAAATCTTTTTTGTATATTTTTGTATATCACCTATAGCACAAGGGTATAATAGACTTTTTAGGTGTAAAAGAGGACTTTATAATAAAATGAATAGGAGAGAGTAGAGAATACACCCACTCTCTTATTTCTTCTCATTCTTTATTCTTTCTCCTCATTTCTTGCTCATTCCTTTTGCAGTTGATACTAGAGGGAGATAGAGGCGCAACGAGACATCTAACCATCAAAATATGGTATCAAAACTTCACTGCTGAGCCTATCGGGACACATATGTTGATGCCAAGCCTAGTCTGTAGAGGGAGTATCTAAGGCAGGGATTAGAGGGCTTTCGAAGAATACCAATTTTAAAGATTTATGATGATTTTTCTTAGATTTTAGGTGAGTATTTTAAAATACCCCTCCCATTAATGAGGGGGTGGGGGGATCACCAATTACTAGGCAGATCTGAGATGAATTTTAGATAATCCAAATAGGTTTGAACCCAAACCTAGTTGAGTCTGTACTAAGTTTAGTAAGCCTAGTGTTTTGAACTCAGACCGAACCCGATTTGACCAGGTCAATTCGCAGAGAGGTAAAATGAATAAACTATCCTTGTGTATAATGCAATATCCAATTAAGTAAAATGAGCATAACTTTGCATTTCGAACTCAAAATTGAGTGAGGTTTGGTGTGTTAGGTTTATATCATAAAGAGAAATATAAATGTCCTATGATTTTGACCAAACTAAGGGCATAAAAATTGAGGTTTGACAAACTACCTTGGGAGAGGTATTTTTATAATTTTAACAATATATAGATAATGACTATTTATTAATATAAATGTGCTTGTGTGATGATTTGACTATATTATTACAGTCACGTGAGACACGAGTGTGACTAGAGTTCAATCTTCACATTCGATGTAAGAAAAATTATAAGCATTTTAGTTAATAAATCATTATATGCTGAAACATTTGTAAATTATACCACATGAAATCATGCCTGAATTCTAACGAGTTTACAACTGAATACTATAAATATAATTTTCTTGTTATTAAAGAATGAATGCATGTAAATTAGTCCTGAATGTCATAAATGATTTCATGAATCTGTGATATTTCAGCATGAGTTACATGTATTGAATTATCGTATGTTAGTTGAAGTGCATGCTTGAGTTTGTGAAGAACTTAAAAATACATACATGAGAACAAAGTTCTTAAGATAAGATTTGAGTCCCATAATAATTACAGATGTGCTATTGTACTTGAAATACTATAGCATACCTAAAACCCCATAAGTATTCGAGAAAGATGGTGGAAGTGGTCACCAGCATATGAGCCGCCACTGTTAGGGTCCTCGAGATTTATAGATGTAGAGAGATTATACCTCTACATGCTTAGAAAATTAGTGAACCTCAGAACTCTAGGATTTAGTCATTGAGAATACTTGAATGAAAATGTCTCTTAAAACTACTGTCAGGAGACAGTGAAAATGAACTCGAGTAAAAGTTCATGTAAATGCATGCGATACATATGTCCTACAGAATTTTAGGGTTTTACCAAGAGAATTTGGGACTCTAGAGCAGATTAAGATGTATGATAAACCACAAAACCTTGGAGCATGTATAGCTTTAGACTTTTGACTTGACAGCTCGCTATCAAGGGTCCTACACTGCTGTGGACTAAGTTAGAGTGGTTCAAAGTCTAGCCAACACCGTATAATTAAGATATTCTATATAGGTTGCTATACCCATAATAGGCTATTACCGGTATAGCCAAAATAGATAGTAGTTAATATTGAGATGATGCTAACTTGTGAGAATCAAGTAAGAAACTAAGATAAATTAAAAGACATAAACTTGACTGTGATGTGTGATCTAAAACTAAAACAAGACTAGGAGTTTAGAACTCACTAAAGTTGTAATTTGAATTTAGTTTTGCTTATAATTTATTTCTTACTAAGTTGTGATCTCACCTCTTTTAATTATAGTATCCGTAGATCCTACTAAGGTACAAGCTATACTGGATTGAAAACAATCGAAAAACATCAGTGATATTAGAAGTTTTTTTGGATTAGCAGGTTACTACCGGCAATTCAATCAAGATTTTTCTAAAATTACCTTTCCTATGACCAAACTCCTACAAAAAAGAATCAAATTCGAATGGACATACCAGTGTGAAAAAAGTTTTTGGATCTTGAAGACAAAGTTTACAAACAACTGTGTCTTTCAACAAAGCAATTTTTTCTTTTTTTTCTTTTGTTTATTGAACTTAAGAGACTATGCCTCATTCGAATCATCCACCTATTATTTGCTGTGACAAAACATTTTTTGGCTTAAAATTTTCAAATTTTTGAAAGTCATAATTGAAGGATATTTTGGTAATTTCATGCTGGTTAAACACTGCTAAAGTTAACACAAAAAGCTTAAACTTATATTAAGTGTCTCCATCCAGATTTACCTTTTCCATAGCATACATTGTGTGTGGGGACTTTGTATCTACAGTCATATGAGATTTGATACTTTAATGTGTGTTAGGCATGGTCATATTTGATACCCAACTAAATCCCAAAAAATATGCCAGATTCGTGTTGGATACCCAACTATATCCGGTCTGTTTTCCACCCCATACTACAATAAAGTCGGTTGCGCCTGTGGTTTTCAAGCTCAACGCACAGTTATACTTTGTCCTCACTGAGTAATGCTACCCAGATCCAGCTTGCCTTCTAAATGCATCCAGGTGAAACCAGATAAATAGAAATGGACCACACCAAAGTTGAAATCTGGTGTTTATGGTCCCACCCATGGAAGAATGACAGGCCCGGATCTGACCCCGATCTGGATCAGTGTTTTTGTTCCAGGCCCTTGAGTAGGGATGTGGATGGACCGGGTTCATTCAGATCCCTGATCTGAATCCACCACCTGCTTATAAATATGTATCTTAAGATCCACATGAGTATTTGAACTGGATTAGGACTATTTTTTCAGGAAAAGTGTGTGGTACCCTCGTTTCTCTCACAAGCTTTGGATACCTGGTCCCATGAGACCCATGGGCTGATTGGACCTCACCGACCCTAGGGGTGGCAATCGGGTCGGGTTGGTGGGTTGGCGCATCAGCATACCTCAACCCGAACCCGACCCGTTTATTAAACGGGTCGGCTGTGGCAAACACGAACCCAGCCCGTTTAATAAACGGGTAACCCGACACGACCCACCAACCCATTTAATAAATGGGTTGGGTCGGGTAAACGGGTTCTCAGGTTCGTGGGTCGGGTTGGCAGACGAGTTGGTGGGTTGGCGGGTTGACCCACCCGCCTAACCCATTTATTAAACGGGTCAGGCGGGTTGGCGGGTTGGCATACCCCTAACATGAACCTGACCCCTTTAATAAACGGGTTAGGCGGGTCCACCCTTTTATTAAACGGGTTCATTTTTTCCAAACCCAAACCTGCCTAAGAGGTGGGTTGGCGGGTCGGGTTGGCGGGTCGTGTCAGGTTTTGCCACCCCTAACCGACCCCCATCTGACAGCCCCATATGAACCCCAACTGGCCTATGTCTATATGACATTGACAGAACTCCAGCACATCTTTGGCCCACAAGGGCACTATGGGCCGACCATAGTTTATAGATTATAGAGCCAGTGACCTATTAAAATGGCCTGAGGTTAAATTTTCATTGTACTGTAGGCGCACACAGACCCAGCAACCAGTGTGACCAATATCAAACGATATTTTGAGAATATCACGATAAAAATGCAATGTTTTAGGTCTCAGATTTATAGGGCAAAAATCAAGTTATTTTTTTTATTAAAACAACAATATCACAATATCTACATTTTTAATAACTATTTATACACCAACTTGCAAGGTGTAAAGTGGCCAAGCTCACAAACCTAAAGCATCTCAACTAGGGGTGCCAACAGGTCGGGTTTACCCAGACCCGAACCAAACCCTATAGTGTCCGGGTATGGTGATAAATAATAAGATTCGGTTAAGACACGGGTTTGGACCTAAATGTATTAATATATGGACTTGGGTATAGTTTGTGAAATTTTATTTCAGAATTGGACCCGACCTGAGTATTAAGACTCACAAATTTTCAATGTAAAAATGATAAAAGAATTTGTTTTACTGGGACTGGTTCATGTAGTTTTTATCGGGTCTGAGTATGGTTTTTTTTTTATATTGGATTCTTTTAAACCCAGGTCTGAACTCAATACCATACCCAAAAACCTAATCCAAGTCTAATACCACCTGGGTTCGAACCAAATCCGACTGGTTGACACCCCTAATCTCAACAATTAAAAAATGGGAATAGCTAATGCTAAATTAGGCCTTCACCAAAAAAACCAACAGCTCGGAAATGGATCCATTTTGTCATTGCCTTCCTATTCCAATCTATGCATGGATACAATGAAGGACACGACACTGTTATGCACATATTTATATATTACACTTAAAATTATATATTACACATTATACCTAATATTTTATAACTTTTTGTATATATATTTTGGATTCTAATTGAATGTGGTCAATACCAGATTCCACTAATCAGATGTTGGCTAAACATATTCGAATTCAGATGGTGAAAAGCTCATGTCATATCTGCACATGTAATCAGATTCAGATATCCATCAAATCTAGATATTTGTCAGATTTGATAGCAAAAAATAAAAACTATATCACTATCTAATTATAATCGAATATCATTTTAGCTTACTAAACAGAGTTGAATTATGTCTGATATTAGTTAATATCCTTTCCATTGACATCCTAATCAGACTTAATATCAGGTTTGGATTCACAGTTGGATGAAATGTGTTAAAACCGAATCTAGATCCAACTAACTTAAAATCCGGCATTTATATACACAAGGATTCAGATTTGGATGCAAAATTCAATATCGAGTGTAGATCTAATTATTAATCGGATCCAACTTTGAGCGAGTTTGGGTCTAATGTCGAATTACATCCCTACATGTATCGAATTCATATTGTATTATTGTAACATAGGAATAAAGGTCATGTCATGGTTAGGGGGGTGTCAATGGATCAGGTATGGTTCCGACTCCAGTGAAATCAGACTTGGACCAGATTTTCGGGTATGGTATTATGTTCAGAGCCAAGGTCTAATCGGGTTTACTATAAGAGAAACCATACCCAGACCTGATAAGAACTACATGAACCAAACTAGTACCATACCCAATAAAATAATATTTCTTATCATTTTACATTGAAATATTGAGCTTAATCGAAACTCAGGTTAGGCCTGGGTTTGGTATAAGATTTTACAAACTATACCAGGTCCATATATTAATCAGACCTTCAGGTCTGAACCCGGATTTTAATCGGATCGTTTTATTTGTCACCATACCCAGACTTTATAGGGTTTGGTTCGGATAAACCCGACCCGTTGACACCCCAAATCATGATGACATTACCCACTTGGTCTTGACCGGATTCAATCATTCAAGTATTACATTTACAAGGATAAAAGGTTTAATAAATAAATTTTAATACTTGTTGATTTTTTATTAATATTTTTATAATTATATAATTTTAATTAAAGTATCCTGACAACTTTTTTGGGGCAAGGTAAGCCCACAGAATTTTAGACATACAAGACAGGAGCTAGAGCATCTTGGTGGCAGTTTTTCTGTGCAAATATTAAAAAAATCTAAAATATCTAAAATATTTTTATATTCATTAAAATTTTAAATTTAATATTCGCCCTTAAATCCTTTATCATAAATTTTCTGAACTCTGACGTGTCGGGTCGTACCGTATCTCTGTGACGGATCCAGAGCCATCATAGTAACTAAAGCCCGCCATGGCCTGTTTCTCAGAAGGGGAAACGGGGAACGTAAGCCGCCAAATGGGCGTCTGGTACGATTCGGAATGTAGCGAGAGAAGGCAAAATGCATTTTAAAATCGTGAGGAAATGCGAGTTTTTCTCGGAAAATGCTCGATGTTTCCGATGTCCCTCCCAGTATATAAGTTATCCCACCCATTCTCTTCGTTAATTCTCTCGTCGTCTGGTTTTTTGCTGTCACCATAGGAGGAAAATGGCGTCCGTCGCCTCAGATTGCTCGTCGCTGTGTGGTATTGCTTCGTCTTCTTCGGCACCATCTTCGGGAAAGCAAGGGCGTAGGACGATTGCCGGGATTTCTTATCGTCCGAGTTTGTTTCCGGCGAAGAAGAGGGTAGTTCGATCTGGAATCGTTCCCTGTTTTAGCGCCGTGTTCACGCAGGAAGGTGGGTGTTGTTGGATTTTGGTCTCTCTCTGTCTCTCTCTCTCTGGGGTGTGTTGTACTCGTGAGTTTTAGATTGTGGGGGTTGTAGATTTTTTGTTGGTTTAGTGTGAATTTTCTGTGCATTTTGTTGGATAACACATTTTTTTCTTTTTTCTTTGGGTTTCTTTTGATTTATACATATTTCACAGAGATTTTTGTGAAGAATTATTCTTGTGAAGATTGTGCAGTGGTTCTCTCGTCTGGCTTCTTATAGCGTTTCAACCTTTCGCTTTTCTCTCTGATATATGTTTTATGTTTTTTCACGTTGATGAGTTAGACTCTCTCTCTCTCTCTCTCTCTCTCTCTCTCGGCTTTTCTTCTTTTTGGGGTGATTGATTGTGAGTTTTAGCTTGTGGGAACTCTAGATTTTGATGGATTTTTTATGGGTTTAGACTGTTCAGTCTGAATTTTTGGGCTCATTTTGGTGCTAGCACAATTTTTTCTTTTCTTTTTTTCTTCTTTTTGGTTTAGATTTCTTTTGATTTATACATATTTCACATTTCTGTGAAGATTGTGCCATGGTTTTCTCTTCCTGTGTTTTCTACAATGTTTATCCATTTTGCTTTCCTCTCTGGTGTTATATTTTTTCATGGTTTCCCACTTTGATGAGTCTCTCTCTCTCTCTCTCTCTCTCTCTCTCTCTCTCTCTCTCTCTCTCTCTCTCTCTCTCTCTCTCTCTCTTTCTCTCTCTCTCTCTCTCTCTCTCTTGCGAACTTCTCTGGCTGGTGCAATTAAAAAACAAGTTGGGTGTTTGGTCATAGGACTGGCCGCCACTGCAACAGAAAGAGAAAGCCTTTCGGTAAAGTTGAATGGTGATGGTGCATTGCCTCTGAGACCACCTTCGGAGCAACGGCGAGCCCCTGTGGCCGGCTCAGGTAGGAATGATGATGAGCCCACCGTTAGTTTCACCGTGATCGGAGCATCTGGAGACCTTGCAAAGAAGAAGATCTACCCTGCACTCTTCGCTCTTTTCTGCGAGGGATGCCTCCCGGAGGTCCGAATTCATTTTCTTTCGCATTCGGGTTGCTTTCGTTTCTTTTGCCTTCCATATGAGAATTTTCTGTTAATGCTTTCATGCTGTATCTCGAGTCGAGTTAAGAAGTAGCATTGAGGTTTTGAATTTGTGTTGGCAGCATTTTACCATCTTCGGCTATGCTCGTAGTAAGATGACAGATGCTGAACTTAGAACAATGGTTAGCGACACGCTTACTTGCAGAATTGATAAGAGGTGCTTGTTTGTTTTCACGTTCGTTACTGATTCATGGTATTGATGTTTCAATTTTTTTATCTTAGGAAGTATCTATATTGCATTAATTATGTGGGACTGTAATGTCTTTCTCAAGTATTTAATTCGAGGTGGATTTCATTAGGTTTAAGTGTTATGCTTGGTTCGAGATTCCTTTCTCTATTGATAAGGTTTGTGTTTTCTTCTTAATGTTTAACCAGGAAGAACTGCAATGACAAGATAAATCAGTTCTTGGAAAGATGCTTCTACCATTCGGGGCAGTATGATTCAGTGGATAATTTTGCAGAGTTGGACAAGAACTTGAAAGAACATGAGGTACACTCCAAGGGTTCATGGCGGATATTTCTCTGCTTAGCCATGTCTTTTAGCTTTTGGGATGAAGGCGTAGTTGTTGTTGTTGTTGTTGTTGTAGCCATGTCTTTTAGCTTAAATTTTGGTCTATGAGGTAAATAAGGGATTTTTTTAATGACTTTTTGGGCCTCTGAGAGGGTAATTAACTTAGTGTTAAATATATTATTTCTTTCTTATACTTTGTTGCGAGCTTATATATTTTGTTGCATGCTTTATACAGTGACTGACCTTAGGGAGTAGAAAATTTCCCATGCTACATGTGCATTCATTTTTATCCATCACAGTTATTTGTGTTAATTGGAAGAACCCATAAAGTCAGAATCCTGTTAGTGGAAATGTAGCTATATTATTTATTCTCATTTATTGTGCAAAAGAATTTCCTTTCTGTTCCTTTATTGCTCTTACTTCTGAATACAAGAATGACTTTTCAATTGTAGGCTACCTATTATGTTAGTCCTTGAAAGAAAAGATTCAGCTGTTACTATGCATAATTCTCCTAGAGATACTTATTTTGATTATTACTGGAATTAAAATATAAATTCGTGTTTCATGCCCATCATTCCTTTTTTCATTTCCTGGCTGAGATTGTTCCATGGTGACATTAAGCACAATGATTAATGAGAGGATGTAAGCATCAGAAAATTGTTTTTTGTTATTTCACCCACTTTTACACATCCAATCCAAATACTAATTCATTTGTTTAATGAGAATGTGTAACCAACCTCTGACCAGTCAGATTCTTGAAGCAAGAGACACATCCCTTGCATGTACGCTTGTTGACTTCTCAAACATCCTCTAGGTTAGCTTTCTTGAATGCTCATTATTGTAGATAAGTGAATTGGAGCAAACTCTTTAGTTTGTAGAACTACTCTGCATGTTTCCACCCTTTTAACTGCTAGTACTATTATTGGAATTTGGAACTGCTACTACTGCTGCTACTAATTATTGCTATAGCTACATGTAAGGATATCATGAAAACTTGTGAAAAGAAAAAAAAAGACATATTTAGCTTAATCTCATGCTGTTCTAGTTTGTGAGACTAACTTGAGAAAGTATATTTCAAAGTTCAGAGTCTTCAGACCAATTAATTCCTATATTTTTTGGACCATGCTAGAAATATGTTCTTAGATGAGTAAATTCCTTGTTAAAAAGCTGTCCAACCATTTGTTTTTCTGATGATATTTATGGGTGTTTACATCTGAATTTAGTTTGTGAATTTGTAAAAGTAATATTACCAGTAATTGACAGTATTCAATTACCAATTAGTATAAGGCTCACATGAGCTTGCTAATGACCTTAAAATACTTACAGGCAGGCAGGGTCTCAAACCGTTTGTTTTACTTATCAGTTCCACCAAATGTATACATAGATGCAGTAAAATGTGCCAGTCTGTCAGCTTCTTCATCCAATGGGTGGACAAGAGTTATTGTTGAAAAGCCTTTTGGACGCGACTCTGAATCATCTGCAGTACTAACAAGAAGCCTTAAGAAGTACCTGCGAGAAGACCAAATTTTCAGGTAGTTTCTGTTATGACAGGCATTATTCTCTTTGAGCAGCATCACTTGTATTCTAAGAGTAGGAGATTCAAATTTGCAGAATTGACCAATATCTGGGAAAGGAACTGGTTGAGAATTTATCAGTACTTCGTTTCTCGAACCTTATTTTTGAACCACTATGGTCAAGACAGTATATACGGAATGTGCAGTTTATATTTTCAGAAGATTTTGGGACAGAAGGCAGAGGCTGGTAAGCTTGAATTTTGTCGAGCATTCTTCAGTAAGACCATCATTTTGAGGTTAATATCTATTTGCTTATTTGAAATTTCTCTTTGATACAGGTACTTTGACAGCCATGGGATCATCAGAGATATAATGCAAAACCACTTGCTCCAAATATTGGCATTGTTTGCTATGGAAACTCCTGTCAGCTTGGACGCAGAGGATATCAGGAATGAGAAGGTGATCTTGGGGAATTAATTGAACAGCTTATGCAAAAATACTGTGCCTAGCTGGAGATTCTAGTTTTGCTAAAGTTAAATTTTTATGTGTTTCAGGTAAAGGTTTTACGCTCGATGAAGCCTTTGCAACTGGACAATGTAGCTCTTGGTCAATATAAGAGCCATACAAAGGGTGACATTGCATATCCAGGATATCTCGATGATAAGACTGTGCCCAAGGACAGTCTGACACCAACATTTGCTGCAGCTGCTCTGTTTATAGACAATGCTAGATGGGATGGAGTTCCATTTCTGATGAAAGCTGGCAAAGCCTTGCACACCAGGCGGTATACAAATTCTATTCCCACTTGTCTTAGTTCATGAGAAAACTTTGACTCATGAATTTTGACTCTTAATATCTGTTGTAAAACTGGTAACTCTCAATTATAGTAGAACTGAGAACCATTTTATTTCCAGAGCCGAAATCAGAGTACAGTTCAGACATGTTCCAGGTAATCTATATAGCAAAAACTTCAGTACAGATCTTGACAAAGCAACAAATGAGCTTGTGATACGTGTTCAGCCTGATGAAGCCTTCTATTTGAAGATCAACAACAAGATACCTGGACTGGGGATGCGGTTGGATCGAAGTAATCTGAATCTTCATTATGCTGCTAGGTACGGCTTATTGAGTTGGACTACAATGTGTTTTGAAGATCAAAGATTGTCTCTTCAAGTTAGTTCTGCTTCATTGTGTTGACAATCTTGTAGCTTGTTAAGGCTGGTAACAGATCTTAAGCAATTTTACCTTTCCGGCAGTATTCAATTTTTTAAGTTAATCAGTTGTCCTCGTATGATTGTCCAAACTACTTTCTTCACTGTGACTATTTCCATGAAAATTCTTTGAACCAATGCGTTTATTGCAACATTTATTTATTTGCTGTTGATTTAATGAGTGAAATGGAACCATTTTTTGCTTAACTTTTTCATCTGTTGCTTTATCATATTTGTTTGACGGTTTGAAGTTTTCCTCCTGATGTTTCTAATTTATGTAGGAGCTGTATTAGTTTTTGTTTATTTAGTCAGCTGACTCAATGGTCGCCTGAAACTTTTCTTTGTTTCACAAAGGTACTCGAAGGAAATACCAGATGCCTATGAGCGGCTGCTACTTGATGCCATTGAAGGAGAGAGGAGACTCTTCATCCGCAGCGATGAGCTTGATGCTGCATGGGCACTCTTCACGCCATTATTGAAAGAAATAGAAGAGAAAAAAATTGTCCCCGAGCTTTATCCATATGGTAGCCGAGGACCTGTTGGCGCTCATTACCTTGCGGCGAAGTACAAGGTCCAGTGGGGTGATATCAGTGCAGAGCAGCAACATGAGTGAAGTGAGTTCTGATTGAGTTCTACATGCACTTCATCGATAATCTTCAAGTAGGTGGTTACAGATGAACCCTTCAATGGATTAAAGCTGACATGATGAACACAGTTGTGAACCGAATGTTATGTGTGAAGTTTGAGGCAATTTTGTGGCGTTTAGGCTAATGTTACTATCTAATTTCATCCAGATCATGCAGTTTGTCGAGTGAAAATTCTGAATGCTAGATGAATGATTCAGATAGAATAAGCACTTTTTTTCTTTTTTCGTGTACAGGTTTCTCTACGATGTCCATTATGTTCTGGTTTTATATATAGACTTATCATGTTTGCAATGCCCTGTGATTCTTTGATTTCCTCACGATCGTGGTTATAGGTCACAATCACAACACTTTGTCAAGGTTAGTTAAATTGAGAAAAGTATAAGTTGTGATTGTTATAAGTCACAATAACAGTTGAATATGAGAAAAGTTCAAGTTGTGATTGTGATTGCCACCTGTTGTCGTCTTTTCCTTCGATGTTGTGGAAGTTGGTCACAAGATTGACCTTGTAATCAACAACAGCAGCGATCAGTCTCAGCTGTGATTGTTCATTGCCACTTGTGGCCAAAGCAAACATTCCCAATTGAGATATTAGGCGACATGAGGTGAAACGCTATGACATGTTCACACCATTATTTTAATATTTTAGTAGTGATTTTAGCAGTAAAATATTCTATAAAAGATAAAATAATTTTTACCAATTGAAGTTAAAAATATCAGTCCTCTATATATTCATGCCCCATAACCGTGTTGGGCACGTTTGAGTGCCACGGAAAAGGTGTGGTTTCCGCAGAAACACATGCACTCCCGTCCGTTTCCGCAGACGCAAACATCGGCTACTCTTTCCCCATGAAAAGAGGAGTCCATTTTCAACGTTACCACTCATTCTGTGATAAGGCTTCCCCTATGGGGTGGGGGATTTGCTTCAGTCAGACCTTTGATTTGAATTTGACATCATTGTTGGATATGGCTCGATCAGATAGACTTGAACACTTTTCTGTATTTGGATGAACCACGTTAGGGATGTAAATAGTTTGGGTGCAACCCGATACCCAACCCAAATCCAAGTCCATTATACGGGTTTAATAGCTAAATCTGGATCCAATTAATAATCAGATCTGGGTTTGGTATTAAGTTTTGCATTCAAACCCGAATACCTCATCATGACACTAAAACCTAAAGATCACTGACATGTTATGTCACATGGACACAGTCAAAAGGAAAGGAAGACAGAAAACTAGATCAAAGTATTTGTGAGGTAGGACTGCTACAACCTCCACCTTGTGAAACAGGGCTGCTTCATGCATCAGTAAGTCTGCCTACTAAGAAACTAGAATTCCCACTGATCCAACAATAAGCTTATAAAAGGGACTATTCTTGGAAGAATAAGGCCAACAGGCCCCTAACATACTCCCACAGAAAATGATGAAACTAACCATTTAATCTCTCTCTCTCTCTCTCTCTCTCTCTCTGCATGTTTGATTATGGTCATGGTCAGCATTGCCTAACAGGGGCGTATTATATTTGTCAATCTGGGAAAGGCATACCGTACCAACCACACCAAGCTTAGCTCAAGTGGGTCCTATTCTTGGAAGAGTTAGGCCAACTAGCCTGTAATAATGATTTGATGACTCCCATAGAAATTGATGAATGTAACCATTTAATCAGACCACAAGGTTTTAACTGAAGGATATTCATGTCGTATATGAATTCAGGAAGAACCAATGCTCATGCCTTTAAGTATCATACTTAATCAATGTCATGAGTCAAAAGAATTAAACATATTAACAAATAACATTAGCTTTATTAGCAAATTTCAAATTGATTAACTGATAGCAAGTAAATACTTTCCTCCAAACACAATTCTTTGGCAATATAAAATTGTCAGATAAATATTAACAAAAACCATAATGCTAACATGTTCGTCTTAGTGGGTACATGCACATCTTAGACAGTAAGCCTTTTCCTCAGAGGTGAAACAATGTTCAACACTCTCTTTGCCATGATAATCTTTCATGTAGACTTCTCATCTAACCTGAGATTTTGCATGTCTCACACATACATAACTAGATTATAGATCCAGAATTTATATACCACCCTTTATCTATATATCTTTTAATAAAATTGTCATTGGGTATATATGTCTTGATACCATTCAATCAGAAAAGTGACCCGGTTAGCCATATATCAACATAGCAATAATTTTCAATTTTCTTCGACAAAACAATATTGCCCATTCTTGATCTTAAGACTGTTTGAATCTTGGGTTACACTCGATCAAATTCATTTTTTATTTAATTTTTTCATCATTTTCACACTCAAACTTCTTTCTTAATTGAAGATGCATATGTTCTAGAATAAAGAATTACTTGCTAGCAGTTAATCATGCAAATATCACATTTTTCATGCAAAATCGTGCAAATTGAAGATGCAAATCATGCAAATATCATGACTTAGATTAATCATGCAAATATCACAGTTAATCATGCAAAATGTGATAAGACAAAAAACATCATGACTTAGATTAATGAATTTTAAAAATTCATGCAAATATCACATTTTTCATTTAAGAATATATCTTAAGATCTCACAAATTCATGTCATCATGCAAGAGGTCTTTCTAGATCCAACATATCCAAAGAGAAATTCTTATTAACTACCTTTTCAAAAAATCATTCAAGCATGTGTGTCAAGAGGTTCTAGATATATCAAGTGAAAAAACTTTCTCAACTAGATATGGATTTATTATCTTTACTCAAAGGAGATTCCACTATTTGTTTAATCCATAAAGTGATTCTTGTTTATCACAACAAATAAGCAATCATCACTGTAGTGAGTTAAATTAGCCATAAAAATATGCATATCTCACCCAAAACACAAGTTTGTCTAAGATTATATTTTGCTATTCCACACAATTATGAACCTAAATTGGATCCAAAAAAGACAAAAAAAGGTCATGATTAAAATGAGACATAATAGTGTCCAATCCACTTTTAAACAAGTATACTACACACAAACATGCACATGATATTTAATGATCTCAAACACAATTGGATCTGATAGAAAAACTCAACAAACATGGATCCTGATCCAAAAAAATATTTGTCAATCTGGTTCTTAAATAAGCTCACCCAAAACTTACAGACTAGAATGCCCAAAAAGTGATGCCCATATGCAATATATTAATTGGTGATGACACCTGAATTGCTAAGAAAGGGAAAGGCATACCTTATCAACCACATCAAGCTTAGCTCAAGTGGGTCCCTTGCATGACTCAAGCCCATCTCTATCGCAACATATTTGCAATCAAAAATAACTTCTGGAGGCAACCATTCCTTGTCATGGCTTTCTATCTTGCATTCATTAGAATTCTAAACCATGGCAATAAATTTACAAGCCAAAAGATTATATTCCGACCAATTATCACCAAAACATCTTAACATGAAAAAAAAACTATTTTTTTTCCAACCTTGAACTTTCTGATTCACAAATGCCACATTTTTTTTTTGGATTTATAACCCGAAGAAACTGCACCCGGCACAAAGACCTGGTCGAGCTGGCTCAGCCTGCCATACCTACGGTTGTCATGCCAGCAGCGTAAAACTCTGAGGCTAGGACCCCTGCCCCTGGGGCCTATGCTACGCATTGGCTTGCACAGAGGAGTGACACCCATGGGAATCGAACCTTGACTGCCCATCTAGCAGCCAAGGCCCCACCAAACTAAGCCAACCCCCCTTGAGGCACAAATGCCACATATGCAATACAAGAAAAATTGTTATAAATTGAAATTGAAATAATACTACATGTCATACAGAATATAGTCTCATGCCTGCTACATCAAACTAACAAGTAATAATTGTCCACAACAACAGAGAAACTAGAATGCAAAATCTACCAGGCAACAACAACAGCAGAACAATGAATTCCACAGCCCTTTCTGAAACCCCACAACAATAAAACTGGACATATCATTACATTGGTACCAAATGGAGGCACACACAGGCAGAAACGCTAGACCTGCAGGTTAGAATTGGATCCTTATGGAGAACAAAATCATCTCTGAAAAAATCACTGCTTCAATCTAGCTTCAGCCTTGCACCAAAAAGAATCACTTAAACCGGCTCATCCAAAATATGTAAGAACACAGCAACAGCTCTAGTACACATTGCAGGACCTAATAGCGCTCAAAGCACAACAGCTGCCTTCTCTTGTGAAGCAATTGGAACAGAGAAACAAATCAAGGGCTCATAGTGATCAGCACCAGCACCACACCAACCTGTAGGTAAGTGGAACCAATTAGCACACCCATAATTATGCCACAGAACTGTTCTACATACCAGGGAGAAGCATCATACTATTGTGTTGAAAAAATGGAGGTGGGAAAAGCATCACTGTTTATTTGCTAAACAATACATGATATGAAATAGAGCAAAATTGATTACCTCTCCCTTTCATAAATAGGAAAATTGGTGGCTCAGAAATTTGACCCCGAGGACGATGTGGGAGGAAGAACAGACAATTATCTTCATCTACCATAGCATCTGATCCATGAGCCTGAACCTGTACAAGAAGGATAGATGGGTTAAAATGTGCAAAGATGCAGATAATGCAGCTATCCTACTTTGCAGGATACTGCTGTAATCTGGACTGATGTTTACAAGTATGCAACCCAACCAAGTCCTTCAAGGAAGGTCATGAGTCAGCTTCATAGTCCACTAAGAAAATGACTTGGGCCAAACAGCCTCAGATGAGTCACTGCTGCTTTGCAAACCAAGGAGAGTCACCTGATACCAGAATTCTCACCCTGGGCTACAGGTTAAGCCAAGAGTCAGAATGCCAACTCTTCAAAGTTCAACTACAGGTATATTGATGCAATAAACTTTAATCAGATAAACCTGTTACATATACATATACATGAATTA
This sequence comes from Nuphar pumila, assembly GCF_984573655.1. Classification (NCBI taxonomy): domain Eukaryota; kingdom Viridiplantae; phylum Streptophyta; class Magnoliopsida; order Nymphaeales; family Nymphaeaceae; genus Nuphar; species Nuphar pumila. The sequence goes on along the minus strand of NC_143249.1, from coordinate 178,402,703 downwards.
ATCACCTTACACAATAAAAAGGATTTCAATAAAAACAAATCCCATGCCTTTCAGATTAGTCAACTTAAGATAAAACAAAGTCAAAGTAGGACAACTAATTGTTCAACGTGCAAGACACATCAAGACAAATCTCTTTAGAGAAGGATTGTTATGCTTCTTCTTTTTTATCTTCTTAAAATTAAGGGCTATGATACTTTCAGACAGAAAAATGTCAAAACAGAAGGCATTATATAATGCAACATACTTAGATATCAAGTCGCAATATAGTTATGTGCACTATGAAGATTAGTCTCTTAGAAGCTAAGTTAGACCAGTACTTCATTTATGGTGTGTCACTCACAGGGAACGCTCACACTCTGAGGCTGTACTAGACATGGTCAGATGATTTCATCAATTATCTCTTTTATGATCATAAAGCTTGTACTTAGCCATTAATTGTTTTCTTTTTTCATGATTTGTAATTGACACTACTTTATTTCTAGTTCCTAATGAACTTCAATATTGAGTTGATACCTTGCAATTGAACAAGAGGGTGTATGTACGTATGTATGTATGTGTGTGTGAACTTGTTCCTGTGCCCTACTTCTTTATAGAATTCTCATGCCCATTATGTATCCATGACCATGTCCATGTGCATCTCACAATAGCTCTTAAATAACTTGGAAGAACTCAAGAACATGGAACTTGATTATCAGTAAGTCTGTAGCACTATCATAGCCTAAAAGATGGAAGTTAAATTTCAGCTCGCAAGTTAGTCTCTGAAACTTTAAGGATAAATAGGAACTTACACAAATTCTCAACACATGAAACAAACACTATGTTTTTGCATCAGTGCACATGATATTATATAACCAATTGCTATACATTCTCTTTTCTGAGTATGAGTTGCTTTCTGGTAGATGGAAGAAATCTTTTCTTCTGAAGAATCCATTGCCCATTCAGGAAAAAATCTTGCAGTCAATTCACTGCATTAAATTATATAGCAAACTCAGAGTGCTCACATCCATAGAGCCAACAGAGGAAATCTATATGCAAACAAAAGACAAATGAAAAATAGTTATCCTTTTCCTTTGTATATTTGAGGCAAAAATCTAGCATCACAGAATAGCCACCTCTATCAACTGCCCTTAAAGAGAAAACAGTGTGCATAATTGATAATGCATCCACATTAAGTAATCCATCACCCCTTATAAAATTAAAAATAGTAGAATTTCCATATGGTTGTTTCTATGCTTCTCAAAATTTAATGCAGAATTATGGACAGAGCCATAAACTTTACCACAAATATTTCTCTTCCAAACTCAGTAGCAAGACTTTCAATTGCAATGTCATCCCCAAATGCAGCAGCATGCCCCTCTCTATTGTCATCTACTGACAACAAACCGTCTTCCATATATTGCAAAGAAATGATATCATACTCATCATCTGCAGAACCTGAGACAGTCATGTACTTGGCCCAGCTTGGACCATCATCAACAGAAGTGCATCGTTCCTTGTATATGGACTCTGCAGCAGATTCCCTTCACATAAAAGATATAGATATTATTACAAAACCTTAATAAAACTATCAAAATGAAATGTCATAAATATTAATACTAAATGAACCATGCAATCACAAATGACTCATGGACCCCACAAAGAGATCACCACGATGATTTTCTATTGCATGAAAGCAACAGCCATACCAAGCTTTACTTTACCATGTTGGGAAATCAAATGAATAATATAAAATGTCAATACAAAAAAAACAAAAGAACAATAAGAATAGTAATGAAAAAAAAGATCACCGAAAAACTAAATGTTCATTTTCATTTCACCATAGGAAGCTGTACACTGTCAGACAAGTAAAGTTAATGAAGCCTTAGTATCACAAAAAGTAAACAAAAAATAAAAAATGCTGAATTTTGAAAGCTCACAAATCCTAAACTTGGTTTTGGTTTCCAATAAGCTCAAGAGTGTAAAATACTTAGACATACGTACACAACAAGAAATATTATTACACCACTACATGATGAGAAGTTCAAAACTAATGGTCAGTAACAGAAAGCACAAACTTGACTTCAAAATCAATGGCCAGGAACAGAAACCACAAACTCCAAAAGTATAGACATCCTGATATCCTCCAATGATCCAAAAAGGATAAGATAAGGGACAGAATTCGGACTCTAAATTTTTAATGAAGCAAAACTCCAATCTCCCAACAGAAATACTAGTCTTCACAACCTACAAAGCATTAATGCCTCTTTACCGCATTAAGTTCCACTTCCCTTTGCACTTCAAAGGGTACAAACATCCGAAGTCTTTATAAAAAGCTATGATCCATTATAAGGGGGTGGTCAAATGCATCCATTTATTTTAAAAAATAGATAATATGGGATATCACATTGTTCCACACAATGCAATTCCCACCGAAGCATTCTAGACAAGGGGTTGCATGCTTTCAATGCGCCTACTTATCCAGAAAACTTACTTGAGTTGGGATGTTATATTGTGCTGCAAAATGCAATAAACCAACTTGGGTCAGTTTTCTGGATTAGTGGGTACATTCAAACACCCCCTAAGAGAACCGTACTCAGTAATCTGAAGAAATCATATAAACTGAGATTATACCTGTTTTTCTCCCTAATGCAGTTTTCCAATTTATCTTAAATATCTAGTTGTTCTCAATATACTACTGAATATATGCAGACAGCAAAAAGCCTCTAGCTTGATATCTACCTCTTTACAAAATAGGTATGTACAAATATCTCTTTTTTTCTTAGTTTTTGGTTGCTTTTCATGAAACTAGCCTTACAGATGTGATCTACATGTTTTTTTAGTGGGAATCAGTCTTGGAGAATCCAATTACAACAGTGAGCAGGAATTTATCAGTCTTGATAATTCAACAGCCTACTATGTGTGATATTTTGACAACTAAAATCATAATTTTAGGTTGAAATTTTTTTTTATCAAAATGTCAATTCCTAGCATTACCATGTTGAATACATCTATGAGGTCCGGTTGGATCAAAACAACATGCGCTGTGGTAATCTAGAGGCATTTGTAACTACAGATATTCGTAACAAATACTATCTCCAACCCTCAATAAAACCTCCCCCCCCCAACAACACACACACACATACACACTGCAGGTTTTTTGCAAGAAATTGTCTTCTCCTACTTAATACCAAACAAGTTCTTTGTTAAATAGAAATGGTAATTCCAGCAAATTCCAGCAATTAGTCGCTTCAAAATCTTTGACATATATATTAGATAAAACTAGGAAAAAGGACCTAAACATTACAACGAGAGCGGATCCTGTCAAACGCTGGGTGAGATTAGCAATCTCACCCGGCGTTTACAACCACAAACCCCACCCCTCACTACAACGGAAGCGCTGAGTTTCAGAAAGCCATAATCCCTAGTTTCAGAACGAGAAGCCCTAATTTCCCGAGAGATAGAAACCCTAATTCTCAGAAACCACAAAACCCTAACACCCAAATCATCAATAACTTAAGAAGAACCAGAAACCATAACCACCGAAACAGAGAAACACTAAATCATTGAAAAGATGCAAACACCGAATTCCCATCATCCTTTTCTCTTCTTCAGCAAACTCGATCAACACAAACACCAATTTTTGTATGATATGTATGTTTCAGAAAGTCTAAATTCCAATCAGAAGCCTAATCACAAGTTAGTAAGCAAGCCAGAACAGAAACCCTAGCGGGATCAAGAACGCAATCGAAAACTAGCAAAGAGGAATGAGGAGAAAACGAAGGAAGAGAAGAAGATCCGAGAGGCGCACCTCTGCAACCCCAGATCAACGAGCTCGGAAATCGCGGCGTCGAGCTCCTCCCGCTCACCCTTCCTCGCGAGGAGCTTCACCTCCTGGACGACGTGCACCCCCCAACCGCCGCGCAGGTCCGGCGAGTAGAGGTGCCGGACAGCCTCGTCGAGGCCCGCCCTCACGATCACGCCGGATTCGAGGTCGGCCGCGAACCGGGCGACCGTCCTCCGGCGGAGATCCCTGGCGGAGACCTTGGAGGAGGAGAAGCCCATGGCGGCGCGGGCGGCGGAGAAGAGGCAGTTTCCGTCGGCCTGGACGTCACCGCCGTGGAAGAGGCGGAAAGCGGCGGAGGAGTCGGGATCTGAGGGGTGCTTCCAGAGGACGCCGCGGGCGGAGAGCCTGGCCAGGGATCGCCGCTGCTGGTCGTCGAGGCCGTCAACGGCGTCCCAATCGACGGCGGGGGCGGAGGGGAGGTGAGGGGTTGGGGTCTGGAAGGCGTCGGGGAGGGTGGTGGCGGCGGGAGGGCCGCAGAGAAGCTTCCCCATTGCAGCACCGGACGGCCGGGGCGGCTTCTCCGTGTGTGGGTGTGCGCGCGCAAAGAGGGGCGGCTTTGGCCGTTAGGGCAACGGATATAGGGGCGGAAGCAGGACGTTATTTTGGGGGAAGAATTTTGTTTTGAAGTTTAATAAAAATAAATTATGGGAAAACCTGACCAACAGGTGGTGGACGTGCCGGAGTGGTTATCGGGCATGACTAGAAATCATGTGGGCTCTGCCCGCGCAGGTTCGAATCCTGCCGTCCACGGTTTCTATCGTTTTTAATTTTTTTCTTTATCTATTTAGTCAGTTGCTTTGACGCGTTTTTTGTCTCCGGGCATCAAGGTTGACCCTCCCTTTTATGGATATGGAGTTGAACCAACCCGTTAAAATTCAAATGGATGCCAAAAATGCAACCAATGGCATAAAGAATGCATATTGTCCATGAGAGGCAATTTGCTAACATCACACCAGTTGATATAGGGATGGCAGTGGACCGGGGGAAAATGGGGCCCCGCCCTGCCTCATCCCCGTTTGAAAGGGAATGCAGAGCATGAAATGGGGATGAAGGTTAAAATTCATCCCCGGATGGACTTACACTTTCACCCATCCCACCCTCGTTAATAATATTACTAAAATACCCTAAGCTAAGTAATAAAATTACAAAAAAAAATTACATTTATATATTCTAACTTACTAATCCTAAATCGTATTAGTAAAAAAATAGAGTCAGTCGCCGCCCAGAGGAGAGAGAGAGTTTTGGGGGATCAGGATGATTTTCATTTTGCTACCGTTTGAAGATTAGAATTTTGTGTTATCTTTTTCTTTTTCTATGGTTTGTTGATGATTTTCGTTATCATTAGAATAGTTGATGATTTTCGTTCACTGGAATAGTTCTTTAGCGTTTAAGGGTTCCTCCTGCTTTGAATCAGTTCACAAAGACACTTGACAACAATGTTGGTAAGCTCTCTTTTTCTCTCTCATTCATATTATGTGTGTTAGCTCCTCATGCATCAATGCATTTACTAGACATCATATATGTGTAGTTGCAGTTTGTTTATAGTTCCGAACGGTCTTGCATCTTCCAAAAAAGGGATTTCTTTAGTATTCAAACTTAAAAAGGCTTTGCCCCTTTCTTCCGGCTGTTGGTTGATGATTATATGTCCCACTTATCCTTCTCTTTTAGCAGTAATATGAAACACTAACCTGGTGCATATTATGCCCAATCAACTGCGTTTAGTATATCACTACTATGTCTTTTCTTTTCCTAAAATATAGACATCTCAGATTGTATGTTTATTCTGACGCATCAATGACTAATTTTTATTCAGTTTTTACATTTGGTTCTTCTTTTTTCTTAGGATATTGAGCAAAATCTGCAGTTTGCTCTTTTTTCTAATCAGTTTCAAATCCCATTTTTATGCTTTGGAAGCGCTAGTGAGTTTGTTGGATTTGATGTGGAAGAGCCAACATCTAGAAGCGAAGGGAAAGCTATTGTTGTTGAGTCTATAACGAAGGTAGTAACTGTATATTTTTTGTTCAAGGTAAATTTTAGTGTACCTTAATCGTCTTATGATTCTTTTTGTTAACATTGGATGCACAAGAATGGATACAAGGTATTGATCATGATCGGTGATGGGCAGACCTTGAGGTAAATGTGGTGCTCAAAATCAACTTTTTGCCCTCATTAACTTATGTGCAAGGAATTCACATATGCATTTAGATTCAAAATAAGAACATTAATATTCTTGTTGAGCCATTTGTTTCCTCCTGATATTCATATTTCAACAAAAATCAACTTGAAAATAGTTCCAGGCGTGGTTCTGCTTTTGTCACAACTTTAGTCATTTTTTCATCAATTCAGTGCCTGATAACCAATGTGAGATTTCATTTAATATTTTCTTCATGGCTTTCACAATTACTTCAGGTATCGCAGTATTGTGGTCATCTGGCAGAGAACATCCTAGGTTTAATGGATATTGTATCAAACTCAGTGGTTGCTGGTTATCATATGCACAAATTAAAATTCATGTATTTGTCTGTACATATATTCGTAGCCTTATGGCCATCTCGCTTTCTTCAAGGATTTTTATTTGCTCCACCTTAGATGATGACGGAAAGTTCAAACAGAAAAGAAAGAGAGAGTGTTTCAGGTTTGTTTCGCTGCTTAGACTTTAAAGAGTTAACATCATCCTCGACTTTCTGGATGAAGGATATTTTTGTCCTTTTTTTGAACCATCGTTTCCTTTTTTTTAATGGAAGACATTTTTGTCATTTTCTCAAACTATCGTTTCATGGCGATAATAGCAAGAAAGGATCCTTAAGTCTTTGCAACCGCACCGAACTCCAACGCTAATTGATGCTGTCAAACATGGGGATATGAGCCCCATGTGCTTACATATGTGGCGCTCATTGAGACCCCCCGAACACGCAATGTAGCTAATGACCGTCTTCGGGGGAGAACACACACCACCCTCTCGATACAAACTGTCACGGGCTTAGAAGCAAAGTGCCCCACAAGGGTGCCTCGAAAGTGAAAAACATGATGGTCTGGAACACAAATAATGAATCTTACAAACATGCATAAAATGCAATCCATATATCCAATCGATGCCATCTCCAAGACTCCACCAATAATTCATAGGACTGGTAAATGAACCGAGCAGCTCGTAGCTCCTCTCGGTTCAGCTCACCCGAAGCTCATTCATGATCATCAAGTTGGCTCACAAGACAAGCCACGAGCGGCTCATATAGTGTAACCAAGCCGAGCATGAACAATGAATGCTCATCCATGCATAAAATGTAATCCATATATCCAATCGATGCCATCACCAAGACTCCACCTATTATTCATAGGGATCATAAACAAGCCGAGCATCTCGTGGCTCGTCTCGGTTCAGCTCACCTGAAGCTTGTTCATGATCATCAAGTTGGCTCGCAAGACAAGCCACGAGCGGCTCATATAATGTAACTGAGTTGAGCATGAACAATGAATGCTCATCTCGGTTCATCTTGTTGAGGCTGGTTTAGATGAGCTTATATGTAATACATGTTAAAAAACATATGAAAGCTAATGTGTGGGCAACCAAGAGGACAGGATTCCAATTTTCACTATGGACCCTATAAAAATGTTTTTTTAATGAGCCAATGCATGACTCAACTCATCTGGCTCGAGCTCGAGCTCAGCTTGGCTCGCATGAGCCAGACAAGCCGAGTTGAGCATTGGCTTGTTGTACATAAGGAAAGCCCAAACAACCCTTGTTCGGTTCGTTGGGCTCGTTTACCAGCTCTAATTATTCATATTTATGGCATATCATATTTGTTCGAAGGCAAATACGGTAATCGGATAAAGTAACTTGCAAGGTAGTCGGTCCAATCACTGACAACCACATCATCCCCTTCCCTTGTTTTAAAACATGTAAAGAAAGGAAGGTTGTTTTGATATCACTAGAGTGATTGTCGTGATTTCAAGATAGTCTTATCATGCTTACCGTGATATGTTTTGTCATATGTAATTTCCTTTCTTTGCATTTTTCTTCTTTTTTTTCTTTCTTCTTCAATCCCATAATGTATGGGATTTGCCTGCTTCATATAATGTATATATTACTTCCATATTCAATGACAATCAATTTTCTCTCTCATTCTGTGTGTCTACTTCTGATATTGCACTTCACATGGTACCAGAGCTGGTCGTGCCTCTCTACTCAATTTTTTCTTTCAAGCATCTTCCTCATTGAGCACTCCATCTGCTGCTCTTCCCTGGCTATCGCAAAGTCTGCTCACTGAGCCCTCTTGGTTATCATGTTGCTTGCTGACCTTTGCAGAGACTATGGATCATTCTGGTTGTCTAGTAAGACTAGAGTCAATCCTTGGCTGACACATAGATTGCTCGTTGTCTGCCACTGTTCCCTGGTGCGTTGGCTATCCACCCAGGTGCGCTTATTGTATTCCTTGCATCCTCTCCCTTGCGATAGAATCACCTATCTGTTGTGTGCATCCCTCTGTCGTTGGTCTGCCATGTGCGTTATAACAATTGCTTGTGTGATTGGTATTCTTGGTCATTATTTCAGAGGTAAGCATCTATGGCTGATCAAAATCAAAACCAAAGACAAAATGTTTTTGTTTTTTATGTCACCAACTCATTCTATTTGCATCAATTGGATAGTCTAGGTGTTGTTCTTGTGTCCCAACCTTTTAATGGTGACAACTATTTCGCACCTTGGTGATGGCTTTAAGTGCAAAAAACAAATTAGGATTTATTGATGGGACCATAACCCCTCCCGAGACTACTTTGCCGGAGTTTGCTAAGTGGGAACAATATGGTTACTTAACTCGATTTCTCAAGAATTAGCCAACAGTGCTATGACTCATGAGGTTTGGACTCACAATGAGCAATTTACTTAGAGCCATGCTCCAAGAATTTTTCAGATTCAAAGTGTTATTTCTAGGTTGCAACAAGAATTTATGTCCATTGCAAATTATTTCACTATTATGAAATGATATTGGGATGAATTAGCTTTATATTGTCCTATGCCCACCTATTCATGTGGAGCCTTGAAAGTTATTTATGAGCAACAACAAAGGGAAAGAATCATTCAATTTCTTATGGAATTGAATGACTCGTATACTGTTGTTAGAGGACAGACTCATGGATCCCCTATTGACTATTGAAAAAGCATATTCTTTAGTATTACAAGAGGAGAAGCAATGTGAGACTTGTATTATCCCTACCTCCTCAAATCGTGTTGCTCTTGTTAGTACTCGGGTTCCTCCTCAAGATGGACGAGGAATCAAGTTCATTGGCACTCATCACTTATGACCAACTTGTTCTTATTGCAATGAAATTGGTTATACTAAAGAAAAATGTTACAAGTTTAATGGTTATCCTCTGGGACACAAATTTTATAAACCAAATCAAGAAACAATTATTATCAATGCTACTGAAGTGGGGTTAACTCCTATTGGTATGAATATGGGACAAGCATTAGTCATACTCGAGACTAGTACAATAAGCTCATGGCACTCATAAAAAAATTATGTGTCCTTGGCAAATTTTATAGGTTTGTCTTGCTTCAATCCTTCTCTTTCTTCTTCTTGGATCATCGATTATGGGGAAAGTGTACATATTACTTCTTCCTCAAAATTGTGTTTTGATGTATTGAAAAATGATTTGTGTAATTCTGTTAAACTTCTAAATGGTCTATCTATTCAAACTCAAGACCAAGAGTTAGCCAAGATATCTGATAAAATTGTTTTGAAAGATGTCCTATACATACCTTCTTTCAAGTTAAATCTTTTGTTAGTTAGCAAATTGACAAAGTCCCTAAACTGTTTCGTCACTTTTTTTCCGAATCGTGTATCATTTAGAACCTTGCCTCAGGGATGAAGATTGGAGCGGGTGAAGAGCAATATAGGTTGTATATATTTCATCACGATCTATCTTCACCTTCAGCCTTGGCCTCATATTGTCCCTCATTTGACCTGTGGCATTAGAGATTAAGACATCCATCTATGTCTCATATGAAACTTTTTTCTGCATATATATGATTCTAGCATCACTTTGAATGATACTTGCCATTGTGAGATTTGTCCTTGAGCCAAACAAGTTTGCCTTTAGGTACTGGTTCTATTTCAACAATTGTTGCTTTTGAATTAATTCATGTTGACATTTGGGATGCTTACTCTCAATCTTCTTTGTTGGGAGCCCATTATTTTTTAAGCATTATGGATGATTTTACTAGATGCACTTAGACTTACTTAATGAGACATAAATATGAAGTGAAAAGCTTGCTTTAATCTTTTTTGTGCATGGTTCAAACTCAATATCATACTCAAGTTAAGAATCTGAGAACTTATAATGTGATTGAGTTTTTTTTTTATGAAATACAATTTTTTTTGCTCGATTATAGAATTGTACATCAACATAGTTGTGTTGCTACACCCCAGCAAAATGGGGCTATTGAGCGCACATTTTGGAGGTTGTTAGGGCCTTGATGTTTCAAGCCAACTTACCATATAAGTTTTGAGAGAAATGTGTGCTGACTTTAGCTTATCTGATTAATAAAATCCCTTCACCAAAACTTGATGGTAAAGCTCTCTTTAAGCAGTTGTTTATCAAAAACACCGATTTTGCTCATTTACATGTGTTTGGTTGTCTCTGCTATACTACTAATGTTGATCACAATAAATCTAAATTTGATTCATGCAAAAAATGTCTTTCTTGGGTACCCTTTTGCTCAGAAAGCATACAAAGTTTATGATTTAGAATAAAATATTCTTTTCACTAGTTGTGATGTGTTTTTTCATGAAAATATTTTTCTGTTTCACGAGAAAAATGAGATGAAACCCAAACTCATGCTACTTGTCCCTATAATTGAATCACCTATTTTCCAAGAAAGACATGACTGTCTTGAGATTGAATTGGCTCTTGAACCACCCTTTGAAAATTATCAACTGAGAATGGAATTCAAAATGAGAACCAAAATGGTCTACATCGATCCTTAAGAGAACGTAGACCATATGTGATGCTGAAAGACTTCTACTGCTCAATAGCTCAAACCTCACCTCATCCAAGTTCATTGCTATGGCAAGCTAACAGCAAAGGTACATGATTTTCTTTAGTCAACTTCGTCCCATTTCAAAAAAAAATAAAATTCCATCAAGCCTTTCTAGTAGCCATTTCCTCTGAATATGAGCCTATAACATTTATTCAAGCCATGGATGAGAAGTATTGGCAAGATGCTATAGCTACTGAAATGTGCACCTTAGAGGAGAATAACACTTGGACAATTGTTGATCTACCTAAGGGTGTCAAACCTATAGGGTGCAAGTGGATATACAAGATAAAATACAAATTGGATGGTACTATAGAACGCTATAAGGCAATGTTAGTGGCAAAGGGGTATTTGCAACAAGAAGGACTAGACTACCATTAGACATTTCCACTTGTAGCCAAAACTGATTATTGTGAGATGTTTTCTTTGGATCTTAATGGGGACATGTTTTATTCTACTACCATTAGACATTTCCACTTGTAGCCAAAACTGATTATTGTGAGATGCCTTCTCCAGCAATCAGACTTTGGATTCTTACATGGTGATCTCCATAAAGAAGTTTATGTGAAGATGCCACCAGGGTTCGTTTATCAGGGGAAGTCAGTTGTGTGCAAATTGAGCAACTCTTTGTATGGTCTCAAGCAGACAGCTTGAAATTGGTTTGCCAAGTTCTCAGACGCTCTCATTGGGTATGAGTTCTCTCAGTCTAAAGCATATTATTATTTATTTATGTATATTCAAAATAATTCATTCACAACTATTTTGGTGTACGTAGATGACCTAATAGTTACTGGAAATGATAAAAAGGTTGTGACAAGACTCAAGGTCTATTTAAGTCAACATTTTCACATTAAAGACCTTGGTCTACTCAAGTATTCCCTAGCTATTGAGGTGTCTAGGTCCAAAGCATGAATTTATTTTTCTTAGAGAAAATATTTTTTGAAAATTATTAGTGAAAGGAGATTATTGGGAGCAACTTGTCGAATTTCACATGGAACAATGTTAGAGCTTAAGCTCATTAAAAAAGAGTTGCTTGAGAATCCCTCGATATATCAGTGTTTGGTTGGACGGTTGATCTACCTCACCATTACCCGACCTGATATTTTATATGTTGTCTATGTCCTAAGCAAATTTATGCAAAATCACTAACATCTTAACATGGAGTCTGCCATATGAGTTGTTCGCTACCTCAAGAAGAATCCTGGTCAAGGAATTCAGTTACATGCATTATCATCATTACACATTAAGGCATTTTGTGATTCGGATTGGGCTGAATTCCCTGATTCTCGCAAGTCAATTACTAGTTACTATATTTTTTGGGGGGACAAAGTCTAGTCTCATGGAAATCCAAAAAACACAATATTGTGTCTCAATCTTTTGCAGAAGTAGAGTATAGGGTGATGACCAATGTTGTTTGCAAGATAGTCTAGATAAAATACATATTGGTTGATCTTCAAGTCACTCATCACGAGCCTGTTGAATTATATTGTGACAATCAAGTAGCTATCTATATTGCTACAAATCCATTCTATCATGAGAGGACAAAACACATTGATATAGATTGTCATATAGTGCGAGAAAAATAGTTGATGGAGTGATTAAAACTGTCTATGTCGATCAAAGGTCCAACTTGCAAACTTGTTCATGAAGGATGTATGAAAAGAACAATTTATGAACCTTATTTTCAAATTGGGCATTTGAGATCTTCATGCTCCAGTTCGAGGGGAGAGTGTAAAGAAAAGGAAGGTTGTTTTGATATCACGAGAGTAATTGTTGTGATTTCAAGATAGCCTTATTGTGCTTATCGTGATTTTTTGTTGCCATATTCACTACAAGGATGAGAGTCAATAGCAATGATGTTTCTTATTGCTATTGGCCTATTTATCGCCGCTATAAGTCTATAATGGCAACAAATAATGACCACCAATTTTTTGCCTTAGTTGAGTAATAACAACATTTATAGGTCATCGCTAATGTGTGACCCAACACCGACGATGAATTTTGCTGAAATTGGGAACACCACTAGCGGCGACCCACCCTATAACAACAACATATCTATAATAATGACATTTTTATGTCATCGTTTTAGGCTGTAATGGGAAGAATTAACTCACAGTTATAGTCTATAATGACGAGAAGCAAGTTCTCATTTTAGGCTATGATGGCGACAACTACATCACTGTTATAGGTTGTAATGGAGACATAGTATTAAAGCCTATAACAGTGACACAAAAATGTTGCGTTATAGGCCTTAAACCTGTAAAAAAAATTATATTAGTTTTAAATTTTTTATATTACATTAAATAAAATAAAAAATATAGTTCAAATATACACTTCAAACACCCTCAAACATACATCCATTCAAATATAAACATACACTTCTCCAACTTCCTCAAATATTCAACTTCAAACATACATTCAAATATAAACATACACTTCAAAAAACAAACACACTTCTCTAACCTCCTCAAACATTTATCCTCTCCAATTCCTTCAAACATTCAACTTCAAACATATATTCAAATATAAACATACACTTCAAAAAACAAACATACACCTTCTTCAAACCCCTCCCTTATATTTTCTCCAAACCTGCAACACACTTCAAGAATGACTACAATCTGACAACTTAATTATGACAATGTTAATGATGATGATAGCAATATAAAAATTCAGTCTGATAACTTATAAATATTTTAATCATATTATGATTGAAGGCTCAATAATGTTTTAGCTTGTTCTTGCACTTACATGAGAATCTAGAAAAGCATAAAGATAACATTAACAAAACATCTTTTCACATTCAAGAGAATATCAACTTCATCAATAAATATATATATATATATATATATATATATATATATATATATATATAACCAACTTCACACTAACTACAAAAAAAAATATTTAATACAGGTCAAATAGAAAAAAAAAACTATAAACAGACACGTCCTTAAAAGATAACATGACATAAAAAACTATGACATGTTCATCAAACAAATATACATTTGGTGGTTTTATCTACGAAAAAATAAGAGAGATCTAAGATGGGGTTCTGTTCGAGAGAATCTACAAAAGTCTGCATCTACTCTCTAAACTTTTTATTTTCTTTTTTTTCTTGATCTCGGTCTTCTTTCTCTCACTACAGCTGTTCTCTTAATTGTTAGAGCTTTGATTGTGTTGCTTCCAGCTGAGAAAGGCAAATGCACCCATCCCTCTCATATGTCCAGACCGCTGCCCAAGGACTTTGGCAAAGATGTCTTGCTACGACATTGACGAGCCTTCTTGTGAAGAACATGTTTTATCACTTTCAATCTTCACAGAGTGTAGCTTGTTCTGCAGGATGTTAATATACAAAATAGAATGAATGAATGTGGATTCTGCTTTATTGTTACAATATGTGAGTTACTTATAAAGGTATTTTTTGCTTTACTGCAGATGAATGTCGTACAATTTGAATGAGTGTGTGTCTCTTTGTAAAAGGCACTCATTGTCAGTTTTTGCCCATCTATTTCAGTCTACAAATAACAAAATTAGAATCTATTAAATCAAACATATTTAACATTATACTACTATATAAAAAAATAAAGTTAGAGAATAAGAAACTTACCCACGTATGAAACCTATGGATGTACGAAGACGATCCACTGATATGTTGAACTATCTATTTTTCTCTATTTGCAGAATTTTTCTACGATTTTCGTTGTTAATCAAAGAAAGATCAATTAGTTCACGAAAAATCTAAAAGTTTGAACATTCATTTACTTTTGGATATATATCCAATATTTATCATCCAATCGTCTCTCGTAAAAAAGTTGCAAATCCCTTTCCACACTTCATAGTCGACTCCCTCAGAATGATGTTTTGCTGCTTCATCGTGGTTTTCAAACCCCTTGTAATGCTTGTAAAAATGTTCTCATACCCTTGAGTATGATAGGCGAAGATGCTTATCCATGTTAGCACGATGTTTAGCTATATCCTTGTCTAAATCAAACTCTACATGCACCCAATTATCATAATATTAATTAGTACACTTTTTTTATAGATTAATCTGTTTATCAAAATATAGTTAGGCAATATACTTACATAAACTATCTCATGCAACACCATCTTCTTATCCTCTAGGACGTTTATCCATGACTTGTGAGTCATGCTGGCACGCTCTCTGATGATGCATGAAAGTATTTTAGAGACTCCTGAGGCGCCCTCGTCCATAATTCCTTGCATCTTAGGCTCGATACTAATTGAAGCCTTTTATTGCTTGATTTATTTTTGGTGGGCTACATATTTGTTCTTTTCACATTTGCACTGAGAAGATTTGATTGTTGCTAATTTATTGTAAAAAATTAAATATATATTAATAAGATTGACAATAATAAATTTTTAATTATCAAAAGAAATATTGGATTAATATTTACTTGAGACAATCGTAGATGACTCTAGAGTTGTAGTGGTTTGTGGTGTTTATGGAGGGCATCTCTTCCTCTCTTGAAGTTGATATGGTCTAAGTGTTCACCTTGGCTGGCAGGTGGTGAATTGTTGCACGGGAAAAAAGAAAGTGCACATCCTCATCGTGAATAACTATATATCGATATCTGTTATTTCATTCAAACAATATTGGATCATAATATACTGTAGAAAATTGAATTATATGAGAATATTTACTATCATACAAAAACAATATTAAATTTTATATATATTATGAAGAATTGATATATATATATATATATATTTGAACTCATTTTCAATAGAAAAAAGAACATAAAGGCAAAAGACAAAGCAATAACACATGCACTTATAATACACTTCCTTTGTAACCCTAGATGCTTTGTCAATGCTTCAATAGGTAGATGCTCAACTGCATTTATATCAAAATTTAGGTCTAGCCATGAGTCAACCAACCAATTAAGACTTTCTGGTAATACAGGGTCTTTCTTCTATGCTTGTGATGTAAACATGCACCGATATACATTTAGGTGGTCAAGGTTCCATTCTTGCATACATTTTATTTATACTTAAATTCATTTTATATTCTAATTCTCTATGTAGTTCTTAATTAACAGCCATCTATAAAAAGAAAAATTATTTGTTGGATGATAAACTTCAGTACTTATAAAGAAAATTTAGAAAATTTAGTGGGTGTTATATTTTCAAATAGAATCACTAAAAATGTTGGCTTTTCATATCTATAGTTGTTTTGATATTTGTACATTATGACAATTTTAATTTTACAATTTCATCTCATGATCAAATTGGTTGTTACATATTGCTTTGAAAGACTTTTTTTTTTAGATTTTCTATTTTTTGGTTTGTGTCGCAATATTGTGCTCATGCAAGTTGTGTATCTATGAAACTTTGTTCTTACTAAGCTGAGGCACTTTGCACTTTGTTGAACCATGAAAACGTTAAGTGTTGAACCATTATTTTATATAGTATCGTGGACTAATTGAAACCAGCATAAATAAAAACTTTTCGGGTTCATATTTTGATTAATTACAAATGCAATGATGTCTCAGTGGACACATTATTATCCTACATGGCATACACTATTCATTTAATAGAAGTTTTGTGTTTAAGCCTTTTATTTTTTGAGATATAAGGAAAAAATAAGAACAAAAGCCAAATGATTAGCATACCAGTTGACAATGTGCAAATTATCAACAAAAAGATTAAGACACCTTTATGTAACACAATAGAAATTTATAGTTTTTTAGGGTCAAACAACAGGATCAGCTGGCATTACCTAGCCTGACTCGTAGTTTGGACAGACCAATAAGCCAAGCAATGAATCATGGTTCAATCAATCCTGGCTTGCCAAAGAGCCAAGGCTCTAAACCTTACCCTTTCAAGCCTAGCCCTAACTTTTCAACCGAATGGGCTCTATTACGCTGCCCCTATTACAATAGAGAAAATGACCAAAATACCCATGTACCCTTGATATATATATATATATATATATATATATATATATATATATATATATATATATATATATATATATATATATATATATATATATGTGTGTGTGTGTGTGTGTGTTCATATTTTAACATCTGACATAGCAATGCATCATGAAACCTAGATCACTGCACGCTTCTTCCTTTTAAATTAAAAGAAAACCATGATCTCCCTTGTAAATTAAAAGTATTCCTAAGATCTTGAGACCAAACCAATTCTGCTGTATTTTTTTTACCATTTTCATAACATGGAAATGTCATCTCTTTATGCGATCTTTCTTCCATCAATGGATTCTTATCCACTACATATGAACTCTCTTCCTCTTAAGCAATGCCTAAAAGTTCACTGTATCCAATTAACTTGGAAAAGATAAACAACTTCATTCCTTAGTTCAAGCCATCTGGATGGATCAAACAGACACTTGATCATAAATGCGCCTTCAACAAAATAAAGACGAGAATGGAGTTGCCACAACAAATATTCCCATTTGAGATACAACAAAGAGATTAAGCAGCTTGCATCACATCAACACTTTGGTAGGAAGTATAGTCACAAATATCGCTGATACTTAATTTAAAAATATTATGATATTAGCGCTGTAAATTAAAAAAATGATATTAAAGGTAAAATATCATCGGGGATGGGTATGACACCTGCAGCAATAAAGAGAGAAGAAGAAAAGAGGAGAGAGAAGAGAGAGATATACCTTTGAGGGAGAGGTCAGGGTCCAACGGCGTCACCTAAGCAGGGAGGATAAAGGCCAAAGAGAGAAAGAGAGTTCAAAAGGGCTCGTTGGGCCCTAATTATAGACTTAATAACAGCGACATATGTTGCCATTATATAAGAGTAATCTATAACAACAACATAAATGTCGTCGTTATAGAGTATATAAGTATATCATATAACAGTGATATTCAGGATCACCGTTATTGAGTAAAACCTTATAACGATGACATTTTATATGTTACCATTATTCAACTTTAATGGTGAGATTTTCGATTATTAAATATTGTTGTTAAAGTGTTTTTAACCGCAATATTTAATGGCCAAATAATGTCATCGTTAAAGATGTATTTTTAATGGGATATATAAAGTCATTGTTGTATGTATGTTTATAACGACGACATGTGTGTTGTAGTTGATCAATCACAACAACTTTTATTACCCCCATTAAAGCGTCACCGCTAGTGACCCTCATCCTCGTAGTGACCATATAATGTCATCATTATAATAAACATACTTCTAAAGGCAATAGCTAAGGTTGCCAATATAAATATGTTAATAACAGCGATATAGTTAATGACTATATAATAGTGTTGTTATAAACATACCTATAACGGCGATATCTTAAGGCGCCGTTATAGACACGTCCATAACGACGATATTTGTTCAGAGTCAAGGTATTCACAGGGATGTCAATGTCACCGCTATTGACCCTCATCCTTGTAGTGATTGTATGTAATTTCCTTTCTTTTTCTGTATTTTCTTTCTCCAATCCCACTATGGGATTTGGCTGCTCCATGTAATGTATATATATTACTTCCATACTCAATGTGTTTTCTCTCAATTTGTGCGTCGCACTTCACAAAACAGGTGGGACCCTTCCCCGGTTCATTCTCAGATCTATGATTTCCCCTCATTTCACCAAGAGATCCCATGTTTTGTGAAACCTTACATCTTGGGGCGGGGCCCGCTGCACCTTAGATCCATGGACATGAGACCCAAGGCTTAACTCTCACTCAAGAGAAGTCTCTTTTCTTTGAAAGAGCTATTTTGGAGGGAAAGTGCTTTCCTGAGGTGGAGGTATGAACCATAGTAGCCAAACTCATCCTTGGCATTTCCTCGGGATGTGTCAATATCAGCAAAAAAAAGAAAACCTAAAAACTAGAACCATAAATTCCAAAATAATTTTTTAAAAAATCTTAAAATGGCAGAATATATTAAAAAACATTTTCACAAATTTGCGAGAGAGAGAGAGGAACATAATAAATTATCGATCTTATTCAATTGCATAGTTCCATAATAAGAAAAAAATAAACTAGAACCATAAATTCCAAAATAATTTTCTAAAAAATCTTAAAATGGCAGAATATATTAAAAAACAATTTCACAAATTTGCACGAGAGAGAGAGAGAGAGGAACACAATAAATTATCGATCTTATTCAATTGCATAGTTCCATAATAAGAAAAAAATAAACTAATGACGTAAAAAATTCAAAAAAATGTGATATGTGCTCATAATATTCCTAACTCCTGTTATTTATGTGATAAATGAGCACTGGCAGGTCAAATTAAAAATTAAGCTATTACTGTTGAGAGGTTTAATCAGGATATCAAAAAATTACTAGTAAATCTAACATAAAATTTTGCTCCATCTGATGTGCTTGGTTTTGTTTCCCAAAACTAGATTCGTACGTAGAAAAACACATCTCATAAAAGCATTCACTTAATCCAAAAGCAATGAAAAAGCACACCCATATTTTCTTTGGAGAGATGCTATTTTCCAAAAAAATCCTAACCAAAATCAGATTACTTTGAGAGAAAACGATTGTTTCCATGCCCATTGAAAGATTAAAAAAAAAAAAACTTAAAACCTGATTTTTCAAGCAATTTTTTACATTTTCATGATTTTCATACCTTTTTTTTTTTGGAGAAAACCTTACATTTTGGGGGACAATAGCAAAAAAATTACGATTTTTACACTCAATTTATCTACAAATTAACACTCAGGCAATTTCTGCAGTAAATCTTTCGGTAATTATCCTATGTTGGACACTCACTCATGATTTCTCGGTGATTTGAGCGATGAATGGTCGAGGACAACTACTATGGTATAAACCATAGTTGCAAAAATTAATAACGGAAAAATATAGGCAGCCTAAAACTTGTGAGAATTTGAAAATCTTGCATTTTTTGGGAAAAATCTCGACAATAAAAAATAAATTAAAAATATAAAAAATATTTTGTATAATAAATTATAAATAAAAATATTAAAAAATAAAATCCATATCTTTTTCATGATAAATAGCCAATAAAAACATAAATATCGCATTTAAACATGATATTTATGATTTTAACAAAAAAAAACTCAGGAGATTCCAAATATCACAAGAAATTACCATTTTTAACTTTCAGGTCATTTCTCATGATATTTTTGTGAGATTTTTTCATAAATCTCACAAGATTTGTCACTATGGTATAGACCCAATATGAAAGAAAAGTTGTGTTTTTGCATTTATTATGGCCATATATTTTTATAGGCATATGTTTGTTTAAGGAAAGAGATCCTATTCCATATCAAATTAAGAGAGCCTCTTTCATAGGAAAGAGTATGAAAACAATGCCCCGGGTTGGACTAAAAAATGTTTTCTTGCTCCTTGTTTTGGTTTAATTCAGTATGGATGGCTCATAATTAAGGGGGTATTAATGGGTCGGGTTTGGTTCGGACCCAAGTGGAACCATACTTAACCAAATTTTTGGGTATGGTATCGGGTCTGGACCCAGGTCTAATAGGATCCATTATAAGAAAAATCATACCCAGGGTCTTAATCGAAACTCGGGTGGGGTCTCTGTCTGGTATAAAATTTCACAAACTATACCTGGGTGTAGGGGTGGCAATCGGGTCGGGTTGGCGTGTCAGCATACCTCAACCCGAACCCGACCCGTTTATTAAATGGGTCGGCTGTGGCAAACACGAACCCGACCCGTTTAATAAACGGGTAACCCGACACGACCCGCCAACCCATTTAATAAATGGGTTGGGTCAGGTAAACGGGTTTTCAGGTTCGCGGGTCAGGTTGGCGGGTCGGGTTGACGGGTCGGGTAGACGGGTTGTCGGGTCGGGTTGGCGGGTTGACCCACCCGCCTAACCCGTTTATTAAACGGGTCAGCCGGGTTGGCATACCCCCAACCCGAACCCGACCTGTTTAATAAACGGGTTACGCGGGTCGACCCGTTTATTAAACGGGTTGGCTTAAGCCCAACCCGAACCCGCCTAAGAGGCGGGTTGGCGGGTTGGGTTGGCTGGTCGTGTCAGAAATTGCCACCCCTACCTGGGTGTATGTATTAATCAGACCTTCGTGTCCCGACCAAGGTCTTAATCGAGTCTTCTTATTTATTACCATACCTGGTTCGGGTCAGGTCGGGGTCAACCAGGCCCGTTGACACCCCTACCCACAATTGTCAAAGAATTTAGTGTCGGTTCCGGACTAGATCGAGATCTGTTTAGATCCAGCAAAAACAGCATGTATGTCCATGTCAGGCAGTCAGGCACATTACAAGATTGGTTCGGATCTGACAGACCCGAACTGTACCAAACAGTGCTATTCCTATATAAAAAAAAACTACGTGCATGTGCACGTGCTGGTGCAGTAACTCACCCTCAATATCAACGCCAACTATCACGTGCGCAACTGACGCCCACGTGGCGGGTCTGCCTTTATCTCTTAAAACGGGTCGGGTCTGAGTTCCACGGACCTCACCTATCTTCCTAAGAATTCAGAAAGCGACACATCGAATGAGTCCACTTGACTTGACCCAGAACACGTCCAAGTCTTTGGCTGCTCCCAAGTCCCAAGGCCTTTTGTGATTATGTTCAAAATTCAAATACCTTGGCATCTCAATGCAACCTCATGTACATTATCCAAACACGGGAATTTCTGTGAATTTTGGCGTTTCCCTATGCCTGCCCGAGATTCACGATTTCAGCCAAAAATCCAAAACTTCAAAGATCATGAATTTTTTGGGTCATGATTGCCTCTCGACTGCTTGGGTAGAGTCGGAGCTGGACCCGATCAGGGTTGACTCAGACCCACCCATATAACTAATAACTGGGATCGGGTTCGGGTTTTGTCAGGTCAAGAAAATAAGATCCCAAACCTGAACCCGGGTAATTTTACAAAATTATTCATATTATATATATATATATATATATATATATATATATATATATATATATATATATAATGAAAACCTACAAAATGCAAAACCTACTAAATGATTTTCATGAATTTTTTGGTATTTTTTTGAAATTCTGACCATGCAGATGTGATATACTTCTTGGAATAATTGATTCCAATGCATGGATAGTTTTTTATATGGTTTCAAAAATCAACGGCTTACAAATTTGATAAATTTTTAAGACTCCAAATACCCTTTTTTCATCCAAAATGCATGATTCAAGTATCAATTTCTAGTAAATCAATCATGATGAATACATCTATAGGGTCAGAATTTTTAAAAAAATATTGAAAATCCACTATCATGTTTTATTTAATAGGTTTTTATTTCCGTATATATTTACATATATAACGTGCCTGACCCATTTTTTGTACCTACCGTATGCCTACCGAGCTTTAGAAAGATTGTTTCTATTTTTTCTAAAATTTGACCATACATATAAAATTTGACCATACATATACATGTCATCTACATGCTTGATTTTGTAGGAATCAACTTTTGGATCATCCAATTCTAACATCAACAAATTTAAAAAAATATTCAATGCTTAAAATTCATTTTTTCTAAAAAAAAATGATCCATTTATGATTTTCTAGCAAATCAAAACACATCTCTAGGACCAGATTTTTGAAAAACAACTTTAAAACCCCTATCCAAGCTCAATATAGGCATGCCGTAGGCACAAAAACGTCAACCCATTTCTGTTATATATATATATATATATATATATATATACTCAAATGAAGTCGGGTACCAGGCAAAAATCATGAACCCCAGGTCAGGTCGGGTACCAGGCAAAAATCATGACCCAAACCCAACCCGCTATTGCTCGGGTCAACTCAAATATTATTCGGGTCGGAACTTTCTAATGCTTGTGTCCGAGAATTCGAGTAGGATCGAGTACCCAATATAAACTGAACCCATTGACAGCCCTAATTGAGTCTGATTGACCTGGTCCTAGAAATGGTGGCTCAGGCTATCGAATCGGACTGGTAGGATCTAGTACTGGGCTAAGTGGAGCAGGTGCGACTTGGATCCCGGTCATGAGCTGAGCCCAAGCCAAGGTCCCAGGCGATGTGACAAATATCAGCTATATTTCACAAACATTATGAAAAAATGTAATATTTTAGATCACCGTTTTAAGTGGCAGAATATTGTAATATTTTTATTACAAGATAAATATTGTCAGTTTAGGGTTAAGTTTTTCTTATGGTAAACGAAGCAAGGAGCATGTGACTCGGTTTAGTTCAGCTCATCACAATCTCGTTCGTTCATGATCGGTTCGTATACTATAGCTTGCAAGCCGAGCTGTGATCGAGAGGTCATTTAGCTTAAACGAGTCCGAACACAAGGGTTTTGGCTTGACTCAGCTTGGGAGACCTTATTTTGATAAAATATATGGTTTTTTTATGTATAATATAAATTTTAAGTCTAATATATAAAAAAAGAATGCATAAAATATATATACAAAGATAAGAATGCGTTGAAAATATACACATGAAATATGAACTACTAAGTGTAATATATAAAATATATATTTTTTAAGTGTAATATATATATATATATTTATTTATTTATTTCATGTATAAATAACATAGAATATTTTTATACGAGGGTCACAAGCTCAATCCACTAGTAAATGAGTCGAGTCAAAAAATGACTGGTTCAGTTCGTTCGGGTCATTTAGGTTTTACCAATCAATTTTTGTGAAAAGGGATTGTTTTATTTGTATATATTTTTTTATTTTGTTTTCATATATAAATTTAGATATATAGAGAGAAGGGTGGATGCACACGCTTTGAGTGCAATTGTGTTGGACACCTTTTTTGGTGATTTGACCATAAGAATGTGTTTGGCTTGTTCCATTTGGTAGGAACACGCTCATGGTTTATGTTTTTTTAGTGCATTTTTGTGCTTACACAAGGATGGCAATGGATTGGGGATGGAGGACATGAAATGGGAATGGAGGTTAAAATCAAAACCCGTAAGGAGATGGATTTAGGCTTTCTCCTACCCCGCCCCCATCCCCGCCTTGTCCCCGCTCCATCCCTAATCCTTCTTTAGTGATGGCATTGAATCGAGGGAAAACGAAGCCCCACCCTACCTCGCTCCGTTTAGACCAGAGATGGAGGACATGAAATGGGGATCGAGGGGGGAATAAAGGTTAAAATCAAAACCCGTGCAAGGATGGAGAGCAGGATTTTGAGACGGCGAAAGTAGAGACCTTGTCCCCCGCTCCCACCCCGGTTCACTGCCATCCCTATGCTTTGCACAACTCTCTCTCTCTCTCTCTCTCTCTCTCTCTCTCTCTCTCTCTCTGCGCCTAGTTCAACTAGCTGCATTTTGCCCACCCACACGTATAAGTGTCAAAGGGTCAGGTCGGTCAAGGTTTGGTGATAAAAAAAGGAAGTCTAATTAAGAATTCAGGTTAGAGCCAAAGGGTCCAATTTGTATATGAAGCCAAGTATGAATTATAAAATTTTATTCCAAATCCAGGTGAGACCCAAGTTCCGAATAATGCCCATAATTTCCATGTTTTATGTAATACTTATAAGATCCGAGTGTGGTTCGTTCCTATGGTAGGTCTGACCAGACCGCGCTCTGTATCCAGTACCAGCACCTCAAAGTTGGGTTGGGTCTGGACCCATCTGGTTGACACCCCACCCACAGGTGAAAGGCAAGTTGATTTCAACAAGATCCCAGTTTGATGTCAAAGTCCAAATTAATCGCTCTTCCCTGATACCGGGTTCCCACGGATTCAATCCAAGACCCACCATGGCCCATCCGAATCCAACCCACTTCACACCCCTAACTGCATTTATGCAGATTAGGGGTATCAATGGGTCGGATTTGCCTAGATTCAACCCGAACCAAACCCTATAGGGTTCGGGTGATAAATAAGAAGATTCTATTAAGACCCCGGTCGAGACCCGAAGGTCCAATTAATACATGGATCCGGGTATAGCTTGTGAAATTTTGTACTGGGCCGACCCAACTTTCGACTAAGACCTGGAAATTTTCAATGTAAAAATGATAAAAAAATATGATTTTACTGAGTATGGTTCCGGTCTGGTTCATGTAGTTCTTATCGGGTGCGGGTATGATTTCTCTTATAATAGACCCGATTAAACTCAGCTCCAGACCCGACCCAAAAATCAAATCCAAGTCTGATTCTACCTGGGTCTGAACCAAATCCGACCTGTTGACACCCCTACTGCAGATGCATCCGACCCCAAACACACGAGAGGGTGTTGTGTGTTCTCTCTCGAAGGCAAATTTGCGTGTTCTGGTGTGTACGGAGGAATATCTTGGGACCCGCAATAATTCATATGCCGATGTAACCCATAGCAATTTTATAAAAAAAATAACATATAAAAAATGTAGATATGTGTTTGACGAAAATGTTCTCTCATAAAATAGATATCCGTTTGACGAAAATATCCTCCCGTAAATAGCTTTGCACATTCACACGACTCATGTAGTCCATTGGCTCCTTCAAGGGGACAGTGTATGAGCTGAAGTTTGTAAAACATTGCTACAGTCTCTAAAAATCAGCCTCAGTCCGAGAAAAATGGTGCAGTGGACTGTCATTACTAATGAGTTTGTTTGCTTAAGGAGGATGTATCCTCAACTGCACATAGAATCGCTTTGTAGCAGGAAATGAACTCGACAATGAAAGATATGGATCCCTTTAACAATACACCATCTGTTGTAACTGAAGCTTCTTTTGACGACGCACCTTTTGTAGTCATCTGCTGCCGTCGGAGCACACTTTGCCATTGTCTGTTGTCGTCAGAGCACCCATTGTTGTTGTCTATTGTCATCAGAGCACCCTTTGTCGTCGTCTGCTCATGAGAAATAGTTGAACTACCAAAGGAATCAGCATTTTGTCTATTGTTCATCATGATACCAGGGTGCAAGCGTCGAACTGAGTATACAGAGAATAGTGATTTACAGTAGAGATAATGGTGGCAGCGTCGATCTGATTTTTACTGTAAATCGCTACTCTATGATCTGATTTCTACTGTAAATTGTTACTCTCTAATCTGATTTTTACTGTAAATCGCTATTTACTGTAAATCGCTACTCTCTGATCTAATTTCTACTGTAAATCACTACTCTTTGATATGATTTCTACTGTAAATCGCTACTCTCTAATATGATTTTTACTGTAAATCGCTACTTACTATAAATCTCTATTCTTTGATCTGATTTTTACTGTAAATCACTATTCTCTTATCCAAATTGTACTGTAAATTGCTACTCTCTGATCTGATTTATACTGTAAATCACTATTCTCTTATCCAAATTCTACTGTAAATTGCTACTCTCTGATCTGATTTATACTGTAAATCGCTACTCTCTAATCTGATTTCTATTGTAAATCGCTACTCTCTGATTCGATTTCTACTATAAATCGCTACTCCTTTATTTGATTTTTACTGTAAATCGTTACTTTCTAATCTGATTTCTATTGTAAATCGCTACTCTCTGATCCGATTTCTACTATAAATCGCTACTCTCTTATTTGATTTTTACTGTAAATCGCTACTCTCTAATTTGATTTTTACTATAAATCGCTACTTACTACAAATCTCTATTATTTGATCCAATTTTTACTGTAAATCGTTATTCTTTGATCCAAATTCTACTGTAAATTGCTACTCTATGATCTGATTTCTATTGTAAATCGTTACTCTCTAATCTGATTTTCATTGTAAATCGCTACTCTCTAATCCGATTTCTACTATAAATCGCTACTCTCTTATTTGATTTTTACTATAAATTGCTACTCTCTTATCTGATATCTATTGTAAATCGCTACACTCTAATTTGATTTTTACTGTAAATCGCTACTCTTTAATCTGATTTGTACTGTAAATCGCTACTCTCTCATCTGATTTCTACTGTAAATCGCTACTCTTTAATCTGATTTGTACTGTAAATCGCTACTCTCTCATCTGATTTCTACTGTAAATCGCTACTCTCTAATCTGATTTCTACTGTAAATCGTCACTCTCTGATCCGATTTCTACTGTAAATCGCTACTCTCTGATCTGATTTATACTATAAGTCGTTACTCTCTGATTAGATTTATACTGTAAATCGTTACTCTCTGATCTGATTTCTACTGTAAATCGCTACCCTATGATCTGATTTCTACTGTAAATAGTTACTCTCTGATCTGGTATCTATTGTAAATCGTTGCTATCTGTCTACTCAGTTTGATGCTGCCACCATTATTTTTGTTGTAAATCGTTATTACCTATCTACTCAGTTCGATTTTTGCACCCTGGTATCATGATGAACAATAGACAAAATTTTGATTTCTCTGGTAGTTCAACTATTTCTCATGAGCAAACGGCGATAAAAGGTGCTCCGACGACAATAGACAATAGCAAAGGGTGCTCTGACGGTAGCAGACGACAAAAAAGGGTGCTCCGATGACAACAGACAATAGCAAAGGGTGCTCTGACGGTAGCAGACGACAAAAAAGGGTGCTTCGATGACAGCAGACAACGACAAAGGTACTCCGACAACAGCAGACGATGGCAAAGAGTGCCTCGTCAAAAAGAGCGCCTGTTACAGCAGATGTTGCGTTGTCAACGGGTGATCCAGAACGTTTATGGCAAAATATTGTGAGCAACTCCTGTTACAATAGCGACTTTTACAGCTTAGGGCAAAAACAAAACGTGTGAACTTTAAAAAGTTAAGATCATCCTCTCTTTTTTAGATGAAAGACATTTTTGTCTTTTTCTATAATCATCGTTCAATGACGAGAATGGCGAGAAAAGCTACTTAAGTCTTTGCAACCGCACCGAACTCCAATGCTAACTGATGGTGACACACACGGGGATATGAGCCCCATGTGCTTACATACGTGGTGCTCATTCAAACCTCCGAAGATGCACTTGCATGTTTTGGGGGAAACATATAACCTGCGAGAGGAAGTTGCGTCTTCTCCCCCAAACACGCATTGTAGCTATAGTGCGTGTTCGGGGGTCCCAACTGAGTACCGCATGGTGCTCAGTCGGACCGATACACCGTCGTACACTTGCTTGCGAGTGCACAGTGGTGTACGGGTAGGGGTGGCAAAATCTGACACGACCCGCCAACCCGCTTCTTAGTTGGGTTCGGGTTTGGCTTAAACAGGTCGACCCGCCTAACCTGTTTATTAAACGGGCCGGGTTCGTGTTAAAGGTATGTCAACCGGTCAACCCGGCTGACCCGTTTAATAAACGGGTTAGGCAGGCGGGTTAACCCATTTACCTGAACCCGACCTGCCGACCCGTTTACCCGCCCCGCCCACCAACCCGTTTACCCGAACCCGACCCACCAACCCGCCCACTAACCTGCCAACCCATTTACCCGACCTGACCCGTTTATTAAACGGGTTATCTGTGTTGTGTCGGGTTACCCATTTAATAAATGGGTCGGGTTCGTGTTTGCCACAACCAACCCGTTTAATAAACGGGTCGGGTTCATGTTGAGGTATGATGACTCGCCAACCCGACCCGATTGCCACCCTTATGTACGAGTCCTATATAAGTATCAGGCGGCACTCAGTCGAAACCCAAAAACGACTGTAGCTACAGTGCGTATTCGAGGGGAACTGCCCACGTAACCTTCTTGGCAAACATAGCCCGACTCGTTCAAACCCCTCCACAGCCGCGTACACTTACATATAAAACGTACATCCTTACACCATCAAATGATCCATGCACGCACTGCTGCATCACGTGACCCTCATTATTTCCTCCTGACATAGTCCACGATGCAGTCACTGTCCGTATGACTTTCTATGCAGTACGGCTCCATAAAAACCCCTGCTGCAAAATCTAGTGGGAGACCAGGGTCCGAATCCCGACATTAAAGATCCGCACCACAGACCCAGTTAGATCCAATTAACTATCGTGTTCCACCTGCCAAGCCAGAGCAGTATAGGGACCCGGTTATGGTTTATGATATTTATACCAAATAAGAAACTTCCAAATTTTGCCAGATTTAGCTTGTGTTATTCGTATCAGGACCCGGATCTGATTTTTGGTTTAGTGGCAAATCTTGTTCTCAAAAACTCTTGGTCTCAGAAAATCCTACGATATTTTTCAAAAAATCAGGATTTAAAAAATAAATCTAAAGAAAATATCTGTTCAAATAAAAATATACTGTATTTGCAGCCCTCCATCCTCTGTTGATGCCCATAGTTGACAGGCTGCTGTATGGAGCAATGCTGTCAGTATCGGCCCTGAATCGTTTTGCCAACTATTCAGGAGTACGGTACCGATTCTCAAGTGAATCGTTCTGAATTGGCTAAAAATTTAATTAAAAATTATTTTGTGTCAATCAAAATGTGACACATGTTAAAACCATTAAAATAATATTTAAAATTTAATTTTAAGTTTTTTATATTTATTAAAAAATAACTGATTCAGGTTAGTATCATATAGATTTTCTGCTGATACAGACTGATACGCATTGATACTGACAACGTTACTATTTATTAATATTATAGATTTTCTGCTGAAACAGGTTACTATTTATTAATATTAAAAAATAATATAGATTTTCTGCTGATACTTGGCACGGGACCCCGCTTACCACATGAGATACGACTTCGGTTGCAGCTTATTCTCCCTCGACACAACCTGTATATACGTATAAACATTATTTTGATATTTTAATGGTTTTTATTAATATTTAATTACTTCAATAAAAATATTATTAAAATGACAAAAAAGTGCTTTTATTAATAAAAAAATAATCGCGCCTTATCCCACACTTTTAAAAAATTTACAAACGCGTGTGCTGTCACTGCTGTGTTGGGTCTCACCCGTATCTTTGTTACATAGTATATAACTATAAAAGGTTTTCAAAAAAACGTTTTTTTAACGTGTTTTAGCATGATATTTTCGAAAAAAATGATTTTTTGAGAACAACGGGTTTTATTAACGCCGACGACAATTGAAAATATAAAGTCAAATTGGCAATATTTTTCAAAATATTGGTGACGTTTGTGACTGGTTTTGCCAATGTTACGTCCAGTCGATAACCGTTGGGGTCGCCTGAATGGCCAGCAGGTTTGCTGAGATGAAGGCACCTGTTCAAACCCTGCTGGCGAACCCGATCAAACCCTGCACAGGGTGGTGGTTATGGGTCCCTGCACGGTGTTTTTCTTGCTTCGGCAAAGGTTTCTTGTCATAAAAAAAATCACAGACCCGGCCAGGGTAATTAGCATCCTAAATTACAACGCATTCAGAATAGCCTGGGTCTGGTGCAGATCCGAGTTGTCCAACCCGTTACCATGGCCAACGTGCAGTCAACCATGAAGACCAAAAAGGGAAAAGGAACAAGCAGTAGCGAGTCCACAAGGGTCCGTCCAAGTCCCACCCCCAACTCCAAACTTTGAAGGATCCCGCAAGATTCGGTCTCCGGGTGAAGTGCGATAGGGATGGCAGTGGACCGGGGCGGGGGACAAGGACTCCACCCCCGCCACGTTTCAAAATCCAAACCTTCATCCGGATGGATTTCAACCTCCATCCCCGGTCCAAACGGGGGCGAGGCGGGGCAAGTCCGTTTTCCCTTAGTTTATAGTCATTCCTTAAAGGATTGGGGACCGGGCGGAGCGGGGTAGGCGGGGATTGGGAAAAGCTTAAGTCCATCCCCGCCTTCATCCCCGGTCCAAATGGGGCGAGGCGGATCCCCGTTGTCCCCCGGAACGGGGGAAAACAGTGGGGCACCTAAAAAAAGATGTCCGCACAATCAAACCCATCAAACGCAAGTCCCGAAATGGTTTGCCGTCTACTCCGGAGCAGATGAATACTACCGTGAACAAAACGAGTCTTCGAAGGACTCAAAACCGAGTCCCGTTCCAAAATTTGTTTCAACAAAGACACTAGTTCCCAAGCACTACACGATTCTCTTGTACGGACGCGCCTACTGTATAGGCCATAATTAGTAGCTCGATACGGTACTCTTAACCAGAAATCTACGGTCACTTCCGTAGACTTCTACAGAGAGGGAGAAAAACAAAGAGACTGTCTACATGATGGAGCAGGCGTTAGGATTCTCGTCGCTAAAGAGTTGAGGAGGATGGATGAACTCGATGGCGTACTTGGGAAGCGCCGGAGCCTCGCTCTTCTTGGCCTCCACCTTCTTCTCCCCTTCCCCTCCTTCCTCGCCTTCCATCTTCTCCTTCTTCTCCGCCTTCTTCTCCCCACCGCCATCCCCCTTGTTGTCGTCCTTCCCTCCTCCCTTCTTCTCCTTCTCCTCCTTCACCTTCTCCGGCTTCTTCTCCACCTCCTGCTTCATGATCGCCGCGTGCTTTCCCGTCCGCCGGTGGACGTAATCCACGAGGGTCGCCGGATCGAACGCCCCCCTCACCGTCACCTGCTTGCTCTTCAGGTCCGGCTCCGCCGACTCCACGCCTGATCGGACGGTTGAGATCAGTTAGGACAGGGGATAGACGGCCGGAAACAGATGGATCGGAGCAGTGGACGGGTCTTGCTTACTTACCTTTCATCTTCTCGATGATCCGCCGGATCTCCTGAGAGCAATTCTCGCAGTGCATGTGGACGTTCAGGACGGCGATTATCACGGCAGGCTGGACGGCCGAGAAACCAGAAGTTTTTTGAAATTCAGTGTTTGGAAGAAGAAAGAAAATCATATAATAAAACGTAAGTAAATGACGAGAAGTATCCGTTACAAGGAAAAAAGAGAGAAAATGTAAGCAAATGACGAGAGCTATCAAGATCTTTTGAAATCGAAAAGCAGCTTTCTTGATCAGAAAACCGAGGAAACGGAGAAGACATGTCAAGTTTTTGAAAGAATTGACACTTTATGCTTTTCCAGCAAGAAAACATAAGAAACGATAAGAAGTAGCACAGTTTGCGAAGAGATTCTCATCGAGATTGTGAGATTTTTCCCGGTAACAGATTTTCCCTACCCGAAGGAACAAGAACAAAAAGAGAAGAATTGAAAATCCGAGTTACGATTTTTCTTTTTCAAGGAAAAGCGGGTTTAAACCTCAGACCTCTACCACAAATTCAGGTTTTTGATAGAAAACTGGAAAAGATAAAAACGAGAACGAACAGAAAAGGAAGAAATTTTTGATAAGCTCTCAAATATCTTAAAAATTCGATATTCTTTTGCAGACCAGACCTCTTCCTTCTTCTCCTCTTGCTTCACGGCCTTCTTCTCCTCTGCCTTCTTCGCCTCCAGGCTTTTAGGCGACGGAGAGATGAGTTCGACCTTCCGACCGCTCTTCCTCTGAATTCTCTGACAAATCTTCAGGGGATCGGCCGCTTTCCCCTTCACGACGACTCTGTGCGATTTCGTATCCACCTGAATCTCTTCCACGCCTGTAGCAAAACAGCCGGATCCGGCGTCAATCTACCGGAAAACCCCAAAAAAATAGCATTTTTTTCTCACACAAGATACTAACCTTCGAACCCTCTGAGCGATCGCTTCACCTTCCTGGCGCATCCCTCGCAATGCATATCCACCTTGAGAACGATCTCGTTGCTCGCTTCTCCTTTCTTCTCCTTCTCCTCTTTCTTTTCTTCCTGAGGCCACAAAGCAAACACAGACAGAGAGAAAGTCTTCATCTTCAGAGAGAAAAAAACAAGCAGAGAAATCAATCAAGGTGAGTCTCTACACTTACCTCTCCCATTCTTCTTCTTCTCCTCCTCCTCGACTGGTGATGGGTTTTTCGAGCGACTTGCAGAGAGCGAGTTGGGAGC
The DNA here is from genome assembly GCF_984573655.1 of Nuphar pumila. Taxonomy (NCBI): domain Eukaryota; kingdom Viridiplantae; phylum Streptophyta; class Magnoliopsida; order Nymphaeales; family Nymphaeaceae; genus Nuphar; species Nuphar pumila. The sequence goes on along the minus strand of NC_143249.1, from coordinate 178,370,187 downwards.
TGCTTGTGGAGTGACTACAACGGACTCGGCATCACATGTGTGAAGAATATCGGCAGCGGCATTCGAGATCCGTCCTTTTCCCTCCAGGTGCGCCCTATTGTCCATATCTGCATCGCATCGCATCGTGCATCTCACGTCATTCCTAACCGTCCGATTAACCCACTCGCTACTAGCGTCATCATATTCGTATAATTATCCTCTTTAGTTTATCACATTAAGTTTATATGAATAAAATGTTTTGTTTTTAGATAATTTCCAGATACAGACCCACTTTTTCAGAAATTCTATCTCGAGTACTATCTTTTCTAAAATTCCTGACATAAGCCTACATTTTTCTGACAATAGACCTATTAATTCAAGTGAAGATAAAAAAGGGTCTTATTGGACCCAAATTTTACCAAACTCAACTTTAATACTTATCAGGCTCTATCATGGATCTGAACAAGCCCAAATGTATACATTAACTATCTAGTCCAAATTTGTAACAAGCTGTCCACTATGAAAATATGGGTCAATATCTACTTTTGTATTTGTTTTTTGAAGTTTGATTCTAGTTTTAGATTCATATCCGACTCAGGTGCCATAAAGAATTTTTAAATCCAGTTAGAAATTTGGACCCTATGGTATGGTATCTGCTAAAAAAGATACATGATCAACGATTTTCATGTGAAAAATGGGTGGTTTGGCCTGATTATAATTCAACTATAATGATAATTTGGGTCCAAATTAGACCCAAATAATCTTAAATATATTGATCATGGATCTGACGTAAATCAGGACGAATTACCCTAAACGAAAAATAGGTGCAGGTAAGTTTATAAGATCTAATAAGGGTAGGTGTTTAGATTGGGGCTTTCATATAGTTTTAACGAACAAGGGTAAAATAGAAAATTTGGAGCTCTTTAAAGTGCTCCAGGTTGGTTGTGATTAGGGGTGTCAACGGGTCGAGTTTGGTTCAGACCCAGGTGAAACCATACTTTAAAAATATTTTCGGGTATGGTATCAGGTTCAGACTCCGGTCTAATCGAGTCCAGTATAAGAAAAATCATACCCGGGCCCGATAAAAACTACATGAACCAATCCGGGACCATACCCGGTAAAACCATATTTTTTTTTATCATTTTTACATTGAAAATTTGCGTATCTTAATCGGAACTTCGGTAGGGTCCGGGTTTGGTATAAAATTTTACAAACTATACCTAAGTCCATGTATTAATCAGACCTTCGGGTCTGGACTCGGGTCTTAATCGGGTATTCTTATTATCACCATACCCAGTCCCTATATAGAGTTTGGGTTCGGGTCAGGTATGGGTAAACCAGGCCCGTTGACACCCTAGTTGTGACAGGGCATTAAGCATAGTTGCCAGAAACGAGTATGGGTACGTGAGAGCTTAACAAGCTTCACGTAAGTTTTTATTTGAAACTTGTATTGAAACGGTTTTGATAAGTATTGGTATGGGTTGCTAATATATATACTGAAACAGGTTCTATTTATAAGATACTTATAAATAAAAATGGTTAAACATGATATATAAACAGGGATGGCAGTGGACCGGGGGAAAGCAGGGCCCCGCCCTGCCTCGCCCCGTTTGGACCGGGGATGGAGGTGGGGACGAAGGTTAAAATCCATCCCCGTCCGGGGGTGGAGGCGGGGATGGACGTGCACTTTTCCCCGCCCCGCCTCATCCCTGTTTGAACCGGGGATGGAGGACATGAAACGGGGATGAAGGCGGGGATGGAGGATAAAATCCATTCCCCGCCGGGGATGGAGGCGGGGGTGGAGACCTTGTCCCCCGCCCCGCCCCACTCCACCCCACTGCCATCCCTATATATAAATCAATTATTATTGTATACTATTTTTTATAATTATAATATTATTACTCTTAATAAAAACAGTATCTTTATAAAATAAAATTGTTATTTGTATGAAAAAATAATAAAAGAAACGAACTTTATACTCATTTATAATGTAATAGAAAATAGAAACGTGTTTCTATGTAAGATGATACGAGTTTCTCAAGTAATTGAGACAATTTTCTTAAGCATTTGATAGAAGAGTTTCGTACCGGTATTAGTTTGCTATATGCTAGGATGTATATCAGTACTAAATTCAAGGTCTTTATTTGACTATCGTCATAAAAATATAGGTTTACATTAGGAATTTTAAAAAAAGGATGGTACCTGACATGCAATATCATGTAAAAGGTGGTATCTATCAGGAAATTACGTTTTTTTTACATATTTATATATAATAAAGATTAAAAAATAACGTCTGCTTTGAGTTTAACACCCTTTTTAAAATGATGAATCGATTTGGGGGAAATAGTTGTAAAAGAAGGCCACCTTTTAGGGTGCCTTTGGACGCACTCATGTTTGCAATACTATTCTGATATTTGGTCAGCTTGCATTATTTTATAATTTATCTATTTTTTAATGTTTAAGATGGTGGACTGAAATACTTAAAAAAACTTTCCAAAGAAGTGTTTAAAACCAAAATTTTCTCTATACAAAAACAAAGAAAAAACAAGAAAGCTACTAGCCTCTTATTTTTCTCCCTAAACGGTAAGAAACTACCTAGTCTCCGGGCTCTCCACGTTCTGTTTGTCTTTCCAAGCAATCCCTAATGTTATTATATAATAATAAATAAGAAAGATGATATCTTTGGTTCACGGACAACAACATTTACGATTTAAAAATATTTACAGATTCTGATCTAATTAGTGTCCAAAACCTACCCTTTAGCAAAAGTTATAAAAAAAATATCACAAATGTTGGACCAGTCTAAACCTGGGAGGGTTGGTCGACTTAGAGCTCACGGCTAGAGATGGCATTGGACAGGGCTGGAGGTGGGCACCCCCACCTAGGGGTGGCAATGGGGTCGGGTTGCTGGGTCGTGTCGGCGGGTTGGCGGGTCAGCATACCTCAACACAAACCTGATCTGTTTATTAAATGGGTCGGCTGTGGCAAACACGAACCTGACCCATTTATTAAACGGTTAACCCGACACAACACGGTTAACCTGTTTAATAAACGGGTTGGCAGGCGGGTTGGGGTCGGGTGAACAGGTTGGTGGGCGGGTTGGCCGGTCATGTCAGATTTTTCCACCCCTACCCCCACCTCATCTCAAAATTTTGCCCTTCATTTCTGCATGGATTTTGATTTTAACCTCCATCCCTGCTTTCATCCCCGCATCATGTCCTCCATCCCCAATTCAAACGGGGCGAGGTTGGGTGAAACCTCATTTTTCCTTGGTTCACTGTCATCCCTAAAGGTATTTTAGTTATTTTACTAATGGGGATCGAGGATGGAAAATCAGAAGTCCATCCTCGCGTGCATCCCTGCATAGGTTTTAATTTTAACCTCCATCCCCGCCTTCATCCTCGTTTCATGTCCTCCATCTCCGATCCAAATGGGGTAGGGGTGGGACCCCATTTCCCCCGGTCTAATGTCATCCTTAGTCCATGTGTTTCTGCAAAAAGCGCCCACTTTCTGTGACAAGCAAATGGGCCCTTGGGGCGCCTTTGATTGTGCAGACAGTGTTACTCGTCACCCATGCCATGCTTGGGGTTCATGCATCCACACAAACACATGACGCCATGGACACTTTTTGGTGTTCGAGGGAGTTCCATCCTTCCCCCTAAAACAGGGGCGTTCCGACACCCATGGACACCCTTGAAAAAAAAACTAAAAACATGTCACAGACAATGTTCATGCAAACAAGACAGAACAGGACGTGGTGTGCCTGTCCGTGAATCAAACGCCCACCTAAAGAACAACTACACATCAAGTTCCCTACATATCACGCAGCCAATTGTACAAAACCAAGAGGTGATAGAGATTTTCGAGAGAAAAGATGGGGTACGTGACAGGTGGCAGTAGATGGGGCTGAGTACTTAACTTTTATAGTCTGGCTAGCCAACCAATGTCTTCCACAGTGTACCAAATTCGATACGTGGGACTGTGTTTAGGACCCTGGGATGCGATCAGAAACCCGAAATTCCCTATAGCAGGATCTCCGGGAATCCTGGATTTTCAGGCTTTTAGGCATGCTAACCTAGAAATCGGACATTCAAAGATTCGGTAAAGTCTCTTTTTTCCTAATCTCTTTTTTGGCATCCAAACGCATCATAATCACCTTGGTGAAATTCAAATGAAGCATCAAGAGAAGTGGGATGGGAATGTACAAGTTGGAAGCAGAGTGGAGAGATGTAATTTGCAAAAGATGGAAAGCCAATTTAGAAATAGTTTCATTACATTACACGTTTCACTGTTATCTATCAAAGACTTTTCAAACCGACATCTCCTTGGTTCATTCAATATTCTCTATAAATAAAACTCTAGAGAGAGAGAGACGAAATTTCTCCGAGTTTGAGAAGAAAGTGTACTATTTTCTTCCCTTTTTCCTTTATTTTTTTACTTTTCTGACCTTTTTTACTGTCACTGATACCCACTACACAAAAAATAAAAGCCTAAATACTACTAACTTTTACAAAGGACGTGTAGCAAATGGCCTCACCAAATCAGAAAGCACAAAGAGAGAGAGAGAGAGAGAAGACGAAGTCATCATTGTAGGCTGATATTAGCATAAAGGTTCCATGACCTTATCGTTGGGATCACCTGCCGGACTCTAATAACTAGGGAGAGAAAGGTCCCACTTGCCTTTCCTCTCTCTAGTCTAATCTCCACGCCCTGGAAAGAAGGAGCTAATTATGGCTACTCTGCAGTCTTTACAGTACAAAATGTGGAAACCGCACCCTGCCATGCTTACGATCGTAGTTTGGCTAAGACCTCTGTCCCCGGAGTCTGTGGTAAGTGTCCCCTTGCTTTGCTCAGAGGAGTGACGACCATGAGAATCGAACCTTAACTGCCTGTCTAAAAGCCAAGGCTCCACCCCACTACACCAACCTCCTTGGGACAAACCTACACCAAAGAACCAAACAACACCTTTGACTTGGGCTTTCTTTATTGTTTTTCAGAAAGGCTTTGACTTAGAGTAGCCACGGGTGACTTGGATCCCCTATAATTGGATCTGTAGTTGGATATCTCACCTAGTGATTGCCATTTTTCCTAAATATCATATTCTCCAGGTCCAATCAGCTAAATTATTTGTGGTTTTCATGCACTAATAAAAAAAAAATCTCGGTCCACTTTTAAATTACACTCAGGGAAAGTTTAATCCGATCCATATTCGTTACAGAGTTCAGTTAGGGATGCAAATGGTTTAGAGTCAGGAACAGCTAAATATATGGGGATTGGGATTAGAATTGGATCCAGATCAGATAAAAACTGCAAGCCCCCATTCTGGATCCGACCCATTTACATCCCTAAGTCCAGTCCAACAATGTGTGGTTTGGTGATACCTAAGGCTGGAAAACGAGATGAGCAGCTAATAGTTTCTTTCATGCTCGGCTTGCTAGTTGCTAAGACCTCTTTCAAGTTAATAAAACCTGCTCAACGAATCAAGCTATGAGCTGCTCGTGAGAGTTAAAAGAGTACAAACAGGGGGCACTCGGCTTGGTTCAGCTCATAAAGTCTTATAAAATGCATGTGTGTGTATGCATGCATGCATGCGTATCTTTTAAGTTCATTTATATTATATTTGTAATGTCTAGTTGAGTCATCTTTTGACTTGCAAGCAAGAGAGCCACCATGCGGTTGCTCAGATGAAGACATCAGATCAAACCCCACTGGTGCATGGGTGTGTCCATAGTTTTCAGAAGTGGGTAATGGGGTTTTCCTCACTTCTGCGAGAGTTCTTTCAAAAGGACTTGTGTTGAGCAAGGGTTTGGTATAAGCGTGTGGTACCCCAAATCCAAAAAAATCCCTAACTATGGCTGACCACTTCTAGCTGAGAGGGGGCTCTCTCTTGGGCATGGCTGACCACTTCTATCTCAGAGGGGCCTGATTGCCTCTCTCTCTCTCTCTCTCTCTCTCTCTATATATATATATATATATATATATATATATATATATATAGAGAGAGAGAGAGAGAGAGAGAGAGAGAGAGAGAGAGAGAGAGAGAGAGAAAAGTGTTTTGATTTGAGAATAAGTCTGGCCTTTACACATTTTTTACCTTTTTTTTCATTATGAAAGGGCAAAATGAAAAGGCATTCTCCCCCATTTTCTTACACTCAAATTGCCCCCACCAACCCAGAGTGTTTTCATTGTCCCCACTTATCCTGAAAACTTAGGATAAGTTGGGAAATCTTGCTACAGATCGGATGCAATTTCCCCACTTTACAGATCAAAAGGGTACACCTGCAATTCTGAGTTCGGATCAGGTGCCATCACATGGCACAAATTTTTGTGCCTTTACGCACCTGATCACCCTTTTTCTTGGGGATAGGGGTCTGTGGGGGCACCTGATGGAGGGCGATCAGGTGTGTAAGGCACACAAATTTGTTCTATGTGATGGCACCTGATCCAGACTCTGCAATACCCTTCCAGTTGGTTGGCAGTGGCACAATAATATGTGCAAGCTTTATTTGGCAAATTTGAATCCCACAAATGCATTCAGTATAAAATGCACTTTTGTTTGGATAATTGTGACGTAAAAATTGATTTTATTCATTTTGATTTTTTTTTTCATCAAACCGTTGTAGCTTTTAAAAAATCTGCCTATTCTAAAATATGTTGTCTTCAGTATAGGGTACAACACACTAGTATATAGATAGAGAGGGAGAAAGAAATTGGTCTGTGCTAAATGGCTGTTTCTGCTCGTTTGGGATTTTTTTTGCAGTTTCCACCCCATAAATATGTTGGTCATTATCGATTTATGAGGAATCGCTCACCTGGATCATGTGTTTTTAATGAAAAAATTGATATTTGGAGCCTCAAAAATTTACAAAATTTTTGAACCATTGATTTTTGGAACGCTATAAAAATTCACCCATGTGTCGGAATTGAGCACATAGATGACACCTATATGCTCAGAATTTAAAAATAAAACTAAAAAACCTGAAAAACAAACTCATTTAGCATGTTTCATTTAATATATTGTAGCATATTTCATTTAATATATTTTATTTAGCAGAGACCCATTACTCTCTCTCTCTCTCTCTCTCTCTCTATCTATCTATATATATATATATATATATATATATATATATATATATATATATATATATATATATATAAGGTAGTAAATTCGTCCATTGTTACTCATATGCTATCTGTGGCGCCCTTTTTTGCTCAAAAAACGCATTTAGAGGTGATCTTGACCAATGGTGTCAGTATCAGTATCGGCCCTGAATTGTTTGGCTATGGATTCAGTTGTATCGGCCGATACAGGTACTCAAGTAAATTGTTCTCTATCGGCCCAAAAATAATAAAAAATTATTATGTGTCAATCATAATGTGACAAGTGTTAAAATCATTAAAATAATATTAAAATTTATTTTTTATTTATTAAAATAGCCTATTCAGGCTTGCAGCGTGTCAATTTTCTGTCAATATGATGTGTATCAGCCCATACACACAGATATTGATAACATTGGTGGTGACCGCAGCTAAAGACCTGGATGGAAAACAGGTCTTTAGCCGCGGTCAAAGAACACCACTAAATCAAGATTTTTCCCAAAATTGAAACATCCTATATGTATATGGATTAAAGACCTAGCCATGTTGGCTCTGCCTATGATAGTTACGGTCGTTGTTCTGGCAGCATAAAACTCCGAGGTTTTACCCCTCGGCGAGTCGCCAATCTATAAAGTTTGTTCAGTGAAAAACTGATTCTAAATCATGTGTTTGTGGCATATAAACAAAGATTTCAATTGCATTCAAATAATAATAATAATAATAATAATAATAATAATAATAGTTCACGATGTATTCAGTTTTATGACTCAAGCTTGTATTTTTCATGGAAGAAACGTACTAAACATGTGATCCCTAGAAGACAAACCATGCTAAACACATACTACTAAGCCTCGACATGCACCTGGCGAGCAAGCCAAACCGACCAAATGTGAAGTATGTAGGCTCAGCTCTTTTTTGTGGCGAGTCGAGCCGATTCTGAGCTTGTGTCAAACTTGAGCTAATCAAGCAAAACTTGAGCTGATCAAGCTGCACTTGAGCTGGTTTGTTTAAAAAGAAAAATGAGTTTGAAAGCATGAAGACTTAGGATTTAAACTCCAGACCTATTGAGTCAAGTTCGAGCTGACCGAATCGATTTCAAGAAAAACATGAAACCCGTAGAGACAATCTCGAAAGTCTGAATCACAAAAGACTAATGTGGAGAAAGGAAGATGAAGAAAAGAATATCCCAAAATGCATAGTATCACTCACATATTGAATAATCTTTAGCACAATAACAAGATTAATTGAAGTAGGAGAGCTCCTGAACTTTGGAATCTAAACATATTGCTTGCAAGTCAAACTCTTCACCTATTTATTTTGTATTATCTCATGGGAAACAAAATATGTCTGAAATATATTCATTACTACTTAAAGAGCTTTTACAGATCTAGCCAAGCTGAGCACCTGTTGTTTGCATTCGGCTTTCCGAGCTTGAAGCACAAACAATTTGTCTCATTTTTCAGCTCTACGGGGGCGTTTGCATGTCGCGGAATGGGGTGCCGTGACACCTCCTTCCATGGATTCCACTGCCGTGGAAATGGAATCGGACCCCTCTCCTATGAAAACCGTTTTCGCGAAAAACCCACCTCAGCATGTAAAATGGCATGCCCGTCGAGGGTTTTCTGCGGAAACGGATGACTCCACTGTCTGTGTTGTCACTATAGGCCCCACGAAAATGCATGCCTGTCGATTCGCTTTTGCGAAAAAACAACCCACCTTTTGTGACACACAAATGCGCCCTTAGGCCCTGTTTGGGAGTGGGATGAAATCAGTGGATTTAGCAACAACATGCTAGTATATATGGACGATTTTGAAATCCACCCATTTATAACAGCATCTGCCCTTCCAACACTTCTCATGTTTCCAGCTCCCCTCCCAAAACGGTGATTCCAATCAATGGAGACACTTGAAATTTGGTAAATCCCTCGTCACCAGTCCCAACTACGGCTCCCAAACAGAGCCTTAATCATATCCACAACAGTGGATCTATTAAAAGTCCTGGACAAGAACCAAACCCGTATCCACTCAAACGAGTTGGGTTGAAAAGAAAGTGTATATATCCTTATGGGCACATTCTAACATGGAAACCCTCGCTGAGAACCTGGTGACTTAGTGGGTGCGAGGTAAACCACGAGTGGGTTCACTGACACTCAAACTTTTATTGAGAGCGCACCAGTTCAAGGCACCCGCAGACCCCGTGAGGGTCGAACATGAGATGAATGGGTCTGCACCTTCTCTCTAAGCTCGCTGCCACTCTGGCAACGATATTGGGTGTAGGTCCAACACAGTTTCACATTTTGAATGCACTTGTTGTCATCTACAAGTTGCCTAAAGAACAACTTGAATAGGATCCCCACCTTATATTTGCAAACCTACCCACTAGAAAACCTACCAAACCTATCCACCAAGAAACAATTTATCCGATTTTGTATTTTTGGAAATTCTGTCCTTAATTTTATAGGAATTGGAGCGAGTTCGGATGCATGGATAGGTTTTTATAAGGTTTCAAGAATCAACCACCTATAATTTTTATAAATTTTTGAGGCTCCAAATACCATTTTTTTCATCCAAAATGCATTATTCAAGTGTCAATTTCTAGTAGATCGATAATGTTGAACACATCTGTCAGAATTTTGAAAAAAAACACCCAAAATTAGATAAAGCTTTTCCCAATATCACTTTTTCCTCTCATCCCAACAATCATCTCCAGTTGTTTAACACAAAATTTCCATCTCTATTTCAAAGGGAATATGTCTATTTTTATCCCATTTTCTATCTTATTGGCAATACGGGAGGGAAAATAAGGGAATCGGCGTAGATGTCGGGACTGGGTAGCGATGGAAGTGGACCTGAGAGCCCTGCCTCACCTCGGCCTGTTTGGTTTGGACCGGGGATGGAGGACATGAAACTGTGATGGAGGTTAAAATCAAAACCCGTGCAGGGATGGACTTACTCTTTTCTCGTCCCAGTCTCTCGCCGTCTCCAATCCCCTCCCTGCCTTGTCCCTGATCTTTCTTTAGGGATGGCAGTAGACCAAGGGGAAATGTGTGTGTGTGTGGGGGGGGGGGGGGTCTCGCCCCGGGGATGGAGGACATGAAACAGGGATGGAGGTTAAAATCAAAACCGGTGCAGAAATATGGGGGGGGGGGGGTCTCGCCCCGGGGATGGAGGACATGAAACAGGGATGGAGGTTAAAATCAAAACCGGTGCAGAAATATGGGGGGGGGGGGGGTCTCGCCCCGGGGATGGAGGACATGAAACAGGGATGGAGGTTAAAATCAAAACCGGTGCAGAAATATGGAGATAGGGATGGAGGGCAGGATTTTGAGACCGAGCGAGGGTGGAGACCTGTCCTCCGCTCTAGACCCGGTCCACTGCCATCCCTAAGACGGGAAATCAAGGTTTCCAATTCCTACATTAAGTTGTTTGAGAAAAATAAATTAGTTGAATCACGAAAACGGGAAAGTAATCTACATCAGCCAAAAATTTTCCCCAATAATTGTGATGGGTTCCTTCGTACAGTGGAGAAAGTTGTCAAAACCTTTTTCGGGGAAAGATTCTTCTCCCTTTTGGAACCTCGTGAAGGTGCTTCCAAACAAGATGATTCCCACGTTGACTTCTCCTGGATTGTCTCCAAGTCATTTCAATTAATTCCTTCCAAACAGTCCATCAAGGAAATTTGATGGATTGGGATTCCAATTCCACCCCCATTCCACGAATCCAAACGCACTCGTATGGTAATCTTTTACTACGCTCCAAAGAAACAGCTCTAATATTAACAAGACTAACATGAGTAATGTGAGTGGAGCTACAATGACGCAGAGTTCTCGGTTTTTGTGTGGGGGCTTACATACACTGTCAAACAGAAAAATATAAACCTCCCCACTTTTTGCATTGGCCGGAAACCGCCTTCAGGATCAAAGACCTGACCGCGCTGGCTCTACCTACGGTACTTATGATTAGGGGTGGCAATCGGGTCGGGTTGTTGGGTTGGCGGGTCGGGTTAACGGGTTGGTGGGTCAGAATACCTCAACACGAACACAACCCATTTATTAAACGGGTTGAATGTGGCAAACACGAACACGACCCGTTTATTAAACGGGTAACCCAACACGACACAGTTAACCCGTTTAATAAACTGGCCGGGTCGACACGACATGATTACATGACACGGCGACCCGTTTATTAAACGGGTCGACCCGATAACATAGACACGATAATCGACCCGAGTAACCCGAATAACCTGTCTAACCTGAATAACACAATTAGAAACACAAAAAGGGTGGTGGTGCGCCTGTGAGGTGATGGCAACGAGGTGGAGAGGAGAGGTCTCGGGCTCTCGGCTGCGGCTGGGTAAGAAGGAGTTAGGTGGGTGACTAAAGTGTAAAGTTAGGAGTCAGGAGTTAGGGTTAGATAAGTTAATATATATATAAACAGGTTGCGGGTTGACGGGTTCCTATAAACGGGTTGACCTGCCCGCCTAACGTGTTTATTAAACATGTCAAATGGGTTGGCGGGTTGGCATACCCCTAACACGAACACGACCCATTTAATAAACGGGTTAGGTGGGTCGACCCGTTTACGACACGAACCCGTTTATGCCAAACCCTAACCCGACTAAGAAGCGGGTTGGCCGGTAGGGTCAGATTTTGCCACCCCTACTTATGATCACTGTCCTGGGAAAGGTTTTTCTACCTGTTTTTTGAGAAAAGAAAGTTGTTAGGGCAGCGAAATTTCTCCCCAGATAAAATTTGCTCCGGTGATAAACACGCCTTTAAGATAAAAAATAGTGCAGTGCTACCAGCTGGGGCTCTGCGTGGTTGGTAGGAGCTATCAGTGCACATCTCCCTGTGGTGGGACGTTGCAAGTTCAAAACCCCACTGGTACGATTGAATAATAACTGGGTGGGGGTCTGCCTAACCCCAGCTTGCCTTTCAAAAAAAAAAAAAACAATAGTGCAGTGCTTTTGGATTTAACAAATGGAATAAGGCATTTTATAGATTTAAAAGATTAAATGAAATAAAACCAATTCAAACTTTCGTGAGTTTAGGTTGAACTCTAATTCCGGATTAATACAAACTAGTGTCAATGTCATGGCAATTAAGGCATGGGTTTGGGCTGGATATCCAACCAAATCAGATCCATTTACTTGGTTAATTTGGTAGATCTCCAAGTTATCAGACATGGTGACGGGTTAAGGGATTTGCATGCCAGGTTTACTGTAATCCTGCTATTCCATGCACTGTCACAATTGGGTCACCTTATGTGTACGGCAATACTACTGGTCTGAGACTTGGGTATCACTTATCTTGGTGTTTAATTGGGTCAATCTTTCATCCATACCAAGTCCCAGTTTTTGGTTTAGTTGTGAGCATAGTGACAAATATGGCGAGATTTATGAAAATCTCACAATAATATCTCAAGAAACTGCCTGAAAGTTTAAAACAACAATTTCTTGCGAGATTTATGAAAAACATAAATACCATGATTTAAGCATGATATTTACGTTATAAACAGCTATTTATCATGAAAAACCGTGTATTTTTTATCTTTAAATAATTTTCATTAATATTTTCTTATAAAAAATTTATATATATATATATATATATATATAGAGAGAGAGAGAGAGAGAGAGAGATTTATTGCAGAGATTTTGCCAAAAAATGCAAGATTTATGAAAAAATTTCAATTTCTCGTGAGTTTTTTAAAAATGAGATTTTGCCGAAAAAAATGTTTGTCACTATGGTTGTGAGCAGTGCTATCAAAATCGATCTGAATCTGCTGATTCAAATCGAATCGGCTCCTTAACAAAATGAATCAGGGACCGATTTGATCATTTTAAAAAATCGGGTGACTTTTGGTTGATTCAGTAGAATGGCCCATTAATATGTCTTTATTCAATTAATTTGTTTACATGTTTTAAAAACTTGTTATGTATATGTTTGCATTGAAATGTTTCTCTTTCCTCTCAAAAAAAACTTTTTATTTATAAAAATGAAACAGAACAAAAAATAACCCCGATTCGAATAGTCTTATCTTTTAAAAAAAAACGATTCACTTCGAAAACCGATTTTAACAACAGTGGTTGTGAGTATAATGATGATTGTGCCTTAGGTCCACCACCTTATCTTATCTACCCATTGGATTGGCCAGGATGCAGTGGACCAACATGCGAGCCCACTTGCCAAATTCATGAAGGATGATCCAAGTTATGCAGTGGCTTTTCCTTTCTAGAATTGCCATTGCTGTGCAGCTAGGGATGGGCTCGGACCAGGCAGGTCAAGGCTAGGTTGGACTTTTTGAGGAATCAGCAAACCAGCACCCACCAAGATGCTACCACATGCTGTATAGAACCCACTTGAAGATGCCAGTGGATCACCATGCTTCTGAATCAAATGCTCCAAGAACTGATTCTTGTAAAAACAAGCATATAGATCACAGTCAGAATTAAAAAAAAAATACCAAAAATCCAATAAAACATCCATTGAAGAGGTTTTCATTTTCCTATATATATATATATATATATATATATGTGTGTGTGTGTGTGTGTGTGTGTGTTGTGTAACTCAATCCGAATCTAGTGAAAATTAATGAAATTCAAATTGAATTTGAGGCTCCCAAATATATGCAGAAGATGTATCTGGTTGCTAACAGGATCCAAATCCTGTTCTATCAATTTTCCATCTAAATATGAAATATGATTGTAAAGTAGAATCCAATAATGTTAGATTTAATAATGATTACATCTGAACTGAATCTGTCCCTTTTACACGTGTTATATGGGTAGAGTCTGATTCGGTTAACTCCAATTTTTATTAAGTGGGTCTAATTTCATATGCGGATCTTACTTCAAACACATGATAGAATTATGGATCCACAGGTGAACCCATACCCTAATAACATTAGATCTAAAAAAATTGGATGAAGTATATTGGCCATTTAAAAAAATATACGAAATGGATTGGATTACTTATTTTGAATAAGTTTATTTACCCAACTTTGACTCGGATTTGACTAAAATCTAACATTTTTCATTCTAAATTTGACCCAGTTGTTAAACGGGCTTCATTTTAAAATCTGACTCAGTTAGAGAGAGAGAGCTCACATTTGTTAAAAAGGTGCTTTAAATAAAAAGCACAAAATTCAGAAGAGGGAGAGAATTATAAGCTAATAAATTTAATTTGGTTTAAATGAAAAACATAAAAATAAAAGGAAGAGGAGAGAGAGAGGGAGAGTTGTAGCCTATTGAATGTTTGTCCAAGGATAACTCAAATTTTTTTTTTTAATAAAAGCTTCCATAATGCCAAAACACAATATATATATATATATATATATATATATATATATATATATATATATATATATATATATATATATATATATATATATATATATATATATATATATATATATATATATATATATATATTACCCAATAGTACAGAGGCACGTAGGACACAATTATTGAGTCAGGGTGGTCCACCTTGAAACCCTTGTTGGAATTTTTCAGTGTGAGCATCATAGTGACGAACATTTTTTCGGCAGAATCTCTTTTTTCAAAAACTCGCGAGAAATTGAATTTTTTTTTCATAAATCTTGCATTTTGGGGCAAAAACTCAGCAATAAAAAATTAAATTTAAAAATATCAAAAATATATTTTATTAAAAAATATTAATAAAAATTATTTTAAAAAAATACACAGTGTTTTCATGATAAATTGCCGCTTAAAACCTAAATATCGTGTTTAAATCACAGTATTTATGTTTTTCATAAATCTCATGATGTTTTTTAAAATCTCGTAAGAAATTGCCTACATTGTACACTTTTAGGCAATTTCTTGCGATATTATCGCAAAAATTTCATAAATCTCGCGATACTTGTCACTATGGTGAGCACGTGCCCACCCTGGTCACTTGAATTTAAAAATTTAAGTAGCATTCAGCAGTTCTAGTGGATAATATGGGTTCCACTAGAACGTGGACTAATCCTAACCGTTCAAATCCTTCACCTGGAGAGCCAGGATTGACCTAGGGATGGAACCCATCCTATATCAAAGTACTGAATCCTTTTTTTTTTAAAGCACATAAATTTGAACCAGAACCCGTGGTGATTTTCAATATCCAAAACACAAGGCATATGTCCGTAGCATCAAAAGCCCTGGTGATATGGAAATGCCCTATACGGAAAAGCTGTGGTGATACCAAAATGCCTTTGAAAGGAACCTAAAAAACTCCCCATGCGGTGCTCGGTGCCTAGGGTTGTCAACCTGTTGGTTTTACCAGGACCCCGACCTGGACCAAACCTTATAGGGTTCAGGTATGGTGACAAATAAGAAGACTTGAGTCTGACCTATTAATACATGGGCCCGGGTATAGTTTGTGAAATTTTACACCCACTATAAAAAATCTGCGGAATAGCGACCGCCGCAATCCGTCGCTAATCCATCACTGTAGAGTTTAGAGACAGATTAACGATGGCTAACCTTCATCACAAATTCTTAGTCGCTAATTAGCGACACGGCATATCTATTGTTACTATGGTCGCTAAATTGCGATGAATTAACGAATGCTATGATTCATCGTAAGGTCGTCGTTAATCTGCAGAGATTTGGGTTTGCGACAGATATGAATCTGTCGCTAATTCTATCGCTATTGTAGCGGCAGAATTGCGACATATTAAAATTCATCGCACAACATTAGCTGATTCAGTTTTGAGATGGTTAAATATTCGTCCCCGATCCAACGCTAAATTGAAGGTCGATACTAATTAGCGACGGATAAAATCTATCGCTAATCCATCACAAAAAATAAAAATAAATAAAAAAAATGGTTTAAAATATAAATCTCGAAAAAAAAAATCTCGTGATAAAATTTATATATCCTGTGTATAAAAAACAAAGTAGACATAAAAAAAATATACAAAGAAACTAAAATAATTTATCGATCCAGTATAATTCTCGCCAAGTTCTAATTAGTTACAAGTGAACATTTATAAAGAGTTTCTTTTGAAACAACAAGAAAGTACAACAAATTCAACACATGAATCTAATCATCGCTAAGATTCTGTGCGTCATCTTCTTCATTGTCTTGATCTGCCCCTTCCCTCTACGCTGATTATCTCCAGCATTTTATAAGAGAAAAGAAAGGTTAATATTGATAAACAAGATATAATGAAATAAATTATATGCAATGCACCTAAGCTAATGCAATCAAAGTAACATGAGTGAATTACATATAGACTAGCTAGCAAAAAAGTGAAGGATATTAACAGAATTTATATGTGTTCTAAGGCTGACAAAAAAAAATCATATTGATTCAATCATGCAAATATGTGTTCTAAGGTTGTCAAAAAACTCTCACAGTGATTCAATCATTCATATATGTGTTCTAAGGTAGTGAAAAAACTTTCATAGTGATGGAATCATGCTTATATGTGTTTTAATGCAGTAAAAAAACTTTAATAGTGATGAAATAATGCATATATGTGTTATAAGGCAATAAAAAACTTTCATAGTAATGAAATCATGCTCATATATGATAAAATCATGCATATACTAGCTTGAAATCTAACGACAAGAAACAAATGACATGAAACCTTCATACCTGACAGGCACCAGTAGACGAAGTTCTCATGTTCTGAAAAAAGTTGCACAACTCATTACGAACAACGTCAGAAATTGCTTCATGTAAATAGTCACGCATTGTGTTTTTAACAAATTGGCGGACATCATCTCAAGAATTAGGCGGGTCAGTCGGATGCTTGGAGCTGATGCTGGTGAGAGAAGTCTGAGAGCCCTGACTGGAGGAGGCAATGACTGGTGAGGTGTTTATATTACTCCCAAACCCGAACATACGACCCTTTTTGGGTTCACCTGTTGCAGTCATCTATGTTGCATGATAAAAAAGCAAATGCTGAGTGGAGTCATCGCCATATCGTTCTACCATCTGTTGCTCGTATGACTCTTACAAAGTAATGATTAGAGTGTGGATTAATAATTAAGAATTACAATGTTTATGATAACTTGTATATTATAATATTTATTAATACAATAAATACATATCGTTGTTGTTCTCGCCTTCTTTGATACGAACTCTCATGTGGTCTTACGTTTATGTGTTTCAACAGATACATCCTTATATGGCACAATGCCTCCTTTTCCTGCTTCCTGCAAAGTTAAATGATACAAATTTTATTTAACAGGTATGCAACAATACTTATAAATATGACAATATATATTGACGAGTTATCATTTTCTTCAGGTGGCTCCCTAAAGTCTTAGATCCATCTGTGTGTAGATGGGCATCGAGTATCTTCGCTCGGTTTTGTGTAGCCTTCGTTGAGCGGTTTCGAAATTCATGCTTCTCCCACTTATCACACATTGCATCCCAAAAATTTGACATGTTAGTAGAAGGGCCATGGCCTTTCCATTGCAATGGATCATCTATCCCGCCGGATGCTTTTCTTGCTGCAATCTTCATATTATGCAGCATGTCTGCAAATCGACTGGCATACACCTTCTGCCACACCTTCCTCGTGTCTTGCTCCTCCATCGTAATTGCAAAGCGATTCGAAACTTACAAATAATTTCATAAAGTTAGTAGACATGACTATAACAAAAAATTAAATATTAAACATATTAACTATGAGAAACGATTGTATACCATGAATGAGGACCACAATCTGTCAAACGCCTCCTTCGGGTACTCTTTCTATTGAGCGATCGGTCCTGGTAGATGTTGAACTAGTGACTGCCTAATCTCTCGTATTACTTCTTGTAGCTCAAAACTCGCGTTGCACATGAATTGATACACATTAACTATCAATATACAATATTTATAAGATAAATATAGGATAAGTGAAAAATGAAATACTTACGGTCGATTATCGATACACACTATTTGAAACTTTGTTAACTCTTGTTGTTGTGTGATCAAATCAATGACACTTGAATAAAGTTACCCTATTATTTATGCCTAAGTATGTCAACTCCATTATTTATTCTATAACACCGTAGTAGTCATGTTCATTTTCACCGTAGCTGTTATCCTTGACACGCATGCCACTATTCATCGTTGACTTGTTTACACTGTAGTCTTTTGTATAGAATCGATAACCATTTACGATGTACCTGTTGTAACATTGCACAACTTTGGTCAGACTATTTTGTAAATTACATATTTCTTGATCGTTAACATCACCATGGCGGACCTACAAGCATAAACAATGACTGTGATCACGACCAATCAAGTAACTTATTGTTGTTTACACAGAAAAGATGTATGTCATCATCCTTACCAACTCTTTCAACCATGCCACAAACTTATTTTCACGTTCTTTCTGTACTTCTGTATCAGTGAGATATGGAAGTTCTCTTCACAACTCCCGATTAAATCATCTACACTTAACAAATAGTTATATTACTGAACCATGTATGCACGTATAGAACTTAGTGTTACATATTAAGTATACTTACTCAATGTATGGGTCGATCACTGTGCAATAAAAAAGGATATAGATTTGTTCTGCGTCTTGCTCTCGATCTTTCAAGAGTCTTAATCGGCAACTGCCAAAGGCATGCCCAAGTGGTTGAAATATCGACAGTTTGTTAGCTACAGTAAATTGTTCTCCATCATCAACATCTATCTTTTGATACCTCATACCTAGAGCGTTGACCATAACCTTCGCACGATAGAAATTTTATGACAATTTCTCATCTTTGGGCAACATACTCTTCACAATAGAGCACAAACGATTAAAACATGATTGACTCAAATTAAACTCGAACTTTAGATTTAGTAGTTGAAGAACTGCAGACAATATAGTGTGATTCTCACAACCATTCTAAAGTGGCTCATCAACATCTCTAAATAAATCATAAAATCTACTAGCTGCATCGTTTGCTGATTCTTCTTGTATCCCAGTTGGTACATCAATAGGATCCATAGCAGAACCCAGTTCTAGTCTTGCGACATCAAATATCAAATCCACATATGGATTATCATGCACCACATCCACTCGTGCATCAAAATTGTTCCTAAATTCTTCACCATAAAGCGTTCAATTCTGATAATCACTCATAAAACCCTTCCTGTATAGGTGATGTCTAACGCCATGAGGTTCTACAAATCGATTGTTCTTACACATTGTGCAGAGGCACCTAATCCGACCTATGAAATCCATTGTACTGACACTTGTAATTAAAATTTAAAAAAAATGTCAACACCATCCATATATTTAAGCAATATCTCATTGTCAACTATCTTACAGTACATCTATTCATAGTTTGCAGTCATTTTGTCCTATAATGTTACGGATATTATCCTAACCAGTTAAAAGAGAATCATAAGAATGCTATAAAGAAGAAAATATCAAATTTATCATGCATTTGTGGTAGATGTAATAATTTGATATATATATATATATCACACACACACACTGATCATGCATATATTTTAGGGATTTTTCATATAAAAATATGCATGATTTCATGAGAAAATGATTTAAAAACCCAATTTTATGTTAGTTTCGAGTAAATGTGATAAAATAATTTTAAAATAGAAAATGCATGAAAAATAGTTTTATTTTACATTTTAATGCATATTTTAGTGTTTGACATAATTGTAGTAGTTTAGTTTTTGAAAATCATAAAAATTAGAGTTAAAATAGACTTAGTTTTGTATTTTCTAAAACATAGTCATTTTGAGTTGTTTTGTAAATAACTTTCTGAAGAGAGGTTTTTGAAATGCAATTTTACAAAAAAGAGGGACTTATGGAGAAAAGTTCAAAATTATAAATATCATACGTAGGGGGAAGAGAGGCTTGTCTTCTCTTCCTTGCCTAAGCCTTCTCTTCTTCCCCTTCCTCTCCACCTCTTCTTACCTCTTCTTCTTCTTCTCCCTATTTTCCCCTCTTTTTCTCATCCTTTTTCCGGTGGAGAATTCCGGCAATGGCTGAAGCAAGATAGAGGATTCCAACCTCTCTTCCCAACCAAGTCTGTAAGTGTATCCTTCTTTCTCTACTTCTCCTTTCTTCCCTCTTCCTTTTCTCATTTCTGAAAATTAGATTTAATTCATTTTAGCATGTATGTCTGTTTTTTTGTTGTCCTGATCATCAATGTTTTTAGTTCATTTTAATAGTGCATCAGTGTTTGGATCTACGAATGGCATTATGTTTTCTAAAAAATTTTTAGCAGCATCATTAAGTTGATTTTACAGTAGTAGTAGTATTTTACAATAACATCAATTCGGTCATTGCAGAGCAGAGCATCATCAGAAGGTAAAAGTTCTTAATCTCATCAATTTTTCGTGTTTGCCGATAATGAAGTGATAGAAATCCATCGATCAAATATCTTTCAATCGATCGAATGTCTGATCAACTTCCATTGCAGTGTTTTTAACATCAGAAAGAAATCAGATATCTGGATTGATATCAGAAAAAGAAGGAAATTTATTATGTTGATCGTTGTGATTGAAATCTGAGTTTCAGGAATTATTTTTTTTCCCAAATCAATCGAACTTGATTACCAGTGAAAATCAACTAAATTGATCTTCTGTATCAATCGGAGAACTGAACTAATTCCAGCCGATTAAAATTTTGTTGAGCTCTTTGCTGGCCGGAATCCATTTTTTTAAGCCAGACACTTCACATTTCCGGTAAAGATTTTTGACGTTGTTGTTTTCCGGTGAAGGATGTATATTGTTTGACATTTCCGATCAAGGCTGGAATTGTTTCCGGTGAGTGAGTGATTTCTGGAATCTACATTTTGCCAGCAATAGATTGCCTAATCTATCTGGCGATTTAACATTGTGGCTGAGCATTGCATCTCCGGTGGTTCTTGACATTTGCTGCATCTACCGGAAATCCTTGCATAAACTGTGAAATTGTGAATTTCTGTCACTATTCAGTATGGAATCATCAAGAATCCTTGTTAAGATCAACCGTGAAGCTGCTGGAAATCCTGTGTAAACTGTGTAAACCGTGAAAATCAGAAATTGGGCAATCTGTCTGTAATTTTCACTGTTCCTTTTCAGGCGAACTTCACTATTTCCAATAATCGTGTGTATTTGTTGAACTTCAATGCTTATTGTATAATGTTTAATGAAATGTAATTGGCCGGACACAATTTACTATTGAATTTTAATGCAAGTGTGTTAAATTTCAGTAACATTGATTAATGATTTTCACTAAATTGTTTTTGCTGAAATTCATTGCAATTTTGTTTAAACTTCACTGTTGGAATTATGTTGATAATTGTTGTTAGTTGGATTTCCGGAGAGTATTGTGGTTATTAAGATCAATTGAAGATTTATTTTGAAAAATAATTGAATTGGATTTTAAGAATGCTGTATTGACTGTTGTATGCAATGCTATTGACCTTTAGTTAAGTGAATAATGCTCTGTTAGTTGTTTAGTTAATTGCATTGTCGGATATTAGATGAGTGATAAATAATTATTAGTTTAGTTGTAACTTCATTCAGTTAGTTAAGTAATTACATTTAATTAGTATTTGATCATTAGAGCTACTCAGTAAAGAAAATGTTGTTAGTAAGATTTTGATTTTAAATTTAGTTATTAAAATTGATTAGTGAATTGTTATTAGGTTTAAATAGTTCATAGTATTTTAGCATTAGTATACTTTGCTTTGGGTATTCTCTATTAGTATCTTGTACTGCTCGTGTTCTTTTCATTTGTGCAGGATCGTACAGAAGTGGAGCGGAAGTGATTACACGACACACGAAGTGCAAGAATAGAAGAATTTTTACTTTTCAATTCAGAATTAGGAATTTAATTGGGTTTGTAAATATTGCACTTTACGCCCTCTGCGAAGGGTATTCATTTGTTGTAATAGTTAGTTGTTTTACTCTTCTTGAACATTTTACATTTCAATAATTTGGCAATAAAGATTAGTTTAGATTTGTGTATTTGAATACAAAATATTTCCGTTCCCTGAGTTCGACCCGGTCTCATCCACTAGTGAGAACCGGTTTTTATTATTTGATGTCTGGTTTTCACATGTTTTTCATATAGAAATCTTTTCAAAATTACAACGCTTTAAAAGAAGACATCACACACACACACACATATATATATATATAATGTCATTCAATCACGAGAACTAATATGCATGCATTAATAACTTAATAATTTCATTTCATGTGCAAAACCATTCATTTGAAGCATGTTTGAAGCATTGATAACTTATCATTCATTTTCATGTGCAAACTCATTTATTTGAAGCGTGTGTTTCATGATATAATTTCACATGGAAGTCTTAATCAAATTGAAAGTAACTTCATGCAAGCATGGATACAATCACACTACAAGAAAAATGTTACTTAGCGACGAAAATTTGCGATGGATTTTTTTCGTCGCCAATTTGTGACAGATTAGCGAGCAAAAACTATTTGTCGCTAACGTTTAAAATATTTGCAAAATTAGCGACGGAAATATCTCCGTCGCTAATTAGCGAGGGATTAGCGACAACATTAAAAAACACTACAAAAAAATGCTAATTAGCGACGGAATTAGCGAGGGAATTTTTCCGTCCCTAATTCGTCGCTAAGTAGCGACGGATTAGGGACGGAAAAATTTCCTCGCTAATTCCGTCGCTAATTTTCGTCCCACCTGAGGCGTGAAATTTTCCCTCCTTGCGTTCAAAATTTTTTCTCCCTTTGTTCCCCCCCCCCCCCGTTCAATTTAAACCATCCCCACTTGAGACGCTTCTCAGGACGCCAGAAGCCCCGCTGACGACGCGCACAAAGAGTCGAACCCCACCTATGAAGAAGTCGCAGATGGAGCCGCCGTGGCTTCACCGGAGCCGAGACATCAAGGGGGCGACGAAGAGGAGGCTGCTGTTGGGGAGCCACTGGAGCTTGCTGGAGTTGAAGAGAGTGACGACGAAGAGGAGGCTGCTGTTGGGGAGTCACTGGAGCCTGCCAGAGTCGCGAAGATCTGCGCGGAGTCGCGAAGATGTCTTAATCGTTGCTCCTCCCCTTGCAGCTCATGAAGATCCGCGCAGAGTCGCAGCTGAAGCTGAGCGCCCCCGCCGTGAAGCTCTTCGGCTGGTTCTCGTGGCAGACCTGAAACTTGAAGAGAGGAGCTCCCCCCGGAACGCGCCCTCGCCGTGAAGCTCTTCGGCTGGTTCTCGTGGCAGACCTGGAACTTGATGAGGAGCTCCCCCTAAATCCGCGCGGAGTCGCAGCCTGCCGGAACGCGCCAGTTCTGTGCAAAAAAAATTGCTCCTTGTCGGAGAACGCGCCGACAGCGAGCAATTTTTTTTAATTTTTTTTTTAAAATTTAACAATGGATTAGCGACGGATATTATCCATCGCTAATTTAAAATAGCGAAGGACTCACGATGGATCATATCTGTCGCTAATCCGTCGCAAATTAGCGACGGACTTAGCGGTGGATAAGTTCTGGCACTACTTAGTGTCAAAAAATTCTCGATGAAAGTTTTCAGTCGCTAATTCGATGTTAATCCGTAGCTAAACAGTTTAGCGACAGATTAGCATCAGATTAGCGACGAATTTAGGTCATCGCTAATCCACAAGTTTCTTGTAGTGTCACATCAAACATTGCAATACATTCAAATCATTCATATCAAAACAATGTCAAACATGTATTTACAACAAACACACTCTAATATCCTGCTAATTACTACCACAACTAGCATGGAATCCGAACTCAAAAAATAAGAACACTTCTATTTTTATACATTAAAATCATGCTTAGCATGATTTCCGAACTTCATCAAAGCAGTCCTAGATATCCACAACTAAGTGAGTGTGTGAACAGAAAATTGTTGCATCCAAGAAATTAAATAACCTGTGATGCGCATGCATCACTTACTCACCACGAGTATTTACCTGATTTGCATTGCTTTTGTCACTTACTCATCACGGGTCGCGGGGCACAAGCAGGATCCATTGCGGAATCTGCAGGAGACACTGCGTTAAAATAAAGTTTATTACCCGATGACAAGGGAGGTGACACCCCCTGTCAGAAACGAGACCGGACAGGGAGACACAACCCTCTGTTGAAAGCAAGACAAGCAGGAGCGCTGCCCCTGTCAGCAGTAAGGTCAAGGCAGGGAGTGAAACCCACTGCCAAAACATTCACAGAAGGCAGGGGTGGGACCCCCCAAAGGGAAGCATTAGGAGGCAGGGGTTGAGCCCCCTGTCGGGAATCAATCATGAGGTAGGGGGTCTCTCCCTCTGCCGAGGCAAAATTTCCCGGTAGGGGGTTCCACCCCTTGTCAGAAAAACAGACAAGGGGCAGGGGGCTTCACTCTCTATCAAAATTATCGAGGATGGGGGGGGAGGGGGGAAGCCACCCCTTACCAGGGAAAACAAAAGGGCAGAGGGCTTCTCCCCCTGTCGAAATTTTCGAAGACAGGGGGGCAAAGCCACCCCCTGCCAGGGAAGATAAAAAAGCAGGGGGCTTCTCCCCATGCCGATCATAATGAGGACAGAGGGACAGAGCCCCACTGCCAGAGAAGTCAAGAGGATAGGGGGCAAAGCCCCCTGTCGGCATTCGAAAGCATAGGGGCAAAGCCCTCTGTCCTGCCGGAGATCGGTGCAAGGGGAGGGTCTGACTGAGGCGATCAGGGTCTCTGCTAGCCCCCACCGAATACAGAGGGGTGGGGAGGGCCCAACAGTGGCTATCGGACCTATGTTGGCCCTCTTGCAACCATAGGGGGAAGGGTGAGGCTCTGACAGAGGTTGGAGACCCTCTGTCGGACCATCGACAACCCTTATTTCAAGAGGAAAAAGCAAGGGGGAAAGGGAGAGGGTTATCTACGGGAGGCGCCGACGAGAGGTCGCTGGCAGGGTCATCGCGGGCTAGGGATGTCGGCTCATTGAAAAACGCAGAGGAGCAACGAGAGAGAGAACATGAGAGGGAACAAGAGAGGAGGTCGTCAGACAGGACTCATCGGAAAATAGTGAGGGGGAGCAATGAGAGAGGGAACGAGAGAGGAGGTCGTCGGGCGACGGGCGGGTGACGGGAGGTCGACGGGCGGGCAATGGGAGGTCGACGGGTGGCAGGCGGGCGACAGATGAAACAGAAAGGGAAAAGAGGCTCGCATTAGGGTTTTACGGGAGAAATTAGCGACAGAACAATTTCGTCTCTACTCTATCGCTACTTGGCGACGGAGTAGCGACGAAAAATTTCTGCCGATGATCCATCATTAAAGTGTGAAGGAACTTGAGACATAATTTTTTCATCGTTAATTTGTCGCCAAGTAGCGATGAAAGTTTTTCATCGCTAATTACGCAAATGTTATTGATGGATAATTTTCTCTAGCTAATCTGTCATAAATTGGCGATGAATTATTTTTGTCGCAAACGTCCGTCGCTAATTAAAGTTTTCCTTGTAGTGTACCAGACCCGGGCTCGACTTGAGTTCCGATTAACGCTCAAATTTTTAATGTAAAAATGATACAAATATTATTTTATCAGGTATAGTCGAGGTCTGGTTCATGTAGTTTTTATCCGTTCTGTGATTTTTCTTATTCATGTAGTTTTTATTAGGTCTGGGTATGATTTTTCTTATAATAAACCCAATTAAACCCACGTTCAGATCTAAAAAACTGATTCAAGTCTCGTTTCACATGGGTCTCAACCAAACCCGAGCCGTTGACACCCCTATACGTGCCACCATAATAAGGGTGAATATTGGAAAAATCACCATTGGGTGATTTTTGGTATGACCTGATCCGTTCTAAGTGACAATCCAAGAGAAGTCTGAAAATCAACTGAGTCTGATTGTTTCTTTCCTCTCAAACTCGCCACCATATCTGATTTTTTCTTTTTTTATCATGATACTACAATATTATCACTTTGTTGATGTGATATTTACATTTTTAGATATTTTTCATGTTGTTTCTTATATATTTTTTAAAATATATTAATATTTTCTTAAGAAGAACACTTCTTTAAATTATAGCAAGATTTTTCTTCGCTGAGAAAATCCTGATAACGAGATCTGTAACTATGGTTTGTATGTGGCTTGTGTTATGTGTCGTGGACACCATGCACTTGGGCAACTTGGCCAAGTGCTGACCTTAAACAAAATCAGGCTTTGCAGTTCTTCTCTATCTCATCAAGTTAATTGTGCGTCTCATTCTTCCTCTTTCAATTTCACAATCATTTCAAACATGACCAAGTTCACAAGCTTCAATATTCCAATTAATGAGAAGCTTTTCTAGAGTTTTTTCCCACAATCATTCCTATCTTATATATAGACAAAGCCCAAAAACATTTAATTTTCCAAAATTGTCCTTACATTTGAATTAACAGCATAAATGCAGCCTTGGTCACATGACTCCAGCTTATAGTTACCTTAAGCAGGGATGGCAGTCGACCGGGGCGGGGCGGGTGCGATGGACAAGCTCTAAACTCCCGCCCCGTCTCAAAATTTTACCTTCCATCCCCGTAGCAGGTTTTGATTTTCACCTTCATCTCCAATCTATTTATCATTTAATGTCCTTCGTTCTCGTCCTAAATGGAGTGGGTTAGAACATATCCCCTTTTCCTCCCTATACAAGATTTACATGGTCTTTCTTTAAGAGCCGTTAGAGGAAAGAGAGAGGAGAGAAAGGGGGTTCGTTTTTAGGGTTATGAAATAGGAACTTAGGGTTAGAAATATATATATATATATATATATATATATATATATATATCAACAACAACAACTAGGCCTTTATCCCAAAACAATTGGGGTTGGCGATATGAACCAAAAAAGAAAATCATTCTGGGTCTTCCACATGAATCCTTCTCCTCCAATCATTTTTATCCAATGCCATGTCCTCGGTGAGGTTCAAAGCATTCATTTTATAATAAGGGTATATTAATAATTTTATTATCGAGGATTAGGGATGGGTCAGGGTAAGGCAGAGTGGGGCAAAGATAAAAATAAGTTCATCCCCGCACAGGTTTTTATTTTCACCTCCATCTCCGGTCAATTCTCCGTTTCATATCTTTCATCTCTGCCCCAAACAGAGAGAGCGGGTTGGGACAGATCCCCGTTTTCCCACGGTCTACTGCCATCCCTAACCTTTAGAATGGTTTTCGTATGGTTGACGAAAAGGAGATGATTTTAGAAAATGGAATAAGAGAAGGATTTTTGGAAAATGATTCACTTCGGAAACCGATTTTAACAGTGGTTGTGAGTATAATGATGATTGTGCCTTAGGTCCACCACCTTATCTTATCTACCCATTGGATTGGCCCGGATGCAGTGGACCAACATGCAAGCCCACTTGCCATATTCATGAAGGATGATCCAAGTTATGCAGTGGCTTTTCCTTTCTAGAATTGCCATTGCTGTGCAGCTAGGTATGGGCTCAGACCAAGCAGGTCAAGGCTAGGTTGGACTTTCCGACGGATCAGCAAACCAGCACCCACCAAGATGCTACCACATGCTGTATAGGACCCACTTGAAGATGTCAGTGGGTCCCAAAACCGCTTGAAACGTGTGATATATGTATTACAAGTGCATGGGCTAAAACGTGATATAGGCATTTACATCAAGAAAACAAAAAGTGAAAAACATGGTGGTCTGAAACACTTGCTAGATATTGCCTTTCATCTCTAGTTTCAAAAGAGCTATATATGTATGTATAGGGGAATGAAAACCCTCCCAAACCTTTCCAATGAAATTTTATTGATGTTTTTTTCAAAATTCTGACCATACAAATGTGTTCTGCATGATTGATTTACTATAAATCGACACTTGGATCGTGAATTTTGGATAGGAAAAAATAGTATTTGGAGCAGTGTTGTGAGAGGCGTACGCCTCAGAGGCGAGGCGCACGCTCAAGGTACTGAGTCGTTGCTGTGATGCGCCCCTCATCAACCTCCGACCAGTTGTGACCACCGACCACCGGAGTTGCTGTGCTGCAGCTGCCGCTCAGTCTTCTCCGACCACCGGATGACCGGCATATCCCTCGCTTCCGTACCAGCTGGGCGGGTGGTCCTTCTCTTACTGCCTCCCCTCCCACCGCTTCACTTCCATTCCAGTTGTGAGAGGCGTACGCCTCAGAGGCGAAGCGCAGGCTCAACGCCTCGCTTCGCCTCATCGCATTTAACAACCTTGATTTGGAGAGCTTCAAAAATTTATGAAAATTGTACACCGTTGATTTTGAAACTTATCAAAACCTCTCCATGCATTGGAATCAAATGCTCCAAGAACCTATTCTTATAAAAAGAAGCATATATAGATCACATCTGTACAGCCAGAATTTTGAAAAAAATACCAAAAATCCAGTAAAATATCCATTATCAAGATTTTTATTTTCTTATATATATATATATATATATATATATATATATATATATATATATATATATATATATAGGGCTTATAGCTTTATACCAGTTTACCAACTCTTTTATACCAACTTGTACTAAAGCATAAAATTTTCAAGTTCGTACATAGTTTTGGAGATCTACCAACCAGGGGTGGAGCCAGGAATCTAAACTAGGGTGGGCAGACACATTGTAACATTTCTAAGTATGTACATATATTTGTGTGTTGTGTAACTCAATCCTAATCTAATAAAAAATAATAAAATTCAAATTCAATTTAGGGTTCCACATTAGGATCCAAATATATGCAGAAGATGTATCTTGTTAGCTATCTTATGCTAACAGGATCCAAATCCTGTTCTATCAATTTTCCATCTAAATATGAAATCTGATTGAAAAGGTAGAATCCAATAATGTTAGATTTAATAATGATCACATCTGATAATCTGTCCCTTTTAGACATGTTATATGTGCAGAGTTGTAGAACAGGGTGGCATATGGGTTGGGTTTTGGCTGATTCGGTTAAGTGGGTCTAATTTCAGATGCCGATCTTACTCCAAACACATGATAGAATTATGAATCCACATGTGAATCCATCATCTAAAAAAAATGGATCAAGCATATTGGCCATTTCAAAAATATATAAAAGCATTGGATTACTTCTTTTGAATAAGTTTATTTACTTGTTAAAAAGGTGCTTTAAATATAAATCACACAATTCAGAGGAGAGAGAGAATTGTAAGCTAGTAAATTTAATTTTTGAAAGTGGTTTAAATGAAAAGCATAAAAATAAAAGAAGTGGGTATATATATATATATATATATATATATATATATATATAGAGAGAGAGAGAGAGAGAGAGAGAGAGTGAGTGAGTGTGTTGCAGCCTATTGAATATATATATATATATATATATATATATATATATATATATATATATAGAGAGAGAGAGAGAGAGAGAGAGAGAGAGAGAGAGTGAGTGAGTGAGTGTGTTGCAGCCTATTGAATGTTTGTCCAAGGAGAACTCAATTCCTTTTTTTTTTCTTTAATGAAGAGAACAGCCTTTATGGAAGTCTTTCACTTGGCTAAAGCTGAGAAATGGTAGGCACAAGTCTGACAAAGAGTAAAAGCTTACATAATGCCAAAACCCCAAAAAAGAAAAAAGAAAAAAACATTATATTACCCAACACAATGTTTGGGTCAGGGTGGTCCACCTTGAAGACCTTGTTGGAAATTTCCAGGGTGAGCACCATAGTGACAAACGTTTTATTTTTTGGCCAAATCCTATTTTTAAAAAACTCGCAAGAAATTGAAAATTTTTCATAAATCTTGTGTTTTTTCGGCAAAATCTTGGCAATAAAAAATTAATTAATTAATTAATTAATTATTTTTTTATAAGAAAATATTAATAAAAATTATTTAAAAATAAAAATATATGGGTTTTTTCATGATAAATAGTCGTTTAAAACATAAATGTCATGTTTAAATCGCAGTATTTATGTTTTATCATAAATCTCACGATATTTTTAAAATCTCGTGAGAAATTGTCATTTTAAACTTTCAGGCAATTTCTCACGATATTATCATGAGATTTTCATAAATCTCGCGATACCCCTGGCTCCCCCCTGCTACCAACATTGAGAGAGAGAGAGAGAGAGACCTAGTCACTTGAATTTAAAAATTTACGTAGCATTCAGCAGTTCTAGTGGGTAATGGGTTCCATCCTACACTCAATCCTAGACGTTGTCCACATTTTCACCTGGACGTGGATTGATCCTAACCGTTCACATCCTTCACCTGGACAGCTAGGATTGACCTAAGGATGGAACCCATCCTATATCAAAGTACTGAATCCTTTTTCTTTTTCTTTTTCTTTTTTTTTTTGAAAATCACATAAATTTGAACCAGAACCGGTGGTGATTTTCAATATCCAAAACACAAGACATGTCCGTACCATCAAAAGCCCTGGTGATGTGGAAATGCCCAATAAGAAAAAGCTCTAGGGTACCAAAATGCCTTTGAAAGGAGCGTAAAAAACTCCCCATGTGGTGCTCTGTGCCTAGGGTTGTGAACCAGCCGGTTTTACCCGGACCCGACCTGGACCAAACCTTATAGGGTTAAATAGAAAAACTTGAGTTTGACCGATTAATACATAGGCCCAGGTATAGTTTGTGAAATTTTATACCAGACTCGGGCCCAACCTGAGTTTCGATTAAGACCCACAATTTTTCAATGTAAAAATAATAAAAAATATTATTTTATCGAGTATAGTCCGAGTCTAGCTCATGTAGTTTTTATTGGATCTGGGTATGATTTTTCTTATAATAAACCCGATTAAACCCACGTTCAGATCTAAAAATCTGATTCAAGTCTGGTTTCACATGGGTCTGAACCAAACCCGAAGGTTGACACCCCTATACGTGCCACCATAATAAGGGTGAATATTGGAAAAATCATCATTGGTGGTGATTTTCAATATCACCTGATCCGTTCTAAGTGACAATCCAAGAGAAGTCTGAATATCAACTGAATCCGATTGTTTCTTTCCTCTCAAACTCGCCACCATGTCTGATTGTTTCCTTTTTATCATGATACTGTAATATTATCACTTTGTTGATGTGATATTTACATTTTCAGATATTTTTCATGTTGTTTCTTATATATATTTTAAAATATATTAATATTTTCTTAAGAAGAACACTTCTTGAAATTATCGCAAGATTTTTCTATGCTGAGAAAATCTCGATAACGAGATCTGTGACTATGGTTTTTACGTGGCTTGTGTTATGTGTCGTCGACACCATGCACTTGGGCAACTTGGACAACTTGGACAAGTGCTGACCTTTCACAAGCATTTCAAACACGACCAATGACCAAGTTCACAAACTTCAATATTTCAATTAATGAGCAATTTTTCTAGAGGTTTTTTTCACAATCATCCCTATCTTATAGACAATGCCCAAAAACATTTGATTTTCCAAAATTGTCCTTTCATTTAAATTAATAGCATAAATGCACTCTTGGGTCACATGACTCCCACGTTTAGTTACCTTAAGGTAGGGATGGCAGTGGACCGGGGCGGGTGCGAAGGACAAGCTCTCTACCCCCGTCCCGTCTCAAAATTTTACCTTTCATTCTCCTATCGGGTTTTGATTTTCACCTTCATCTCCAATCCATTCATAGTTTCATGTCCTTTTCTAGTCCCTAATGGAATAGGTTGGACAGGATCTCCTTTTTCTTTAGATAAAAGATTTACATGTTCTTTCTTTAGATAGAGCCATTAGGAGAGCGGAGAGAAAGGGGGTCCTTTTTTAGGGTTAGGAAATAGGAACTTAGGGTTAGAAATATATATATATATATATATAATTTAAATATTATTTTATAAATAATAAAAGTATATTAATAATTTCATTAACGAGGATCGAGGATGGGTTGGGGCAGTACGGAGTAGGGCAGAGGCAAAAATAAGTTCATCCTCTCGCGAGTTTTGATTTTCACCTCCATCCCTAATCAATTCTCCGTATCGTGTCCTTCGTCCCTACCCCAAATGGGGTGGGTTCGGATAGATCCCTGTTTTCCCCAGTCCACTACCATCCCTAACCTTCAGCATGGTTGACGAAAAGGGCTTTATTTTCAAAAATGGTACAAGGGAAGGATTTTTTTTTTTTTGTGAAGAAGGAAAACCCTAACCCACAACCGAGTCACTTAATGGGATAAGGGAATGCCTGTTATCGATTTGCCTTATAAGAGAGAGACGATCTTTCCGTTAACATTAAAGGTGAATCACATGAAACATGACCAACTTTCCAAGAACTCTAATTTTTTGTAATATTATTGGTAAAAGCTAGACCCAAGGGGTTTGGTGTAGTGGGATGGGGCCTAGGCAGTTTGACGGGCAGCCTAGGTTCAAATCTCATGGGCATCATTCCCCCTGCGTAAGCTAAAGCTTGACGACTCCTTGGGGTCAAGGGGTAAGCCCTCAAAGTTTTACGTTGACAGGACAATGACCGTAAGTGCGACAGGCTGAGCCAGCACGGCTAAATCTTTGCGTCTGGGGCGGTTAATTTCTCCTAGTAAAATTAAAAAAATAAAACATTATTGGTAAAAGATACAGAGGCCATAGACTTGGGCAAGGTTGATTCAAGTTGTGTAAGATCGAAGCATGCTATGCTTATCTTTGATAAGGGTACTGTTAGAGATAATTTAGAGTTACTAGAGATTGTTGTCTAGTTTAAATTAGATTAGGTTATGATTTGATTTAGATAGGAGGGATTCTCTTATCAAAAAAAAAGTTGTTGACATAAATTTCTCATCTACAAATGAGTATGTGGTTCACTTCTTTTCTCATTAAAGAAACCCAAGTACATTCAAGGAGACCAACAGGATATGATAGAAACATTTGTCACTACATCCAGGTTGGTAGGTCAGACGTCTGACTAAAGTCTGTGCTGTATGATCATAAATAGGGACGGCAGTGGAGTTGAAACGGGCCTGCTCTGCCCCTCCTCTTCCAGTTTGGACCGGGGATAAAAAGACGTGAAACATGAATGGAGGTGGGGATGGTGGTTAAAATCAAAATCCATGCAGGGATGAACTTACGCTTTCGCCCACCTTATCCTGATCCCCGCCTCACCCCATCTCCAATCCTTCCTTAGGGATGGCAATGGACCGAACAGAAACAGAGCCCCGCCCTGCCTTACCCCGTTTGGACCAAGGATGGAGGACATGAAACCGGGATGAAGGCAAGAATGAAGGTTAAAATCAAAACTCGTGCAAAGATGAAGACAAGGATAGAGGGCAAGATTTTGAGATGAGGCAAGGGTGGAGACCTTGTCGGCCGCCCCGCTCTGATCCACTGCCATCCCTAATCATAAAGTGACAGGTTTCATTGCTCTCACCTGCTAACCGTGGCCCTCCCATCTACCTCAAGAAGACCTCCTTCAATGTCAAGCACCAAGAACACCACCCAACTACTCATTAAATTCCTCATTAAATAGTTACATCATGGTGGTTCCCCCATCACAACCTTCAGCCCATATGCTTTATAAAATATCTATTTCCTTCCCCATCTATGGATCAAAATTCAACAGCACTCCCACAATCCACAATGACCAAAACGCCCTTGAAAGACAACTTATTCCACCATGCGGGATGGACGGCTGACAGCTCTTGACCACACTTAGATCTTCAAATGCTTGTAACATTGATTGGTACCATGGTTAAGAGTAACCGTCCATCTCACACTGAGATGATACATGAGAATGCCATAAGGTAACTGCAACTATACTTGTCCTGAGGCGTAGAACTTTCTCCCTTGTGTAGTGCACCACTTCAATTATTCGTATTAGTTGAAGATTGGGGACAATAAAAATATACATTAAACTCCCAACACCCACTATAGACTCGTCCACATTCACTGACAAAGTTGCTGATCGTGTATCATACTTCAAACTTTACTATTGAAAGTGAAAAACTCTACTTGGTCATCCCTCATATTAATATATTGGGAGGTACTGCGGTCTCTATAATCTTAGACTTCCCCTCCCAAGAACAAAACACGGATCCCATCATTTGAAATAGGATAGGTTCCATCGTACATAAAATCTTAGTCATTCATTGGATGGCTAGGATTGAATGTATGATGAAACCCATCCTATTTCAAATGATGGGATCCGTGTTTCCCAACAGTAACATCATTTTACTCTAGACAGTTGGGGACTCTTTAAGTTTCTTTCCCCTGTCAAACTCCCTCTCTCTCTCTAG
Organism: Nuphar pumila; assembly: GCF_984573655.1. NCBI lineage: Eukaryota > Viridiplantae > Streptophyta > Magnoliopsida > Nymphaeales > Nymphaeaceae > Nuphar > Nuphar pumila. Next base: position 178,336,036 of record NC_143249.1, on the reverse strand, counting down.
TCTTTAAATCCTCATCCTCAAAGTACAATCTAGAGAGAGAGAGAGAGAGGATGAGGGGGCTGGTTTTCTTCATGCTGCTCTTAGCCATTGTGTGCCTCTCTTCTGCTGATCTCTCAAACGATGAGAAGCAGAAGTGCCAGTCAGAGGTCCAAAACTTGATGGAATGCCTTTCCTTCGCACAGAAAAGTAGTGATGAGCCCTCCAGCAAGTGCTGCACACAGCTCTCAGGCATAAGGGAGAGGGACGCCGCGTGCATGTGCTACCTCTTGGAGCTGAGCTTGAGTGGTAAAGACTCCTTTAAGGACCTAAAGCTCGACAGCAACAGGATGCTCCAGCTCCCCTCCGTCTGCAACCTCAAGAACAGCTCCATCACCCTCTGCCCAAGTAAGCCCCTTAGCTCCCCACACCTCTTCTTTTTTTGATGACGAGGAACCCTCGCCGAGAACCGGGTTACTTGATGGGCTCGCCAGTCACCCCCTGCGAGATAAACCTTGGGTGGGGTCACCAACACCCAAGCCCTTACTGGTGCACCCTCCCACCCAGTGAGAGTCGAGCCTAAGGATTAAGGTGTCAGTATCTTCTCCTGAAGCCCACTGCCACTCGAGCTCCCCTCACCTTTTCTAAAACCCTACTTCCATTTTCAGCCCTTCTCTCAAGATGGGTGGTGCACACTACCATCGCTTTCACAAGGGTCCTATTTCCTATGGAAGAGAGTCTAGCAATGAAACAATCACTCCGATGGGAAAAAAAATTGGATATGCTCGTGGGGATCCAAATCCACACAAAAAAAGTCATCCAAGCAGGCCATGTTGACCAAATCTAACCCCATAGATGTGTTCAACATCGCTCATTTAGTAGGGATCAACCTTTGGATTGTATTTTTTTTTTTTTTACATAAAAGAACACGGATTTTTTTAGGACTAAACATTTAGTATATTACCACCGAGGTGGTATCCCATGTGGTAAGCAGGGTCCTGTGCCAAGCTGAAGGCTCAGTTTCGAATCTCTCTGGACATGGGGCTTAAGAGATATCTGGTAGGAGTCTCCCTAACCCGAGCTTGCCTATCAAAAGAACAAAAAAAAACACTTAGTATATTGTATGCCATTGATTTTTGAATCCTTAGAAAAAATGATGCTGGAAAAAACATCATGGAAGGACAGATCCCATCTGAACCAAACATGTGCATCTCATGAAAGGTCCAATCTGAAAAAAACCAATGGTTTTTACTTCCCAAGAGCTTAGGGGTTTTGAACCCAAGTGTGTGTCCAATATTTTTCCCAAAATTAATTTGATGTAGCATTTGGACAACTAAGTGGGTTGGGATATACACAAGAAAGTCCAACCTGCCCTCTTGAGAATGGAGCCCAGTTTCAGAAGGGGTTTCCCATCTAAGTGAGTTGGGAACCACACGAGCAAGTCCAATGGACCGTCCATCTAAGGATGGACGCTCCATGCTGAAGGTTCCACAACCTTTTGGTTTCACGGTTTCTATACAGCAAAATAGCACAAACTCCAATTATCTTTTTCGAATAAAACGTTAAAACCCAAACAAACAAAATAAACTCTTATATAGAGGATGATGATGTACGGTGACGCGTGGGCGGTTGATTTTTAAAGCCCTTTAAAAACCTGGTTACATGTCAAAATCTCATTTGCCACTAAACAAATCATGTAGTTCGTTCTAAAAATAATGACAATATAGGGTGGTTTATAATCTCCCACGTTTATGCTCGGGGGGTTTGAATGAGCACCACGTATATAAGCACATGGGGCCCATATTCCCATGTATGTTGACATCACTTAGCATTGGAGTCTAGTGCGGTTGCAAAGACTTAAGTATCCTTTCTTGCTATTCTTATCATAAAACGACGGTTTGAAAAAATAACAAAAATGCCCTTTATTCAAAAAAGAAAAACAAACGGTTCAAAAAAAGGACAAACATGTCCTCTATCTAGAAAGTTGAGAATGATGTTGACTCTTCAAAGTCTACATAATGAAATGAACCTTAATCGTTTCGTCGATGGTGATCCGACGAAACGATGGTGAGCCGGTGATCCGATGGTGATCTGGCTTAATGAACCCGAGCCACCAAAAATGTCTATTTGAACTTTTTATCATCGTCTTCTTCTTCTTCCTTCTCCGTAAAACACTGTAAAACCCTCACACTCTCTCTCCCTTCTCTTTCTGCTTCTGTGCACATCCAGCAGACGATCCTACATTGCTCCATCAAACACTAACTGACCTGCACACTAACTGTAGCATCGTTCAACTTGATGAGTTGTGGAGCCTGATTCAGAGTTTTTGCCCTTACAAGAGGGGGGTTTGGGGGCTCCTCCCAGCGTGGGTAGCATAGTTTTTGCCCTTACAGGAGGGGGGTTTGGGGGTTCTTTCCAGCGTGGGTAGCATCATTCAACTTGATGAGTTATGGAGCCTGATTCAGAGTTTTTGCTTTTACAGGAGGGGGGTTTGGGGGTTCCTCCCAGTGTGGGTAGCATAGTTTTTGCCCTTACAGAAAGGGGGTTTGGGGGCTCCTCCCAGCGTGAGTAGCATAGCTTTTGCCTTTATACAGGAGGGGGGTTTGAGGGCTCTTTCCAGCGTGGGAAGCATCATTCAACTTGATGAGTTGTGAAGCCTGATTCAGAGTTTTTGCCCTTACAGGAGGGGGGTTTGGGGGCTCCTCCCAGCGTGGGTAGCATAGTTTTTGCCCTTACAGGAGGGGGTTTGGGGGCTCTTCCCAGCGTGGGTAGCATCATTCAACTTGATGAGTTGTGGAGTCTGATTCAGAGTTTTTGCCTTTACAGGAGGGGGGTCTAGGGGCCGTCAACATGAGTTGTGTTATTTGAGTTGCACAACACAGAATAATAGGGGTCTGGTTTTTAGTTAAAATAAGGAATGAAATGACCATATAAACCGCTGAAAATTTACAGAAATAAACTAGACTCAATAACGAAGACACCATTTTTTACGGATTTGGAATATGACCTTCGGTTAGGGAGATATGACCCTGACAAGTTGGTCCTAATTCGGGTAGCGATTTACAGCGATTTGCTTACTGAATAACACTACAAATCGCTATAGTAATTTACGGAAGACACTACAAATCGCTATAGTGAGATCCAACAACACTATAAATCGCTGTGGGGCTCGATGGAGACCCAAAAATACTACAAATCGCTATAGTGATTTGCGGAAGACACTAAACATCACTGTTGGAAGATCGAATAATACTATAAATCGCTGTGGGGCTCGATGGAGACCCCAAAACATTACAAATTGCTATAGTGATTTGCGGAAGACATTACACATCGTTGTTTGAAAACCGAATAACACTATAAATCATTGTGAGGCTCGTTGGAGACCCGAAAACACTACAAATCGTTGTAGGAAGGCCCGATAATACTACAAATCGTTGTTAGAAGATCGAACAACACTATAAATTGCTGTGGGGCTCGTTGAAGACCCAAAAACACTATAAATCACTATAGTGATTTGCGAAAAATACTACAAATCACTGTTGGAAGACCGAATAACACTATAAATCACAATGAGACTCGTTGAAGACCCGAAAATACTACAAATCGTTGTAGGAAGGCCCGATAATACTACAAATCGTTGTTAGAAGATCAGACAACACTATAAATCGCTGTGGGGCTCGTTGAAGACCCAAAAACACTACAAATTGCTATAGTGATTTGCGGAAGACATTAAAAATCATTGTTGGAAGACCGAATAACACTATAAATCGCTGTGAGGCTCGTTGGAGACCAAAAAACACTACAAATAGTTGTAGGAAGGCCCGATAATACTACAAATCGTTGTTAGAAGATCGGGCAACACTATAAATCGCTGTGGGGCTCGTTGAAGACCCAAAAACACTACGAATCGCTATAGTGATTTGCGAAAGACACTATAAATCGCTGTTGAAAGACCGGATAACACTATAAATCGTTGTGGGGCTCGTTGAAGACCAAAAAATACTACAAATCGTTGTTGGAAGGCCGAATAACACTATAAATCATTGTGGGGCTCGTTGGAGACCCGAAAACACTATAAATCATTGTAGGAAGGCTCAATAATACTACAAATCGTTGTTGGAAGACCGGACAACACTATAAATCGTTGTGGGGCTCGTTGGAGACCCGGCAACACTAAAAATCGTTGTAGGGGAGTCATTGAAAAAATCATGGGAAAGAAACAGAAAAAGAAAAATAGAAAAATCGTAGGAAGGGGTGTTATCCACAGCTCATCAAGTTGAATGATGCTATCCACGATAGGAGGAGCCCCCAAACCCTCCTCCTATAAGGGCAAAAACTCTGAATAAAGCTCCACAACTCATCAAGTTGAATGATGTTACCCACGCTAGAAGGATCCCTCAAACCCCTCTTTCTGTAAGGGTAAAAACTTTGAATTAGGCTCCACAACTCTTCAAGTTGAATGATGCTACCCACGCTGGGAGGAGCCCCCAGACCCCTCTTCTGTAAGGATAAAAACTCTGAATCAGGATCCACAACTCATTTAGTTGAATGATGTTACCCACGCTGAGAGGAGCTCCCAAACCCTCTTCCTGTAAGGGTAAAAACTCTGAATCAGGCTCCACAACAGTCAATGTGCAGGTCAGTCGGTGCTTGATGGAGCAATGTAGGATTTTCTGCTGGATGTGCACAGAAGCAGAAAGAGAAGGAAGAGAGAGAGTGAGAGGGTTGATGTTCATGGCCTCCTCTAGGGGAGATTTCTTTCTCGGATAATCCTGCAGTGCAGAGACTGGGTCTTAAATAATCATCTTCGGGGCACTTAAGTCTTTACAACCACTCCTTTTCTAGAATCGTCATTTTTTTTGCACCAGTGGAGGAGAGGGTACTTAAGTCTTTGCAATCGCATCAAACTCCAATGCTAATTAATGTTGACAAACATGGGGATACGAGACGCACATGCTTAAATACATGGTGCTTTTTGGGACCCCGAGCATTAGATGCCTTGTTCGGGGGGTAACATATAACCTGCTTCGGAAAATAAACTACCTTCTACTCAATAATTCCATGGCTTCATTGGTACTAAATATAAATATAAATAAATATGGTAAATGTTTGCTTCAATCATTTGCATATACAAACGACTTAAGAAACTTAGTCTTTTCTTAACTTTTTAGTGTTTTACTTAATCTGACCTTGTAGGCAAATATTTGGTCATATCGACCCGGCCATCCAAGTAAGCTAGAAATCATAGGTGTGGTTAGTGTTGAACCAATCAGACCTCAAAGATGGATGCAGAATGGTCCAAATGCTAGGAACTGCTTCTTGGATCTTGGATCTTGTGTTTTTGATAAAAAATACAATTTTACAAACTGAGAGTACATAGCAGATTGGTTTTTTAAGGCTCACAAAACCATGCTTATGTGCCTTAATCAGACAATCCAAGAGCTGATTCTCACTAACCAAACCATGTAGATCACATATGTAAGGTTATTTTCATAAAAAGATCACATTTGCTCACATGGGCATTTCAACAAACCTGGAGCCACAGGATGCATGTCAAAACTTAAAAGCACCATAAGCAATGCATCTCATTAGGGTTTCCACAAAGCTCTAGGAAAGCATCTTTTCTAGTGTTACTGTAATTTGTATCAGTGGCATGACTCTCAATTCTCTATATGTTTGACAGAGCTGTTGAACTTATCGCCGAGCTCTCCAGAGTATGCCATTTTCTCCAACTTTACAGGTCAGTTTCTCAATGGCTTATGCTCTTCTCAATTTATGCTACTTCCAACATGTATCTATCTCAATATTACTCTCTTAAAATGTTGTGAAGTTTCCCAAACTGCATTATCTTGGTGTAGGTAATGGAACAAAGACATCATTAACACCCAGTGCAGGCGCCTATATGTACCATCCACGTTTCGATGGCTATGTTATTTATGCTGTCTTAGTTGCTGTATTTTTCTCTATCTTTCCAACCTGGCCATGAAAGCAGCAGAAATGAAGCTTTGCTTTTCTCTTACCTTCTGTAGAGGCCAGAGCAGCTCCAGATGATGTGCTTATTTGAAAATTGCGTCCCCTCTTCCTGTGAACTTTTTTAAGCAACCAAGTTAATGCTACGGGATCGTTTCACTTGATTGTTTGAGAAGATGTGGCTGAGGTTATTCAACTTGTCTCTATGAGACTTTCTGTTTTCCACAAAGAGTAATGGTTTCTTGACCTAGGTGTTAGTTTGAATAAATAAGTCTTCACAGCAGAGCCCTGCTGGCATGAAATGCTTTTTATAAGGTTTTATTTTCCAAAAATGCCTTCATTTTTTTGTTAATATCAAAGTACTTTTTAAATATGTTACAACTAGCAGCTTGAGATGATGGATGTTTGACTTGAAATCACTGTACCACAAGTGATAGTTTTGTTTTCCATCAAGAGGGCTGTAAACCAGTCGATCTCAGGTTGGGTATCAGATCAAGCTGATTCTGTATCAACTTGATTTGGGGCTTTTTACAAGCCTAAATGGAAATGACACCAGATCGGGTTTCAGACCCAACTGAGCACACGTTTAGATTTGGAATGCCCAGAACATCATTGTTATCTAAAATTAGGTACTAACACTTCACATTAGTGGATGTGGATAGAAAAATGAAGACCCAAACTCGTCTTGGAACAAGACTAAGGAACCATTGTCACAACTCAGTTTTGTTACCAATGTATGAAAGAAACATCTCTAAATTAGTATATTTAAGCTACATTACAAATTTGAGATTAAAAAAAAATGTGATCTCGTCAATGAAATAATTCAGGTTTCAAGCATTCTGATTTAAGAATTCCATTTTGTGGGCATATACTGCAAAAAAGGCATGGCATTAATAAAATTTTGCAGAGATGTTAGAAACAGCTACAAAATGAAGAAGAAAAAATGCATGTTATACAAAACAAAATTAAGGTGGATGAATGCATTCTTCCATGAGCACAAAAGGATTACATCATATTGAACTCCCAAAAGATGGGATTAATGAAGACTCTCAAGGAAAGAATACATGTGGGCACATGAAAGATTTTGGATCATAAGTTCCCCATGTAAGGATGATATGGCATGACGATGATTCATCCTTTGAAGAGGCAACTAAAGGACATGCTCCTTTCCGTGAAGGGTGAACAGATCAAATGCTTCAATCAAATACCATCAATCTAATAGCATGATGGCAACATATTGTGCGCAATAAGATATTGAGGCCATCCCAAACTTGGTGGTTGAAGATGATATTCTTGCAGAAAACTTGAAAACAGAGATACTGACGTTCTTTCAGGGAAACACTGTGTCACCATATTAAATTTCATTGATCAGGTTAGATATGTCCCACTTAGAATAAGACTGCGTGGACATAGAAGAGCATATGGCAGAGATCAGTTTATATAATGCAACACGCTTATGCTTTCCCTATGGGACGACAATAATTTTACTTTTCTCACGGCACTTCATTTTAGGCTCTGTTTTGGAGCTGGAGATGGAAGGGGAGATGGGGAGGAAATAAATGCTACCTACCCCATTTACCCTAATTGATTTTTGGAAGCCAGGTTTTGGGAGATGGGAAGGGTGATGGGAGCGGAGAAGAGAGTGAAGGTGGCCTTTTCAACTACATCCTCACAACATGTACTCCCATCACCGCTGTCATCTCCTCTCCAACACCGGCTCCCAAACAGAGCCTTACTTTCTGAAAAAGAAATCCAAGCAAGCTTACTGGTATCCAACTTTCTAAGGTCTTTTCCCATCAATTAATGCAACTTGGCATAAGAATACGAGTGGCATCATGATTTTATAAAAAAAATAAATCTCTTTCAGGTAACATATCTGTGGATATGTGAGAGTCAACAAGGAGATGTCTTTCTTTCAGAACCATCAGTTCATGAACAGTTACACAAAAGCTAAGCCAAAGAACAGCATATCCATTATATAAAAGAATAAGTAATTGATAAATTATTATCACTATAATGAAGAATATTTTGTTATCTTTTCCCTTCCCTTGTGCTCCAATGGAGGGAATTTGTCAGTTCTTATTTCCATTGTCATTTTTGCTTCCTAAAAGATGGATATACAAATTTTAGTTGTTTTAATTAGACTTTCTCATTAGTAACCTGAATACCCTATTAAGGTAATATTCATGTATGATGCAGTTATGTTGTAACGCCTCAAATTTTCAAAACAAAGCTAAGTTAAAATTTTCATGAATTTTTTTTTTTTTCTTTGCAACAGAACTTAGAAAAGCTTTTAGCAGCGGAATAAGATGATAACGAGTCGTCGATTTTAGAAAACTCCGAGCACGTTGCAGGTATGTGGCCAAGCAACTCATTGACCACCAAAGTGTTCCATTTTATCGAAAGCACATGTTTATTACAACACTACTGCTTAGAAAAGCAGTGAAGGTTCAATAAAAGGAAGCAGTACAAATCTGTCTAGAGAAACCCTGGAACTCGATGCCGCCTTGTTTCGCATATCGCCACGCAGGTTCAACACCTGAAATCTCCATTAAACGGGGTCAGAACCACTGATGGTCTGGTAAGTAGGCAAACACCTATCTATTCAACTCAAGTAAATGCATAGACCACTCAGGGTCGCAGTTCGTAATACGATGCTCAAGCCTCCATGACTTAGCGTATATCGCAAAAGCCTCATCAGGGCTATGAGTTGAACATCCACGCAAGTCTTCATGACTTCACATAAGCCTCTTCAGGGCTGTGAGTTAGAATAACCGCTTAAGTCTCTACGACCTAGCCTTGACTTCCTCAGAGTCACGAATGGATGTCTAGCTCAAGCCTTTATGCTTGGCACATCCGTATCCTACGAATCTAAGGACAGCTCTCCGAGCTTCACTTAGTCGTACGGATATCAATGGGGTTCTTTCCCAATCGGTACAGTAGTATACCGACCATGACACCTTCACAAAGGTTATGCAGGACTGACTCAACAACGTCATCCTCTCATACATTCAAAGTAGCGTTGTACCTAAGCTAATGCTTTGTTTCGATAATTGCACCTCCCCCTAGGCTTAGGGGACTCATATCTGGGCGACAACGCGACGATCTGGGGGTTGATTATTCTATGTATTTTAGATACCCCAGAGGCCTGTTGACCCCATCCCCCTAGTAGGACGGTACAGCATACCGGAAGAGATCCTTACTAGGTATCCGAATGCATTCTGCTACTGCAGTAGTTGGGTTCAATCCTTAGATATTTAAAGATAACCACGACCTCCATACCTCTGAGTGACGAAGGTCATCAATGAACTCTATCAGGTTCAGGTGAAATATATGTCACTCAAGGTTGCGCCATCACCGTCTTCCTCGGTGAGAAATTCTGAAAGGGGTCTGCCGGTCTTACAATTACTTGACGAACATTGCATGCCTATAGGGCAGCCTTTGAGAAGTATGTACCCGACCCCAATCAACCACACGGTTTTCACCGTGGAACAAAGGTTTTATTCATATGCATTCTTAACTCTGCTCTCGGCACTTCGGCCTTGACGAGCACTTCACCTCTTTCGGTGGAAACAACACACTCCGGCTCAGCGGCCCTTACGAGTCTGGTTGTCTGATAATTCTCAATGAGCATGCACATGACTCGATCTCTACGGATCGGCTACTCGGCGTATTTTTACGCAACGAGCTTAGGACCTCGTCAAGGTGCTATCACTACTTTGGCGCAACGACTCTTACAAGTATGGTGCCCTTGCAGGTGCCAGGGAAACGAGTCATTCTGACATTGTTCCAACAAAAGACATCATTGTGCCACTTAACTGGTTCTGACAGCTCTTCTGCCAACCATTCTGTTAATACCTTCTGTGCTCTACCGGCAGTGGTGCGACAAACCTTTCTACATCGTAGAAGGCGTTCCATAAACTGGGTAGCACTTCTGCTACGTTCTTTCTGAGTCATTCTTAGCTGCTTCAGGAATTTCAGCAGCACTTCCTCTCTTTAACGGAGAAAGCGTGCGTTTTCTTTTATCCATTTCAGCGGCATCTCCCCTCTTTGGTGGGAAATCGCTACGCTTAACTCGGGAAATGGATGCGCACCGTTGTGCGTACTTTGCATCCATCAAGGTTGCAGGAACCTTGGACCATAGCCAGGCCATACGTAATTGATTTAGTCTTTACGTAAAGAGCATTTTGCCAAAAGGCGAAGCCTTTCCAATAGGGGCTTCATTTGTCAAGCAGAATCTTGCACGAGGAGCGGTAAGGGAATCGCATTGGCGATTTGATCTTCATTTGAATGCTCACTTACGCGCCATATATGTAATATAAGCAGAAGCCTGTGCTTTATACAGTGGCGGCGTAAAGAAAATGCATATACTATTGTTCAGGGTGTGTAACTGAACGAAATATTCTACATATATAACAAAACAGGAGCCTTGGCATCGTTCGACGCGACGGCGTAAGTAAATACATTGCAGAAAGCAGGAGCTTTGGCATCGTTCGACGCGACGGCGTAAGTAAATGCATAATCGGAAGTACAGAAAGCAGGAAGCCTTGGCATCATACGACGCGACGGCAAAGGTAAATTACATAGCCTGTGCGATATAAGACGCGTCAGCAGAATCAGCAGATATACACATAGATCTGTATCCAACGATAGTTACGAGGCGAGCGAGTGAACACCGAAGTGTCCTAGAGGGCTCAACCAAGAACTAGGGTGAGATACTATTTTGAAGAACGCATATACTGCGTATTCGAACATATATATCCGACGATAATTATGAGGCGAGCGCGTGAACACCGAAGCGTTCTAGAGGGCTCAACCAAGAACTAAAGCAAGATACTACTTCAGAAAGTATATGCTATATACAAACAATCAAATACTTGAGAGAGATGGTTTAATGAAGCGAACTTACTTCAATTTGCGGAAGAAACGACTTTGGTTGCTTCAAATGCTTCGAACGAGGCTCGACTTCGAAAAAGGATCAACTTCGAACTTCGGACGAAAAAGGACTTGGACTTTGACTTTGAACCAAACCAGGTTCAAGTCAAGTCAACTGGGTTTGGACTTAGGTCAAGTAGGTTCAGACCTAGATCAGGTGGGTTAGGACCAGGTCAGGCAGGCTCAGACCAGGTCAAGCAGGCTCAGGCTAAGTCAGGCAGGCTCAGACCAGGTCAGGTGGGCTCAGGTGGGCTAGGCTAGGTAGGGGAGGTTTGGGAAAAGGAAGAGAGAGAGAGGGGTTGGCAATTTTTTTGAGAGAGGGGGGCTCCTCTATTTATAGGAAGTGAAACTTGGGCCCCAAGTTTCACTTTTACCCTTATACCCCTTGGCTTTTCAGAAATCCCTTCCATGGAAGGTGCTGGAAGGTCCTGGAAGATGCTAGAAGGTGCCAGAATATTCTAGAATATTCTAGAACATTTTCTGAGAAATATTTCTGTGGGTCCCACCAATATTTTCGTGGGTCTCGTCAAAATTTCGGGTTTTCGGCGATTATTTTCCAAAAAATTCTGAGTATGCCATTCCCTTCGTATTGACGTAACTAAGAAAGTTGGCTCGCGGGAATCCTTTGATTTCGTTCAGGTAGAAAGTTATGGCTTCTAGAGTGTTTGAGCATATATTCGCGATTCGACGAATATCCTAAGTATAACTGGCTCGCAGGAATTGATTTGTTTCGCATTCTGAGAAAAAAATGCTATTTTTACTGGTAAATGCCTCATGAATTTTATTCAGATATTTTCTGAAAAATTACGGGTCTTACATATGTACTCAATCCATTCATGTTGCTATGGTGCTTTTAGCTCATATGAGCGTCTCGATGATGAAAGCGAGAGAACAAACGAAGTATGGATGTATGCATATGTAATGGTACAATATTTCATATCTTATAAGTTCTTTACCAACCCAAGCTTATATCCGAGTTATAAAGTATAAATATGACATGGCTCACATGCATAATTGTGACAATTGTATAAATAAGTAAATTCACACAAGTATTCATAAATACTGAAACAAGTTACGCAAGAAAATTATGTGTCTCAAACATTATGCATTATAACATAATAACTTTAAGCTTCACATTCAGTTCATGCACAACCTATAGCATAATCAAAACATGCATTCATTCGGCTATGTGATTATAGATGCGTACAAGCCTATGCATATGTACAAAATATTAATATTCTTTCGAAATTACGCATACACGCTAGTGAAACCATGTATATATAAGGGTATTGACATCACCCTCCCTTTTTTTAAAGAAATTCTAAGGAACGAAGCTTGGCTGGATTCCGACCTAGTCTGAACCAAGAGGGGTTCAGACTTGGTCTGACCATACCAGGTTTAGACCTGATCTTGAACTAGTGGATGATTCAGGCATGGTCTGACCCGGCTGGGTGCAAACTTGGTCTGAACCAGCTGGCTGGTTCTCGCCTGATCTGACCCAATGGGCTCAAATTGGATGGGGCCAGGTGAGGTCCAGGCTAGGTCTGACTTGATTGGGGTTAGATCAGATCTGAATTGGGTGAAGTTTAAATCTGGTTTGAACTAGTTTAAGGGCGAGCAACTGCGGTCCTAGACTTCTTCTTTTGAAACGTAACCTAACCAAATGAACGAAATTTCAAAACATAAAAGATCAATTTTTTTTTTAATGCTAGGCTGATCCAGTTTAGACACTTAACCACTCAATTTTTTTTTTTTTGCAATAAAGATAAGATGAACATTATTGAAACAATGATGTGCGGCCACCATTTACTAAAAAGTCCAATACAACACTTTTAACATGGATTGAGTTAAAATTGTATAGTTACATACTAAAAATCCAAACATGACACTTTTAACTATAAAATGAGTTAAAAATAGAGGGTCACCATTAAAAATTTAAGGACCACATTTTTAACTATAGGCATAAGTTAAAAATGTAGACTCGCCCTTAAAAATCTAAGAACAATATTTTAAAATCATAGATAAGTGTTAAAAATGTAAATTTAATATTAAAAATTTAAGAACAACATTTTTAACCATAGAGATGAGTTAAAAATATAAATGTTACCATTAAATATCTAAAAACAATATTTTTAACCATAGATATAGGTTAAACATGTAGATTCAATATCTAAAAACAACACTTAGGTTTTTAACCAAATTAAGTATTCACATAAATTTAGCAATAGAAATAGAATATTTTGCATTGAACATAAAAAATCCTTATTTAGAATTACCAAAATTTTGTGGGTATTACATTGAGCTTCTAACCCAAAGTTTGCTTACATCTCATGTAATTTGAAACCATATGATTCCAAATTATAAGATGGACATGTCTTGGAATCATACGATAAAGGCTGCAAAATGAACCATGTGTGATTTCAAATCAAATTTGATTTTGAGTCATATGAATCAGGAACACAATAAGTCCCTTATGATTCTATTTCTCACAGCTCATTTTTTGATGATTGTTTAGTTGTGCAAATGAGATTCATTCTTTCATTTGCATGAGAGTTCAAATCTCATGAGTTGTTACCAAACATGCCCAAAATGTAACCTTGAATGCTTCATTTTGTCTGCTTTGCTTATAAATACTACTGTCTCTCACATTAAATTAAAAGATTTTTTGTCAAAAAATATCAATATATTTAAAATCTAAAAATATATAGTAAATATATAAAAATATTATAAATATGATGTTATAAACCCTTTTCTGCTAAAGGTCTGATCTGCCCCTAGTATTGGATTTGCCATGGCGGAGCTCCCCCCCTCCCTCGGAGTATCCCATGCCAACGAGGGCTGCCCACTAATTATCAAAGTTCACCCAATATCAAGTCCTACCCAGGTTGAGACTCTTGTAGGACGTCACACCCCCTCCCTCCATGACAAAATTCTATAAAGTGATTAAAAGTATATTCTCTATGACTATAACTCCTAATGTGAATAATTTTTTTATTTAAAAGATTTTTAACTTTATTTTTTTAAATTATAAATTTGTAAATGTTGTATTTTTTTTTAATAAGTATACATATGTATATCTAAAGTAATCATCTATAAAGATAATAAAATAGGTATTACCTCTTCGAGATGGTCTACTCTTAAGATCACATATGTCACTATAAACAATATATAAATGTGCATTACACCTAGATCTAGGAAAATGGTGTTTAACAAATTTAGATTGAACACATATTTGACATATTTATTATTAAAATAACTAATATTACAATGTAATAAACCATTTTTTACTAGTTTGTGAATAGAACCATAATGCATGTCCTAATATATCTTGTCATGAAGATAAATTACCATGCATCATATAAGCCAAATGATTATTGTCATTCATGACATTAAGCTCAAATATCCCATTGGTGATATATCCTTTGCCTATAAATTTTTTATCATTGGAAAGTATAAATTGATTGGACTTAAATACAAGTTTAAGACCAAATTCGTTTAAACATCGGGTGCATAATACACATCTCTCAAAGTCTTGAAGCACATGTCCACACTCCTTTTTTTAACCACATTTGCCGAAGATAAGTTTTTCATAAACAAGTTATCACTATCTTATACCGGTTCATGTGTTGACCACATCTTTATTGTTGGATACATACATAATGAATCCAGAATCCACCCACCACTTGTTTCCCTTTCTTACTATGCTAATTTCATAGATCATGACAACAAACTTCCTCTCTTGTGACTTGGCATAATTTTCAATTCTCTTGCAATTAAAACATTTTTTATGTATGTATTCTCTCTTGCCACAAACATAGTAGGGTCACTTGTCCTTCTTAAACTTGAGGTTTCTCTTAAGCTTATTAGAATATTTGAAATGAGCATTTTTAGGCTTATTGCCAAGGTTAATCATCACCATATGAACCTTAGAGGTTTGCTTAACCACGTCCTCTTTCTTATCATGATTTTTAGTTTATTATTTAATTCTAATGTGTTAGGGCAATTCTTTTAAAACCATAGGGCTTCTACAATGCTTGAGAGTATTCTTATATTCCTTTAAAAACTTAGGTAACTTGCAAATAATAACATAAACTTGAAAATCTCATCTAGTTGCATGCCTTCGTATTTGATCTTATGAGAAATAAGTTGAAGTTCATGCACTCATGCAAGAACTGACTTATCATATTTCTTAAAATCTAAATATAAACTCACAAAGAATTGCCTCTCATTCGTAGTCCTCAGTTGTGTACTTCTTCTCCAATGCCTCCCATGGATCCTTCATCCTTACCATGCTTGAGTAGTGATCAAAAAGTGGGTTGATGAGAGCGTTAAGAATGTGAGCATGACATAGGTAGTCATCATGCTCTCACTTCTTTGATGCTTTTATTAGTGTCCATGATGGAAGCAAGATTGTATTCACTCTATTGGAAGCACTATTAGGAATGGATCTTTCAATAATAAGCAATCTTCAAATTCGTCAATCTAAATTGGAGCTTTTATTGCCAATGCTTGAAGTTGGTGCGACGAACTGATCCAACTTCTCAACTTCATGATTAATGTGCTTCGAGAAAGTAGTGGTAGCCATACTCGAAAACTACCTTAAATTGTTGTAATTTGGCTGTGAAATTAGTGGAATGGTGGGAATTCAATCCTCAATGATGAGATTGACACAACAAACATTACAACATTGGTAGCTTTCTTTAAGGTAGTTTATGCCCCCCACAATGGTACAAGAAGTTCAGATGTTTACTTTAGGGATATAATTGCACTTCTATTTGGCTTGCATGACGGCCTTGAATTTGAAAGAAAATCATGATGCTTAAACATTGTCTTTATATTGCAGACAAAAGACAATATTTTCAATAATCCAACTCAAAAAACAAAATTGAAAAATCTTAAGAATTGAGAGATTGAGAGAAAACAAGAAGGTAAGATCATTTTCATGTGTTTTGTTCATTCAAATGACCTTTCATAATAAAGCATGAGCAAAGTTGTCAACAGAAACCACCATTCAAGATATGCCCTTTGACAACAATAGGTAGTTGTTGATTTTAATGGTTAAATCGGTCAAACTCATTCAATAAATTGGATGGTCTTGAACCTCCCTCTTTGTAACTCTTCATAAGAGTTGTACCCTTGGTCTCATTTGACCTCCAACAAAATAATCATGATCAAAATGGATAATTGAGTTTTGAATCAAAATCCAACCCAACCCAACCCAACCCAATCCAAACAAAGCCAAAGTCAAAGCCCTAGACTTGGATATGGGCATAGGCAAACGCAAAGACTAAAATTTTTTAGCTTGTCAAATAATTTGATGTAAGTCTCAAAGACAAAACATAAGATAGAGCTACAAAAACTTTTGGATATTTACAAACAACCTCAAATTAACTCGAGCCGAGTTTGGGTTGTTCGGGCTAGGCGGCACGAGCCAAACCCAGCCCAAGCTCATTACAAGCTGGCTCATAACTCGGCTTGCTGAAACTCAAATTTCAAGCTGAGCCTGGATTTTCATGAGCTATGACAAGCCTAACAGTGAACTGCTCGTCTCGTTTCCCAGCCCTGACTATAGCTCATATTAGAGTCAGGCTCATTTGAATCCAGATATAAGCTCCTTGGACCCACACCTGAAACCACATGATCACAAGGATCCTATCCGTTTGCAACTTAGAAGTGTTTGTCAAGCTTGACATAAAGATCAAACATGATATTATGTGGCACGTACGGCAACAGTCCAAGGGCCCTAGTAGATCATTACAGTGATGGCTGGCAAGTCTTGGTGACTGAAGCAAACAATAGCCACAGATCACAGTTCTGTGTAAAGCTGGGATCGGGTCGGGCCAGGCTGGACCGAGTCGACGCTGGGCGTGCCTGACCCAGATTCAAGCAACCCAAAGCCCGAACAAAATCGTGTCAGATTTGCCCCGGACCAGAGTGGGTTGCGTCAGGCCTTTTAAGCCTGACCAATAAACAGGTCAAGCTGAACTGTGCTACATTGAAATTTTATTTTGGCACTACCTAGGCCCAGCCGGTTTACCAGCCAGGCTTGTTTCTTATTGGGCAGGCTTGTTCTGTCCAAGGACAGGCCAGTACTGGACAGCCAGTTCGGTTCTTGACCAGTTGCATATATTAGTACGTTATGGCTATGACGTTAGCTGTTCAATCCATGTAAGATTGATGAACCAACTACCCACCAGACTTTGCCCTTCAACCTTGGTTGTATTGCCAAAAAGTGAGTGGATCTGTATCATAGTTAAATGGATCCAGGCTCGAATATGGATTGGTTTGGACCCTACCCAGAACCAACATCCTTGTTTTGTAGGACTGATGATTGGGGCAAAATTTCTATCCAAGTTCCATTAAAAGAATTTAACCAATCTGGATACCAACCGGGGCTCCGCTTGTTTGGAAGGAGCAGCTGGTGCACGTCACCTTGTGTTGGGACGTTGCAGGTCCAAAACCCAATGGTATAGTTGTATAACTGGCACTGGCAGGGTCTGCCTAACTAGGGATGGCAGTGGACCGGGGGAAACAGGGCCCCACCCCGCCTCACCCCGTTTGGACTGGTGATGGAGAACATGAAACAGGAATGGAGGCAGGGATGGAGGTTAAAAATCAAAACCCATGCGGGGATGGAGGTGGGGATGGACTTACGCTTTTCCCCGTCTCACCCCGTTAGTAAAAATGACTAAAATACCTTTAATAATTTAATAGAATTCTCTATAACTCCCTTATATATATATATATATATATATATATATATATATATATATATATATTCATAATTTCTAACCCTAAAGCTAAAACGACCCTCTCGCTTTTTCTGCTCTATCTAATTCGATCCACACCCAGATCCAGAATCATGTTTTAAAACTTGATCATATTCACATGGATCTTTCTGTATCATCTTTCTAGTAAGTTCTATTCTAAAACTGCCAGTGTTTGATCCAGAACTAACCCATTCCTAGACCTCTGGATTGTTGGATCCGGATCTGCCCCATTCATAGACCTCAATAAGGGTTTAGATCTAGTAAACCAAACCCGAGGACACAGAGTGGCATAGAAGTTTCACCTACACAAGCGTCAAGAGCAATGTTGTTAAAAATGGGTCTGAATCGGCCGATTCAGACTGAATGGGCCTAACAACGATTCTAAAAGAGTCGGTTCAATTCAATTTTTAAAAATTTTTTTACGCTGGTAAAATTTTTAATATAGTGTTTTTTAATTTTCAAATAACACGTGTCATTTGATGGTGAAAAGTCAGGCCGATTCAATTGGATTTTTTATTTTTTTAAAGAAACCGATTCACCTGATGAACCTATTTTAACGACATTGTTCAAGAGTTCATGATGCTGCTCAATACCCAAAGAAAAATCACTAACATCAATTTCATGATGTCCCTCATTGCTATGTATTTCCACCAATAGGGATGATAAAATACATTAGGTGCACCTACTTATTGGTGTAGAGCAGTAGAGGTAAGGTTCAACTATAATAATCTCATAAGACTAGCTTGGGCCTCACATGCAATATATATAATCACTAGAATTATGAGAAAAAATGCGTGGAGCACAAATTTTATTGCTTTTTTTGTCCTTTTCTCTTGAATCTAACAGTATGGATGTGATCTACATGATTGGATTTATAAGAACCTGCTCTTGAATCATCCTAATTTGATGCATAAATATGATTTTTTAAGGTCTTAAAATCAATGGCTCATAATCTTCATAAATATTCAAGATTCAAAAACCACATTTTTATCGAAAATACATGATCCAATGGTTGATTCCTAGCAAATTCACTATGCCAATCACATCCACATGGTTGGATTTGCACAAAAAGTGTTGGACATACCCATATTTCTAGTTCTCATATTCTAACTGTCATATTCCAGTTCTCATATTCTAGTTACTCTCTCTCTATATATATATGTATATATATATATATATATATATATATATATATATATATGTGTGTGTGTGTGTGAGAGAGAGAGAGAGAGAACTGAAATATCAGAAATAATGTGTGAACCGTGATTATCATTATTTTTTTTGTTCTTTTCTATTGAATCTAACCATACAGATGTGATCTATATGCTTGGTTTTATAAGAACCCGCTCTTGAATAATTCAATTTTGATGCATAAACAAGATTTTTTTTAAGCCTTTAAAATCAATGGCTCAAAATCTTCATAAATATTCAAGCATTCAAAAATCACATTTTTCATAAAAAAATGCATGATTCAGTAAATGATTCATAGCAAATTCATCGTGCCAAGCATATCCACATGGTTGAATTTGCAAAAAAAATTGTTGAAAATGTGAGACCCACCTTAAAATTTTATGAAAAATTGAGCACCTTTTTTTAAATAGAGCATACAAAAAAAATCAAATATTTTATTTCTTTTAAATATTTTCTCAACCACCTTTTTTTTTGCAAATATTTTCTAGCACTAAGGAAGAATAGACATTTTTATAAAAAATTCATTATATTCATTCATTCATCACTGATTACAAAATTCAAGGAGTGAACTAATATCGAGTTTCACAAAATTATATTCAATTATATTTTTTATGAAATCTCAAAATACAGAGCACTCCCAAGAAGAGAAGGGTCCATGATCCAACTCCAAAGATACTGCAGTTATGCGCATCTGTCACCGCCAAGCCCGCCTATTTATGGTTTCCTGTAAAAAAAAAGAAAATAAGAAGGGGTGAGACAAACCACAAGTCTCAGTAAGTAACAGGATCACCCACTACGCAATAGCAAACATGAGTAGGTTACCAAACCAAACTGGACTCCAACTAAGTCTATGGCTAATTACAGGTCTCAAATCCTGAATCGGCAGGATTTGACTCGACAAGACTTCTAACTCAAGAGGTCAAACAAAAACTGAATATAACCTGAATGCATGCATGTAAAATTTTCTTTTCCTTTATTTAAGTTCATCAGTTGCTCTCTACTAATGCATATTACAATTTTTCTTAGTTTTCACTTCATTATTATCTCCACGAGGGCACCACTGCCTCGGGTCGCTATAGGCTTGCCGGTTGATGTGGGGGTGTGCATTCATGAGTGATTTAATATTTTATTTTAAACCCCACAAGAACACGGGTCACCAACACCAAGGTATAAAAATCCTTCGTCAAGGAGTTTCTTGCCTTGAAAAAGAGTCGTAGTGCACTACCGCTAGCGTAGGTAGGTGGACCTCTGCAACAAAAAAAATTCTCGTTCCCTAAGCCATCGTGGTCAACGACTGGTTTACCCTAGTGACAAAAGCGGGACCCACAAAAGTGACACGCCACCGCCGGCTGAAAAGGAGTCTGTTGGCAACTCAACACAATCCCATGGGATTGGTGCAAGCTCGCTCTCAAGGTGAGTAAAGAGTTACTCAATGTGACAAGTCACCCCATCTTTCAGAGCATAACCAAAATATGTGTAACTTGATTATTTTAATTTGTGATTCATTATCAAATTCTTAATTTCTCAAAGTATCATTTAGGTACTCATGGCCTTACCAAACAAGACACTAAAATGCATTTTCACAATGAGAATTTATTTTCTCAAGATACTGCAAACATCTCGTTGCACTCTATGAGTTGTTACTGTGCCTAGCCAGTAAGCTCTCACTTGAGCAAATTGTTTCCCAAGGTCCATACCTAGAAAAATAGAAAATTTTGGGGATATTTTATAAATCCACAATTCACGAATCCCAAACCTCATACACGACCCCCAAGGCCCATGTATAGGTTAAATATTTTTTCCTCTTTATTCTATACATTTTTTTAGGTCTAATTAATTGTTAAAGGCTTTAGAACAACTAAAAATATAATTTTTAGTTTTCTATCTTTCCTCTTTCTTTATGCTATATATATATATATATATATATATATATTGCTTTATTTTTTTTTTAAATCTCTAAGGGCTAAATGCATGCTCATTTCTAGATTTACTTATTTGTATCTAAATAGATTATTCAAAGCATACTCAAATTTTTTCCAAGCTAATTATTTTTTTTTGTTATCATTATTTTATATATATATATATATATATTCATATACATAAATAATATAAGAATCCAAGCATGCAGAAATATTCATTTCAAGTGCAAACATGACAAAATTATTCACCATAGCAAAAATTTATTTTTATCCACATATACGACACAAAATCAAGAATTCTCTCTCTTTTTTTATAATTATGATTGGCTGTACATTCTTGCCATATTTTGACTTAGCAGCTGATCTATTCTGCAAGTGGGGTTAACATGTAAAGTGTAGACAATTTTATGACCTTTGTATTGAGCTAAAATTTGAAATTTTTTGACTAATAGTTGTCAAGTTATGGCTCAGGCTAAAAAAATTGTTTGTGGACCTGGGTTTTACCCTACTTGGGACAGACCACTTAGAGTCAGTCTCGAATGAGGCTTAAATTGATTGTTTTTTGTCGATAGCCAAAACATAAAAGTTATAGATATACTTGTTAGTTGTCCAACAAAATAAAATTAGAATTTTTTGAGTCCAGACTACTCAGAAATGAACTAAACAGAAGGTTGGACTACTCAGACCTCGATAGTCACGCGAGTGACTGTCCTCACTATTCTGACATGTTTTCAATAGAGTTAACACTAAATTTTGAAAAATGGTAAAACTCAAAAGTTTGAGATATAGTTGTTAGCTATTCAAAACAACAAAAATAGATTTTTTTTATTTCGGATGACTTAATTATAGATTAAATGGTGATCTGGACTGACACAGACTTGGGCAGTCACCCGCGTGGTTGTCCTCTCTGTTCTGAGAAGTTTTTGACAAAGATAATGGCCAAATTTAAAAAATAGTAAAACACAAAAATTTAATATAAAATTATTAGTCATTCAAAGCAATGAAAATAAAAAATTTCTGAGTTTGGAAAATCCAGATACGAACTGAATGGTGGGCTGAACTAACACAGCCCCGAACAGTGACCTGAGTGGTTGTCCTCTCTGTTCCAGCATGTTTTAGACAAAGATAATGCCCAAATTTGAAAAATAGTAAAACAAAAATTTTTTAGATAAAATTGTTAGTCATAACGCAATAAACATCAGAATTTTTTGAGTTCGAAAGACTCAGATACAGACTAAATGGTGGGTTGGATTGACACAACCCTGGACAGTCACCTGAGTGATTGTCCTCACTGTTTCAAGACTTTTTTGACAGTGATAAAGCCAGAATTTGGAAAAAGGATAAAATACAAGGATTATCGAGGTGTTCTATATTTTTTCAACGAGTCAAATCATAATTTTTTTTAACTTTAGATGACAAAGTTATGACCAAAATACTGACAGTGGGTCCTCTTAGACAGAATTCCAAGTTACACCGACATAATCATAGAACATTAGAAACAAAAAATTAGATTAATCCGATTTTAGTTTTAGTGTTTATAGCTTGACCTGCACAGAAACACTTTTAAAAGTATTTTTTACATTGTGAAAATCTTGTCCTCCTTAACCCAACTTTAGTTAGTCTAAATCAAACAAGTATTGCAAAACTAAGCTAAAAGCAAAAATTACATATACATAGATATGTATGTTACACATTTTTCCTTTCTAGATTATCTAGCATAACATTTCATCAAAACAAAATTTTAAACAGTCTATAAAGCTAGAGAAAATTATGAATTTTGCAGCCATTATTTTTTTTAATAATGCCTAACTCGAAATAAGCCTAACACATGCCACTAATGCATAAAAGGAGTCGGCACCTTCCTTGATTCGCAAAGTCTGACAAGTACAATCCATAGGCGATGCTAGACACACCTTCTAGTGTAACTGCTCGGCGGTTCTCCTCCTTAACATTGTCAAAAAAAAATATAATGAAAAAACAAGAGAAAAATTAGAAAATCATCTCATAATAATGGGAAAACGCAAGAGAAAATGGAGACAAAAGAGCCGACCTACCCGGGTTGACTTGGCCTTCACCCTTAGGCTAGGTGTTTCCGAAAATCTCCACCAATCTAACTCTCTAGATGGCTGGCCTCCTCAAATACACCAACTATGGCTGAAAAGGTGAGTTGTACCACCCAAAGATCTGAAAATTCCAACAACACCAGAAATGTATTGATGCTAGAAGAAGAGAGAGAGAGAGAGAGAGAGAGAGAGGGAGGGAGGGCTGGACATCTCCCTTCTCTCCTCCTTCTCTCTAAGGCAAAAATGACCCCCCCTCCTCGCCCTTTTCTCTCAATCATTACCTCTCTTTTTTCTATTTTTTTCATTAATATTTTTTTAATACAATAAAGGGATTGGCCAGAATGGGTGATAGTTTCTACTCCCAAATGGGAGTAGCAGCTTATTGCTGCCAATATATGCAGACCAAACTCTACATGCATTGGCCCTAGAAAAGGTAGATTTGTTAAAAAATTTTTGTTATTTTTTTTTCTAATTTTTGAATGGCTATAGAGGGCAGCAAAGGGAGTTCATAGCATTCAAGTGGGCTCATGATGAGCTTACTATACAAGTTAGGAGTTGACAATGCATGCAGATCCATCTCTACATGCACTGGCTCAAGAAGAGGTGGTTTTGAGTGCCTCTTCTCACTTTAAAACCAAATTTTCTACTTTTCAAAATACCTCACGCTACAAAATAATTTCAAAAACCCTACCTTGGTCAAAGCCTAGTCAAAGTGCATGAGACCAATATGGGTCTCACGCAATTGACTTGGCTGTTCAACCAAGGTTGGGATGACTATGTCCCTCGGAGTCAAAAATACCCCTACAAGGCTTCAAAATTACTTAGAATTGCCTTCAAAATTTGCCGAGGGTGTTTCAAAGTCAATTCAAGTATGATTTCGACGAAATAAAAATTAAAATTCATCAAAATTTTATTATGAATCCATTTTCGACCATGAAAATAGGGTTTGCTGACCCTAAATGTCTAAACTTATTTTTGAAAGAAGATTACTCAAAAATTAAGGTTTTTACATAAAATGCCCATATTTTTAGTTCTCATATTCTAAGTGACTCTCTCAGTATAGAGAGAGATAGAGAGACAAAGAACTGAACATATTAGGCCCCATTTCTCATTTTTCCCTATAGGTTTTAAGTATTTTATGATAGATATGAACCGTTAGGTGTGTTTAGCATGATCAATTTAGTGGGAATCAACTCTTGGATCATGTTTTTTTATGAAAATACATGTTTTGTGAGTCGAAAAAAATTGATACCTTCATAGCTATTGATTTTGGATCACCAAAAAACCTGTATACAAGTCACATCTACGGTGTTAGATATAAGAAAAAATACATAAAACTATGATTTTTAAAGGGGTCTATCGAGACCTATCGAAAAAGTATATATATATATAGGTTTTATTTAGTGGGAACAACTTTTAGATCACTGGAATATGACATGTATACAGAAGTGATCCAAAATCAATGGATGTGAATGTACAAGTTTTTTTTCATAAAAATATGTTTTTTCATCAAAAATCATGATCCAAGAGTCGATTCCCACTAAATTGATCATGCTAAACACATCTAACGGTTCAGATCTATCATAAAATACTTAAAACCTATAGGGCAGAATGGGGCAAAAGAAAAATGGGGCCTAATATGTTCAGTTGAGAGAAAGAGAAAGAGAAAGAGAAAGAGAGAACAGTGAACATGTTAGGGCTCATTTCTCATTCTGCCCTATAGGTTTTAAGTGTTTTATGATTGATCTGAACCATTATATGTGTTTAGCATGATCGATTTAGTGGGAATCCAGTCTTGAATCATGTTTTTTCAATGAAAAAACATGTTTTTATGAGCCAAAAAAAACTGGTACCTTCATAGCCATTGATTTTGGATCACTGAAAAAACCTGTATACAAGTCAGATTTCGGCGATCCACTAAATAAAACTTTTCATATCTAAGGTATTAGACGTGAAAAAATACTTAAAACTATGTTTTTTGAAGGGGCCTAACTAGACCTAACGAAAAAGGGGCCTAAGAAATATATATATATATATATATATATATATATCCACTACTAAAATTGTGATTGTGGTGATTTCCAATTATTTAGAACCAGCATAGTCCAGCCCAATACCCATATTTTGGCAGTACACATGAATAAGGCTGGTAAATGAACGGAAGAAGGTGTTCAATCTCAGCTGATTCCTGTGGTGAGCTGAGTTAAGCCCGAGCTCATGTTTAACCCCAATTGAATGAGCGGGCTCGACTAGCTTGATAAAAAAAAACACATTTTAAAATTGGAAATGATACAATTTTGGCTTAAAACCTGTTAAATCAAACTCAAACCAACTCATTTGCAAAATAAATACATTGTTTCAAAGCTTTTTTTTTAAAAAGCCACGCTGGGGTTAGCCCTACCCCACCAGTTATTTATGATTCAACGTACCACTGAGTTTTGAACCTGCAACTTTCCACCACAAGGAAACCTGCATTGACAGCTACCAACCACTACGAGCTCCCGTTGGTACATTCCACGGGCAATATAATTCGAACTCTAAACTTATTGCTTGCAAGCCAAACACTTCAATCATTTACACTCTATGCCATCAAATATATTTGTTATTAGTTAAAGAGTATATCAGAGTCAAGCCAAGCTCAACACTCATTGTTGATATTAAGTTTGCGGAGTTATTTCATGAGTTCAATCAAACTCTTTAAAAGCTGGGTGCACGGGTGTGTTCATAGCTTTTAGAGGTGGGCCACTTAAGGTAGGGTGGTCGTGGGGCCTAGGGGGGTTTCCTCCCTTTGGTGAGGGTTCCTTGTCATAAAAAAAAGCAGGACCAAGCTGCTCATTTGGTTTCCCAACCTTACATATGATAATCATCTGCCAGTCAAAAGCATCAAAAAATCCAAATCATACAAATTTATAAGATTAGGTCCACGTACTTAGTTGAAACGATGTAGAAGTCACTTAATCCAAATTTGACAACTTGGCTAGTCGAGACACACCTATGTTGAGCCTTGTCCTGATCTAATTATGACCAACTAGGCCTAGTTCATATATAGGCCTGATTTGGACCTTGGCACTTGAGGACACTTGGATTGACAATACATGCTAAAGCAGTACAAGCACATTTAAAGGTAAAAGAAGTACTAAGCAACTAGAGAAGTTTTCTTAGTGTCTCATAGTTGGAACATATTAATTACAAGATTAGCAAAAATATTAAAAGCATATTAAAGTTGATGGAGCAATTTATAGGAAGAAAGGAATGAGGGTATGCTATATTTTCAATATTGTACAAAGAACCCTAGTCCCTTAGATACCCTAAGATATCTGATTTTCAACTCAATGTATATATAGTATGTTAAACTCTTAAACTGATTTGGATGATAACAAAACTCTCTAAATGACTAATGGTTAAACCTCAAGTGTGCAAGGATTTTAACTATGTATGCAGAAAACATTTACATTTCAGGAAAAAAAATCCTTTCAAAAAGTGTCAAAAAGATCATACTTTGAAATGAGGTGTTTAAGCAAAAATAAAAAAATACAAAAATACTAATTAAGTATCGACCTCTAGAAAACACATATCGACACGTAAAGAGCCCATAAACAAGGTTCAAAAGAATAACATGTTGAAAGGCAAAATATGTCGACTTACGTGAATGACATGTTGACTCTCGGCAAACTGAGTGCATGCCTGTTTGAAGTGAGCTCAAAGTGTTGACCCGTAAAGATGAAGGATCAACTCATGAAGAAATAAAAAAGTATATTCTTGATATTGAAGTATAGACATCCTCAAATGCCTTGTCGACCTCTACCAACAAAATACTTGAATATCTACTGAGCACAAAAGTGTCTGACATCCTTGAAGCAAGTGTCGACCCTTCTAGCAATCAAAATTGAAATGTCGACCTTCGGATCTGAATGTTGACATATGCTAAAGAAGGAGCTTTGAACGAAGTTGAAAATATGGATGAAGTGTTGACCCAGATGATGATATATTGACATTCGGAGAATATATGTCGACACATGAAGTTAAATGTTGACATGTAAGAGCAACATGCAATTCTAACGATCATAAATCTATTTAAAATTCTCGGTTTGTGTGCCCAACGACTTTCTCAATGGATCAAGATCATTCTCAAGTATTTATTGAAGATGAAGAACTACTTTAATGTTGTTGAATATGTGAAAACAAATCAAATCATCATGCTCTTCAAGATCAAAGCTTTCAAGTGTTCTAAAGCCTTCCAACAAACGATCTTCATCAATTTTTTTTGCTTAATGTTAGGATTATTTGGGGCTTTTCTGTATTGGGTTTCACTCACCCTTACACGTAGCTATGTTTACATTTGTATGGTGTAAATTAATGATTGTATTCAACCATTTGTATTTGTAACTCTTGGGTTGAGTTATGGTGAGTCGGTATAGCTCACGGTTGAGTTTCACAAGTGATGTAAAACCGTTGTTATTGGTTTCTAGTATCGTGAAGTTCGGGGATTTGGTTCCTATCATTGTGGAGCTAGGAGTATAGTGGACTGAACAAGAATGCCAAGATGGCGTAGGCTAGGTTTGGTTGATCCTCTATAAACCTTGTATTGTGGTTTGTTTATTTCTTTTGCTTTTGCATCGCTTTCCTTGATTTGCTTATTTCGGTCTGTGTGAAAAGAAAAATAGTTTTAAAACTCAATTCACCTCCCTCTTGTGTGTTTCGCTATATCGGGACTCAACATAGCAAGGGTGTCAATGGGTCAAGTTTGGTTTGGACCCAGTGGAACTAGATCTAACCCCAGATTTCATGTATGATACCGTGTCTGGACTCGGTTCTAATCGGACCCACCATAAGAAAAACCATACTTGGACCCGATAAGAATTACATGAACCAGACCTAGGCCATACTTGATAAAATACAATTTTTAGCATTTATACATTGAAAATTTGTGGGTCTTAATTGAAACTTGGGTCGGGCCCGGGTCTGGTATAAATTTTCACAAACTATACTCAAATCCATGTATAATAGGACCTTCGAGTTTGGACCCAAGTCTTAATCAGGTCTTCTTATTTATCACCACACCCGGACCCTATAGGGTTTGGTACGGGTGGGGTCCGGGTAAACCCAACCCGTTGACACCCCTATATATATATATGTGTGTGTGTGTGTGTGTTTACATCAGAAAAACATGATCCAAGCATCGATTCTCACTAAATCAAGGGTAGTTGCACATCTAAGTGGTTAGATTGAGTTAAGATAACTCGCATCATGAGATTTCAACTCGATGGTAGGTAAAACCGATTATGTGTGTGTGTGTGTGTGCACACCTAAATGCCCAAACCTCAAACTTGGATTTGGGATCCGTTGATGAAAGATGCATTGATCTTTGGCTAACTTGCTACATTTGGATCTCAGATCTGAAGCATTCGTGCACACTAAGGGTGCCTTTGCCACCGTACCAACTTGAAGAGGTGGTGTGGAGGTGTTGATGTGGCACAAACTTCACTCTAAACTCAGATTTGGGATCCATAAATTGAGAAACAATATCAAGAGGGGAGAACATTTGAGATCTGTCTAGAGGGGGGGTGGGAGTAGGGCTAAGAAACAAACCTAGCCATTCATGGCTTGGCTCATGTTCGGCGTGTAAGCGCTCTTTAAAACTCGTAAAATAGGCTTGGCAAGCTGAATATGAATAATAGGTACTCGGCTTGGCTGGATTTGTACAAGCTCATTAGGCAGTAAGAAATATATTTTAAATATGTTTTACATGTAATCTTATTTCTTTTAGCTATAAAACAATGTAATTTTTCTATAAACAAACCAGCTCGAAATCAACTTGTTTTACTTGTATTCTCAGCCCACACCTCACATCTCAAACCCTAATGTAGGGATGTCAATAGATTGGATTTTATCTGATATTTAACCAAATCCTACTGGGTTTAGTCAGATTTAGTAAGCTGAAATCATATTCGATTATAATTGGATGCAGATAATAAGGTTTTGGGTTTTTGCTGCCGAATCTGACGGATATCTACAAGGACATATTTTGGTACGAGCTTTTCACCATCGGAGTCTGAATCCGAATTAGAATCCGTTTAGGCAACATCCAGTTAGTCGGATCAAGCATTGGCCACAACCGATCCGAATATGAACCGTTTACATCCACGAATATAGAAATTAACGCCTGATACTATTTTTATCTGGAAGACAGAGCAACCGACAGAATAATTTCCTTCTCATATTCAAGAATTCTATCCCTTCCAATATCCAAACAGAGGAAACTAAATCCCCAGAGATGATGGCAAAACCGTAATAATTACAAAAGTAGGGTCAAACATATATCCCTCTCCGGTAATACCACAGAGGAGCAGTTGAGAAGGAGAAGGAGAAGGAGAAGGAGGCCTCCTCCACCAGCAGGCCAAGCAGTGAGGAAGAAGGAAGAAGAAGAAGGTGAATGGAAAAAACCTGGCCATGCTTAGGCAACTCATCTCTCACCTCCGCCTCCGCATCCTTTGGGAGCTCTACGACGTCGACTCGAGGCCCTCGCCAACGGCGCACCCTTCTTCCTCCCCTTATTCTTGTCCCAATCCGGAAAGGCAAGCAATTTTATTCTCTTGTTGGCGTTCTTTGATCTAATTGTTTGGTTGTCTCTGCTCTTTTTCTGGTTTTTTTGGTTGGTGTTCTTGTGTGTTGCAGAAACTTTAATGGTGGTGTTTTGGATGATCCGTGGTTACCCACTAAGTTGGGATTTTGTATCCTGCTTCATCATGTAATATCCCAATTTATCTGGGTTTTTGTGGATACTTTAATGGTGGTGTTTTGGATGATCCGTGGTTACCCACTAAGTTGGGATTTTGTATCCTGCTTCATCATGTAATATCCCAATTTATCTGGATTTTTGTGGATACTTTAATGGTGGTGTTTTGGATGATCCGTGGTTACCCACTAAGTTGGGATTTTGTATCCTGCTTCATCATGTAATATCCCAATTTATCTGGGTTTTTGTGGATAAATTGGAGCGTCCTAACTCCATGTAAGTGGGTGTCTGGATGTGCCTAGTCTTCTTTGTTTTTTCTTATTGATCTAATTTGTTGGTTTGTTTGTTCCACGTTTTTTCTGGTTTCTTTTCTGTTGTGTTTTGTCGCTTGTTGCAGAAACTTTAATGGTGGTGTTTGGATGCACCGCGCCTGACTACCAAGTTGGGATAAATGGGTATTTTGTATTTTTGCTCTATATATCCCAATTTATCTCAGTTTTTGTGTATATCCTAGCTTCGCTTAAGTGGGTGTTTGGATGTGGACACTTGTGCAGAATTGTGAATTAAGTTGGAAGGCTGTGTGTTCTCGATTAATGCAATTTCTTGGTTTATCCCGTTTTTTTGGATAAATGGGTTAATTGAAAACGCCCTCAAAGTGTTAATGTTTCGATCTTTTTCTTTTTCTTTTTTAGGTTTTTTATGCGTGGGGGACCGGGTCGTTTCTTAATTTGTTCGTTTTAGGTTTTTTTGTGTTTTCTTTTATTGTGGTTTGTTGAATGGGTTTTCTTTATTTTTTTTGGTTTTATCTTGTCTTTTTCTATTTTTTTGATTGTGTTATTGAGATTGATTTAGGCTGTGGGTTCCATTGGCCTCTTGCCTTTTGTTTGAGAAAATAAATTTTTTAAAGTATTTTATTTAGTCAGATGCTACAGTTCGTAGAATCATTGAAATGATATTTATGTTCAGTTTTTGGTTATTTATTCATTTGTTTACTTACTGTAATTTGGAGAGGAATTCTGGTACTTTTTATATTCAGCGATGTTTTTGTTTTTCAGTTTTTTGGGGTGATTCTTATTATGGTTCATTTGACATTGATCAAATACATAATGGATTAGTGGATCTTAAGAAGGTTTTAGTAAGCTGAGTCAAATGCACCATTTTTCATGTTGATAATGTGTTTGAAATCAGATATTTGAAACACGGATTAATGTTAAAGCTTGATTAAACCATTACACTTCTTATTTGTTAGTTTAGGTACTTTTCAACATCATTGGCACTAGGTGTGCAAGCTATGGTTACAGTCGCCGAATTGACTAGTTTATTCCAAGGTTGTACGTATCGTATTGTAACCCGTATCGGTCTGGCTCAAAATAAGATACATATTGCATTGTATCATATCATATCGTAAAAAATCATAAATTTAAAAAAATAAAAATTCTAAAAAAAATCAGAAAAAATTCTAAAAAATCATAACACATAAAACAACGATGAAATGCACAAAATACAACCATAAAATCACATGTGAAGCATTTATGTCTCTATGAGCTACATAACACATCATCAATCATCAAATCTCACAAGAACAATGCAAAATAGTAATACCTTCAATTAAGAACATGCCACAAGATTCATCAAAAAACAAAAAGGCCGAGTTTATGAATACTTACAAATTACAATGTATGGGGCAACATTCTGTCGTGTCCTGGCTAAATGATGCTTCAACCGAGCGATATCACCCAAAAAAAACTGTATGGCAATAGTTTCACTCGATTTTTAATCGGTTTTCACTCATTACATGACTGCCCCATTGCTATGTGGGATCATTTGAAGTCATCTTCCTCCAAATCAACTCAATAAATGCAAGAAATAAGGTTCTTTTTACCTTAACCCACTTCTTTGTGTAAAAAAATAGAGGAAATGCACTCTTGATGAAATCACGAAAGCCCTCTTCTCGATGCAAAGTTCGCCCCCCCAAAACAGTCTCATGACTCCTAGGGTGCATGAGAAGCTGTCTAGTATGTTCTATACAAATGAGGGTTTCAACCCTCAAAAGCCCTTTAAAACTCAAAACCTTAAAACCCCGGTTTTGCTCTTTTAAAGTCTGCCGGTCTTAGTTGTCAAAGGCGCTAGGCAGTGAGCCCCTAAAAATACTAGGCGGGGCCCCAAATAAAAAAACTTAAAAAAACACACAAAATATTTAAGCAAACTGCTAAAATTAATAACAAACATGTATACAACATAAAATCAATCAACAATAATCAATAGACAGAATATACATAATTACATATATATATCACTATATATACATATATTCAATTACTCATAATGTATCAATATAATCAGCAAAATATGAATTCAACATTTCACAAAAAAAATCACGGAAGCACAGTAACACACACACACATATATATATAATATATATTACATAATAAGTAATACTAAACATGCTTTTGGACTTTTGTAGAAAAATTCATAGAAACAAATAAAAATTCAGAAAGTAATAACTATGCATCTATGTCACATAGATGTGGGTGCGGATGCAGCGATGCGGCACTTTAAAAAACTTGGGTGTGGTGGTGTGGGAAGGGTATATGTATATATATAAATTTTAACAGTTTTAAGTTAACACTATGTGTTAGAATTAGGGTTTCTGAATTTCTTGCAGAGAGAAAAAGAAGACAGCAGCCTGTAGGGGCTGAATATGCATGATTCTCAATGTGGGAAATCGTGCCTCTTGTTGTTCCTTTTATATTGACAGCTCTATATTAAGTTACATACCAGAAATGCCCTTGTTTACATATAATACAAAAGAAGACTAATAAGGGGCATTTAAAACAAAGAAAAATATAAAACAACATTGCTGACATGGATCCTGACCCAGATCCGACCCCACGCTAATAGCCTCCCTCAAGTTGAACATGGTTATCAACCATGGACAACTTGCCTCTTAAATACCAAAATTTATTCTTCATGAGACCTTTGGCAAATAAATCAACTACTTGTTCT
Organism: Nuphar pumila; assembly: GCF_984573655.1. Taxonomy (NCBI): domain Eukaryota; kingdom Viridiplantae; phylum Streptophyta; class Magnoliopsida; order Nymphaeales; family Nymphaeaceae; genus Nuphar; species Nuphar pumila. The sequence goes on along the minus strand of NC_143249.1, from coordinate 178,303,470 downwards.
TCAGTTTGTACATATCTTGTCTCTATCTCTTGATCTTCAAATTTTTGATGAATGAAATGTTGATCAATTTCAATATGTTTCGTTTTCTCATGCTGAATAAGATTTATCGAAATGTTGATAGCCCCTTGATTGTCACATAACAATAAGGATTTGGGTACAATTTCTCCCAAATCATATAATAGGTGTCTAATCCAAGTCAGTTCAGCAGTAACAACAACCATGAAACGATATTCTGCTTCTATACTAGACCTTGCTACAACATTTTGCTTTCTACTACTCCATGAGACAAGATTCCTCCCAATAAAAATGCAATATCTAGACACAAATCTTCTTTCTTCAAGTTCACCAGCCCAATCAGCATTTGAATATGCCATAACCATCATCGTATCTTCATCTGCCGTCTTTTTTCTATAAAACAAACCATTTCTTGCAGTCCCCTTTAAATATCTCAGGATTTTTTTCACAGCCTCCGTGTATGGCAACCTAGGCTGATGCATGATTTGCGACACCTGATTGACAACAAACACAATGTTCAGACGAGTAAATGTGAGATATTGCAATATACCAATCACACTTTTGAATCTGGTCGGATCGCAGTATAGTTCTCCTTCACTAGCACTCAATCTTTGATGAATAGGGACAAGTGTTGCAGCCGGTCTACATTCCCTCATCCTCGTCTTATTAAGGAGTTTTATCGTATATTTATGTTGTGTAAGGATGAGAGAATCATCCTTTTGATCTACCTCTATACCAAGAAAATATCTCAACAATCCAAGGTCCTTTATCTTAAACCGTTTATTTAAGAAAACTTTCACCTCCTCAATATGTTTATCAAAGTTGCCGGTAACAATTATATCATTATAGATAAGGAGTAGAGTAATAAAATTGTTACCTTTGTAAATGAAGAGTAAATGATCTAGTGGAGAACGAAGAAAACCATAACTTTGAATCACAAGGGAAAAACTTTCAAACCAAGATCTCAAAGCTTGTTTCAACCCATAAATGACTGTTTAACCTGCAAATATAAGCCTTTGGATCATCCTCACTATATCCTAGTGGCTGCTCCATATAAACTTTTTCCTTAAGGTGCCCATGCAAAAATGCATTCTTCATATCCAATTGGCTTAATTTTCATCCATGACTAACCGCTAAATACAAAATAATTCGAATGGTACCTATTTTAACAAGAGGACTAAAAGTTTCGTCATAATCATGTCCATACTTCTGCGTGAATCCTTTTGCTACCAGCCTGATTTTGTATCTCTCAATGGTACCATCAAGTTTGTATTTTATTTTATACATCCACTTTTAGCAAACTACATTTTTATCAGGTGGTATTTTCATTATCTCCCAAGTCCGACATTCATGTAAAGCTTTAATTTCTTTATTCGTGGCCTCTATCCACCTATTGGACTGCACCGCTTGCTGAAACGTTTTGGGTTCCTATTGCCTTTCAATCTGGGTGAAAAAACATTGAAAATCCATGTTGAAATTTTTATAGCTTACCCATCTTTTAATCGGATGTCTCACCTTGTTTGACCTTCTTGCCGGCTCAAGTTGACTACCTTGATCTAATTGTGGCTGTTGATCACTCGAGATTGACTATTGTTGACCTTTGTTGTGTCTTGTGTAGATTATTCTTCTTTAAATTTTTTTTTAGTTTATCTGTGCATTGTCAGAATCAGCTTCTATGTTGACTTCAGGGGCATCATTCTCTAATCCATTGTCAGAATTGTGATTTGGCTGCTGCATTCCATTACTCATTACTGAAAATAAACCATCATCCAACTAGGGCTAATATACTTTAATATTATTGTTGTCCTGTAAAACATGATTGTTGCACATATCATTAGAAAAATTACACTAGTCAAATATAACATTTCTAGAGATTTTGATCTTTCCTAACTTAGGATTATAGTATCGATAACCCTTGTAGTTATCAGTATATCCAATAAAGCGATAAATACAAGCCTTGTCCTGAAATTTGTTTCTCAGTTGGCTATCCACATGAACATAGCATACACAACCAAACACCCTTAACTCATAATTTGGATGATTCTCAAATAACATGAAGGGGAACTATTTTGCAAGAGTTTCATGGGAAATCAGTTTATGATATGAACAACTGTACGAAATGCCTCGGTCCATAGTATTATGGAAATCTTACTTGCATGTATCATGGACAATGCATTCTCCACAATATGATGATGCTTCTTTTCGGCAATGCCATTTTGTTGAGATATCCGCGGGCATGAAACTCTTCGATTAATCCCATTATTCTGTAAAAAATTAATAAATTCCTTCGATGAGTATTCACCACCACCATTACACTGGAAATTTAGAATGCTCAAGGAAAATTGGGTACGAACATAAGCACAAAATTATTTAAACACATAAAAAAATTCAGATTTGTGTTTCAAGAAGAATATCTAAGTGTAACGAGAATAATCATTGATAAATGAAACATAATATTTACTACTCGACAAAGAGACAAGTAGGGATGACCCCAAGACATCGGTGAATAATTTCAAAAGGTCTTGAAACCCTTTTATTATATGAATTGAATGGAAGTACACACCTTTTGCAAACTTGACAATTAGGACATAAACTATCACTACTCTTGATCTAAGACTGATTTAGGTAACATTTTATTTGAAACTAATCTCTCAATAAAAACTCGACCACAATATCCTAACTTACTATACCAAATCAACATTTTGTCTTTACATGACCCTTCTTTTTGCAAATATAGCATGTAGGAATATTATTAGTTACCTCTTCCTGCAAAGGGAGGTCTATTAGGAGTAGGAAGTATTTCACGTCCTCCTTGATAAAAACCTTTGCCTCTACTATGTCCACAATTCATAAATGTTCCCGTAACCAACACCTCATGTGAATCTGCTTGAGCCCTTACTGTGTCAGACATTCCCTTCGATGAAATCTCAAAACTAAGGAGCTTGGCCTTCAGATCATCAAAACTACAAATAGTCCCAGCGTACTGCAAGTTGGTGGATAACACATGAAACTCGGGTCCCAAACCGACTAAAGCTTGCTGAATTTTGTCTTTCTCAAAATTTTTGCATTCAATCAGTGCTAACTGATCTGTGATGAACTTAATTTTATTGAAGTACTCTATAATAGAAATGGATGCTTCCTTTTTGAACATCTGAAAATGACTTTAGCCTATGAAAAGTTTGCATCAATGTGTTTCATAACACCATGACACTGCAGTCATCTGGAATTCTCACTAACACTTTCTAAGATAGAGTGAAAGTAATATATGCTACTAAAGCCTGATCCTTCTTCATCCAGTTGGTATAATATGGATTACTAACTGTTCTGATTGCGGTGACAACCCCTTTGTCGTCTTTAACTTTTTACACAAGAAACTCATATAGAGCAACTACTGATCCATCTAGGTGACCAACAAGATCCTGGCTTCTGATAAAATGAATGATTTGCCGCTTCCAGGTAAGAAAGTTGGAATTGTTCAATTTTTTCAGAGATCAATTGATTGAGAAAATTGGCAAAGATGGACCCTTGAGAAGAGTTTGAATCCATGAGGGATAAGTGAAAGGGACAATACCACACGATAAACCACAGGTAGAAAATGATAATGAGAAAATACAATGTCACACGATAAACCGTGGACAGGAAACGATAATGAGCAAAGGCAATATCACACGACAAACCACAAAGTAAAATAAGCCAGAAAACCTTTTTTTTTTGCAGATCGAGTTAAAACAAAACCCAATGATTACCAGTTATCAGCAGGAATATTTCCAGCAAATCCATGTATTGGCATCAATTTTGGGTTACTATCACACCACCAATATATATAAAAAATATCGTGTGATATGTAAATGAACATATTCAATCAAGGAAGCAAGATATCAATAAAAAAAATAAGGAAGAAAACAAGAGACAAAGAATAAGGGAAAAGATTGAATGATTTTTATCTCTAAAGGATAAAACCCAAATGCGGTTTGAGAAAGAAATGTGACCCAAATTTTTTTAAGAAGGAAGACACAAGCAAGTTTTATGGAATTCAAGGTTAATGATATGAATCAAAATAATGGAGAAAAAAGAAACACAAATTTGAGGAAAAGAGGCTGATTTGAAGAAAACTTGAGGAAGAAGAAAGAATGAGGGGGAATAGAAATAGATGGTTACTTGGAGGAAGAGAAATCAAATCTTGAAGGTCACAAAGATTCACCAGTTCTGATCCGGATCATGGCTCTGATACCATGTTAGAATTAAGGTTTTTGATTTTTTTGCAGAGAGAAAAAGAAGAGATCAGCATGTAGGGGCTGAATATGCATGATTCCCAATGTAGGAAATCGTGCCTCTTGCTATTCCTTTTATATTGACAACTTTATATTAAGTTACATACCAGAAATGCCTTTGTTTACATATAATACAAAAGAAGACTAATGAGGGGCATTTAAGACAAAGGAAAATATAAAACAACATTGCTGACATGGATCTTGGATCTGGACCCAAATCCGACCCACACTAATATATGTGTGTGCATTTATGTATTTATATATAATTAATTAATTATATATAATATCGATAAAACTAGACTTGGTTAGGGTTAACTGAATCTACTTTTGGATAGAAATAGACATCAGTGTGGTTGACTTCACCTGACACAAAGGAGGCCATGTTCAAGTGTCGCACCCGCATGGGTGCAGGTGCGGTGTGTTAGATTTCTCCAAAATCGATAATCAGGAAACTGCAGAGAGGAAAGAGAATGAGGCTGCAACTAATCACGTTTTTCCATACTGGAAAAATCGTGACCTCTTCCTTTTAATATTAAACACAAAACCTAATACACGGTTTTTACAAGTAACCCTAACAAGTTACAAGTATGTCCAATACAAGCTGGACATGTAATGCATATGTAGATTGGATCCGGTCTAGATCCGGATCCAAACTCAAATACAAATACAAACACATGTCTAATAGTCCCCCTCAAGTTGTGCATGATTTTGAATCATGGACAACTTGCTCTTTAAGAACCAAAAACGACATTTTGTGAGCCCCTTAGTGAACAAATCAGCCACCTGGTCTTCTGCTCTAACATAATGAGGCTCAATCTCTTTGTCTTCAATCTTCTGCATGATAAAATGTTGATCAATCTCAATGTGCTTGGTCTTGCTGTGATGAATGAGATTAAGAGATATTTGAATAGCGCTTTGGTTGTCACAAAGGAGAATGTAATTAGCAATCGACTCCTTTAACTCTGTTAACAAATGTCTAGTCCATGTTACTTCTGCAGTAGCAGCAGCCATTGGCATGTATTCGGCTTCCGTACTAGATCTAGCCACTGCCTTCTGTTTTCTACTACTATAAAAAACAAGATTGGTGCCAATGAAAACACCATAACCTGAAACTGACTTTCGATCATTAGGGTCTTCGGCCCAGTCTGCATCTGAGTAAGCAATGATATCATGAGCAATATTTATGAATATGCTTTTGGTGTACAAAAGTCCATCTCCAACAATACTCTTCAGGTATCTCAGTATCCTTTTTACTGCATCCATGTGTCCCATCCTTGGCTCATGCATGAATTGAGAGACTTGATTGACTGAATATGTGATGTCAGGCCTGGTAAATGTAAGATACTGAAGCATCCCCACTAGACTCCGATATTTGGTGAGATCATGATACAAGTCTCCATCTTGTGTACTTAATTTCTGATTAAGCACACTAGGAGTAGCAAGTGGTTTGCAACCCTTCATTCCAGCCTTTTCTAACAGATCCAAGGTGTATTTATGCTGGGTCAAAATAAGCTTATTTTCTTGATTATCCACCTCTACTCCAAGAAAGTATCGAAGGACTCCAAGGTCCTTCATTTTGAATTTCTGACTCAGAAGATCTTTAGTCTCTTGAACATGGTTTTCACTACTTCCTGTAATAATTATATCATCAGCATATATCAACAAGAAGGTAGTAAACTCCTTACCTTGAAGAATAAAAAGAGAATGATCCAATTGTAATTAATAAAAACCGTCCTTGAATTTTCAGGGAAAAACTTTCAAACCAAGATCGAGACGCTTGTTTCAGGCCATAGAGTGCTTGATTTAATTTGCAGACATACTTCTTTGAATCCCCTTCTGTATATCCTGGCGGTTGCTCCATGTATACTTCTTCTTTCAAGTCTCCATGAAGAAAAACATTCTTCACATCTAGCTGACTTATTCTCCAACCATATTCTACCGCCAAGGAAAGAACAATGCGAATTGTGCCTATTTTCACGACTGGACTAAAGGTTTCATCATAATCCTGTCCAAATTCTTGCGTGAATCCCTTTGCTACGAGGCGAGCTTTGTATCACTCAACACTCCCATCTGGTTTGTATTTGATCTTGTAAACCCATCGCGACCCAACAACATTCTTATCTGAAGGTCGATGAACAACTGTCCATGTTTGACATTGATATAAAGCTTTCATCTCTTTATTCATGGCTTGAATCCATCTTTTGGAGTTAATAGCTTGATGAAAATATGATGCAGTGGAGGGAGGCCGGCTGCGACGATCCGGTTTACTGAAATGTTTGGCACTATCCTCCCAATTGTGCAACACGCAATAACAAGTAGAAAGACAACCACCCAAAATGTGGTGATGTCTGGTTTTCTTCATTTCAATGGAGCCTCAATTAAACAAGCAATGAAAACAATTAGAAAGAAGAACTAACAGGGCGTAAAAACAAACAACGCAAGCCAATGGAATAAACAAATGTCAAAAGAAAAGAAACTGCCGAAAGAAAAAGAAAAGAATTGCTGCTGCGATTTCAATGTTCTCTGTCCTTCACGAAACCCTAGGCAGGGTATTAATAATGCCTGGATGGATTTGGGTCTCGGGTCCAGTCCTTGGACCCGAGACAACTCGTTGTTGCTGTACTCGTTGCTGCTGGTGGATCGGGGCGTTAGCACTGTGCAGTGTTGCTTCTAGCCTGAGCTCACCTTGAATAGGTACGTAGGGCACCTCGTCCTTGCGCTGGGGCACCAGACTCGTGATCAGATCCATTGTTTGGGTCTGATCGTTCGTCCCATGGGAGTCCAAACCCATGGACCCGCTCGGGTCACTCTGTGTAAATTGGGCCCGGTCTTGCTCTGCATCATTCTCCCCTGGTTGGGAAGAAGTCGGCTCTGACGACTTGTTGTCTCCACAGTAAGCATATAGATCAGACACATGGAAGATAGGCGGAACATGCCAATCTTCAGGCAGTTCAAGAAGGTAAGACCTGTAAAATAGGCCCGCGAGCCGGGGAAACCCGGTCTCCTTGGTGGGAAGAAGAACTATCTTATGACCCTTAAAGATAAATGTGTAGGTGTTCCTACGGCCATCGTGGATGGTATTACGGTCAAACTGCCAAGGACGTCCCAAAAGGATGTGAGATGCACTCATAGGGACCACATCACACCACACTTCATCGTGGTAATGCTCCCCTATGGAGAATCAAACTAGACAACGCTGGGTGATAGGTACCTCGTTCCCTTTCTTGAACCATGCCATCTTATAAGGTTGAGACAATTTTTCCGTTTTTAGGTTCAAGGTGGACACGACACTCTCAGACACCATATTCTCGCACGCCCTGATATCAATGATAACATCACACGCGCGCCCCTCACAGTTGCACCGGGTTCTAAAAATGTTATTTCACAACCATTTTGTCGGGGCCGACTCTCAGGATGTGGTCAAAACATGATGGATGGTTAACAAATTTTCGATGCTGCCATCGAACTCTACGACTTTCATCTCGTCATCCCCCTCAACAAGCGACTCACCCTCGCTCTCACTATCGGACGTTGACTCAACAATGCCCTCTGCGAGATGGGTGTTCTTGCTCACAGTGGTGCACTTGGACGCAACATGACCTAACTCTTGACACCTAAAACAACGAATAGTAGACTCACTGGGCTTACCTTTGGATCTGGTGTGGTGCGTGGGTCCGGACTAATCGGGCTTGTTAGGGTCTACTCTAGGGGTGGACTTTGAGTCTTCTTTCCCAGGGGAGCTCGCTCCTCTGGTTGGGAAACTTGACTTGGGTTGACTGGACTGATCATTACGGGATGTCCTATGTTCCTGCCTTCTTTTCAATTTTTCCTCCACATTTATGGCATAACTGCTTCCCTGATCTAATGACTCGACTGTGATACAACTGAAGTCGTCAGAAATAGCTGGACGAAGACCAAAAATATACCTCGTGACTTGCTGGTGGGCGGTCTCCTCGATTTGCACTCTTAAGGAAATACGATAGAACTCTGCAGTGTACTTCGCCACAGTACTGGTGCCTTGACACAGGGTCAGGTACTCCTTGTAGGCCCTCTCAGCGTGATTTGACAGCATGAACTTAGACTGCATCAACCGTTGCATCTCCTCCCAAGTCAGTACACGCTCTAGTCCCTACCGCTCCCTCTACCTCTGTAGCTCAACCCACCATGTCTGTGCTAGGCCTCTCAACCGAGTAGAGGCTAGGGAGACACGATGGTGCTCAGCGACATCGTGGTAGTCGAAGAAGAACTGGACAACATAAAACCAGTCGAAGAATTGCTCCTCATCGAACCGACCTGCAAACTCTGGAAGCTCCAGCTTCACCCCGTACGTGGAGGGGCGCTCTGGTACTCTCTGCTGACGGGCCTCCACCATGCTTGCGGGGTACTCATTCTAAAAAGTATCATCATCCCACACTGCTTCATCATCGCGGTTCAGCTCACTTGGCTGCTGCTGCTGATGTACTCTAACGACGTGTGGTCGGCGCTCAGGTCGCGTTGGTCCCTGCTGAATCTGCTTCGGTCTGGCTTGCCTGTGGGCGGGAGCCATCTGTGGCCGGCGTTGTGGCACCGGTATGACAGGTGGTCCTGCTATAGGTGGAAGGACTAGTCGGGTCTCGGGCTCTAGGTGTGTAGGAATGGAATAATATGGGTTTGGGTTATGGGTCGGGCTAGGATAGTGGTGTTGGGTCGGATACAGTATTGGGTTTTGGATCGGGGACGAGTTAATGGTTTGGTTCTGGGTCGAGAATTGGGTCTGGTTGGTATAATATTGGGTTGATTCGCCCGATTGGATGTGGATCGAGTCTATTCCTAAGCTGCTCGTCGGACCCAGATTTGGGTAGGTTGGATCGAGGATCGAGTTGTGGGGATAAAAGGCTTGGTTTGAACTCGACCCACGATCCAAATGATTATGAGCCTGATTGTGATCAGACTCAAATTCAAACTGGAGCTCTGTTCGGGTCCAATATGGGCTTGTGTCGACTGGGGATCTGAATTGGGGATCAAAATTAATAGGTTGGATCTGGTTCGGGTCGAACCACGAACCACACCCAACTGGGTAGGTCGGGTAAATGGGTTCAAGGCCCGGACCCGCTCCCTGAGACCCAAAGGACAGTCCCTGGGACCTGGGTCGGTCCCTGCTCGGGCGGACGTGGCTGGGCCAGCAGTCGGGCCCAACGTCATGCTGGACCTGGCGAGCCAAACCCAGGATGTGGCACAGGTGCTGGGGCACGAGGCCAAGCCTGCGCACCCCAGCTAACGCTGGGAGGCGCGGCCAGAGCCCCGTGCTTGGCTTGGTAGGCACCGAGAGGCTGGGTAGCAGCCGTGATCGAGTCCGGCGTTAGGGAAAGTACCAGGTTTGGGGTAGTGGTGCGACCACGAGGGATCGACTGGCCTGCTTCGGCTGCAACGACAACTTCTTGATTTTCTGCACCGTCACCCACTTTCGCTCCCGTTTTCAGCATGAAGGCCGTGCGCGCTTCCCCGGATGACTCGATGGCTCTGAGCCGTTCGTCGATCCCGTCCACGCGTCTCGACAAACCCGCGACCTCTTTGCTGATGCGCTGTAGATTTTCCTGAATCTGAACTACTGCGTCAAGCACCCGCAACACCGGATCTTCAACAACGGTTCCCTCCCGCTCTCTTCCACCGGTAGGATCATGCCTCGCCTCTTGAGCCATCCCGCTGCCGAAGGAGGACGCCTGGGCCCTGATACCACTTTGATGCAGTGGAGGGAGGTCGGCTGCGATGATCCAGTTTACTGAAATGGTTGGCACTATCCTCCCGTCTGTGCAACGTGCAATAACAAGTGGAAAGACATCCACCCAAAACGTGGTGCTGTCTGGTTTTCTTTATTTCAATGGAGCCTCAATTAAACAGTCGATGAAAACAATTGGAAAGAAGAACTAACAGGGCGTAAAAACAAACAACACAAGCCAATGGAATAAACGAATGTCAAAAGAAAAGAAACTGCCGAAAGAAAAAAAAAGATCTGCTACTGTGATTTCAATGTTCTCTGTCCTTCATGAAACCCTAGGCAGGGTATTAATAATGCCTGGTTGGATCTGGGTCTCGGGTCCAGTCCTTGGACCCGAGACAACTCGCTATTGCTGTACCCGTTGCTGTTGGTGGATCGGGGCATTGGCACTGTGCAATGTTGCTTCCAGTCTGAGCTCACCTTGAATAGGTACGCAGGGCACCACGTCCTTGTGCTGGGGCACCAGAGTCGCGATCGGATCCATTGTTTGGGTCCGATCGTTCGTCCCATGGGAGTCCATACCCATGGACCCGCTCGGGTCACTCTGTGTAAACTAGGCCCGGTCCTGCTCTGCATCAAAATGCCTAGGCTCGGTCTCTTTCTCAATGTGTCAAAAATAGCTGAAAATCTATGGTGAAATTCTCATAACTAACCCACCTTTCAATAGGATGCCAGACTTTTTTTGATCGTCTGATCGGAAGTGCTACTGTAGTAGAAACTAGAGAAGTGGTGTCATTGGGCGAATAAGAGGCAAGTGCTTCTTGTTCAGTATCATTCGGAGTCAAAAGGGAACCCCTCTCTCTTCTCCTATAAACCTGCCCAAGAAACTTATTAATCTCTAGAGGATTTTCTATTTCAAGTTCCTGCATCCCACTGTATCCATCTTGACAGGTTATCCCTTGAGCACAGGAACAAGAGCATTTGTTGTTTGCATTAGAGAATAGCTCTGCAATGATCCATGGATCATAGAATAACTCATTCATATTGGTTTGGGCAGAAACGTATTCTCCATCTCCAAAATCATTTTCATCAAAAACTACATTTCTAGATATCTTGATTCGCTTGTTGTCAGGATCATAACATCTGTACCCTTTATGATGATCTGCATATCCAACAAATCTGCACTTTGATGCCTTAGCCTGAAATTTGTTTCGCAGAGAAGAGTCAATGTGAACATAATACATGAAAAAAAAAATTTAGTTCATCATAATTAGGATTCTTCCCAAATAAAACGAAATAAGGTGATTTATTTTCTAAAATCTTCTTAGGCAGACGATTAATAATGTGAACAGCAGAATGAAAAACCTCTGTCCATAATCCGATGGGAACATGACTTCCGTGCATCATGCTCATATCGCTCTCCACAATATGACGGTGTTTCCGTTCTGCAACTCCATTCTGTTGAGGCGTATGCGGGCAAGATACTCTACGATTTATTCCAGTATCTTGGAGGTAATTGATAAATTCCCTAGAGGAGTATTCCCCCCCCCCCCACACCATCACATTGGAAATATAAAATATTACAAGAAAAATGAGTTTTAATAAATGCATAAAAAATTACGAAAAATAGGGAAGACTTCCGATTTATTCTTCATGAAATATATCCAAGTGAAACGAGAGAAATTATCGATAAAAATAACATAATATCTGCTGCCAAAATTAGAAGAATCAGGGGTTGGTCCCCACACATCAGAACAAACGATTTCAAAAGGATTTTAAGCTCTCTCATTTATTGAATGAAAATGAAGAACATGACTCCTACACAGTTGACAACTGGAACATATTTTATCATCTGATCTAGGATTCAAGCTAGATTAAGGAATAAGCCCATTAGATATCAGTCGTTCAATAAAGACTCGACTACAATGACTAAAACGTGAGTGCCAAAAATCAGGCTTATTACATCTATTTGAAGGTTCTAAACTGAACACGAATACTCTTTGATGACATAGACTGAGGAGAGGACTTCAAGGTAGGTCAGACACAAGTAGAAGGATCCTCCTGGAAGACATACATATTTTCACGACGTTTTTCTCTAGCGAACGTCTCCTTCGTTTGTAGATCCTTGACATAAACAAAAGACGAAGTAAATTCAACAGAAGAATTTGTATGATCAACAAGCTTAGAAACAGAAACAATATTTTTCTTAATATCTGGGACATGAAGGACATTGGAAAAATGAAGTGAGGATTTAGGCAAGGGAATAGAAACATTTCTAATATGAGTGATGGGATGGTGTGACCCATCTCCAGTGACTATGCTACTTTTTCCAAAATAGGGGGTTAAAGTACAGAATTTACCCGCATCACCTGTGACATGAGTAGCTGCCCCTGAATCAATGTACCACACTCCTTTATCATTGCACTTCAGATCAAGTTCAGACAACGTGGCCAAGAGAAGCTCTTTCACATCTCCACCAAACTTTGAAGAGTTCTCCTTTCGTCCTGACGAGCTCTCACTCTTTTGGAACTTTTCTTTATTCTGTGGATTGTGCCAATAGTTGTCTTTGATGTGACCTCGTTTGTTGCATAGGTAACATGTGGGTACGTTTTTCACATTATAAATAGGTGTAGCATTCGGGGTAGGCAGCAATCCACGGTCCCCTGGAGTACCTCGTCCTCTGCCGCCACCAAAATTACTATCCCCATGTCCCTGACCAAAAGAAATGTCGGTAGCACAAACCCGTCCACCAGTCTCATGTGACATCCCCTTCAAAGTCATCTCATATTGAAGTAGTTTTGCTTGCAAGTCCTTAAATGACGGTAAGTCGGGTAGACATAGCAGTTAGGTCGGAAGGACATGGAATTTCGGTCCCAATCCATTCAAGGTTTGCCTAACTTTGTCTTTATCTGTCACTTCATACCCTACCACCGCTAGTTGATCACTGATGCTCTTAACCTTGTTCAAGTACTCCATGACAGACATGGAACCCTTAGTCAAGAGTTGAAATTCACGCTGAAGAAAGAAAATTCTAGCTTCTGATATCTGAGAGGATGTCTTCACTTGCCTGTCCCACAATTCTTTTGCTGAAAACTCGTCTGGAATTCCCACCAATACCTCTTGAAAGATAGTAGAGATAATAAAAGCAACTACAGCTTGATCATGCTTCATCCAATACTCGTATTGGGGATTTGGTATTTGTTGTATAAGACCAGCCTCATTTCCATCATTAGTTTCTTGTATGATAAATTCTGGAGGAGCTGAAATTGATCCATTTAGATATCCAGAGAGACCTTGACTTTTAATGAATGAAAGAATTTGTCTTTTCCATATCAAGAAATTTGAATTGGTAAGTTTTTTAGAAATGAGTTGGCCAAGAAAGTTAGATTAGAGAAATGACTGAGAAGAAAAATCCATGACTTAAAATTTTGGCGTGTGCAATCAGTATGTAAAATTTTCACAGATCACGATGCAACAAAATAAGTCTCGTCTCCTTTTTTTTTTAAACCAGGAGAAAGCTCGAGTACTCAGCGTGAGATCTGATACACAGATCTAATAATCTGATTTTATCAAGAAAGTGAAAACTATGAAAATTTTATATGTGAAATTGCACACAGCAGTAATAAATACAAAAGAGTAACAAATACAAAAGAGTAACAGATGAAACCGAGAATTAAGAAAGGAAAAAAACAGATCTGAAAATGCCTGACTGCAGATTTGATTAAAAGCAGCGGTCAGATCTGATGCACAGATCTGGGAAAGACCGTGAGGTGTTAGATCTGATACACAGATCGGGTGCACAAACCGATATGTGCAGATCTTCTGTTACAGAAAGGAGGAAATAAGAATGTCGTGAAACTGATTTGACACAAACCCAAATCAGTTTCGGGAAATGAGAATGTCGTGAAACTGATTTGACACAAACCCAAATCAGTTTCAGAAATATTTGACGCAAATCAGAAGGCAGAGAAAAATAGTCAAATCTGATACACAGATCAGTTCTGAATGAAAGGATTATATGAACAAGAATCTAGAGAAGAAATAAAAAACAGGATATCAAATAATGGCAGAAAGAAAGATCTAAAGATGGAAAAGACGCAGAACAATAGAACATTAAAAAAGAGATAAGAAAGGGAATAAGATCTCTTAGAGACACACCTGCTGGAAAAACTTTCAGCCCTTGGATCAGATCTGCTCTGATACCATGTTAGATTTCTCCAAAATCGATAATGAGGAAACTGCATAGAGGAAAGAGAATGAGGCTGCAACTAATCACATTTTTCTATATTGGAAAAATCCTGACCTCTTCCTTTTAAAATATTAAACACAAAACCTAATACACGGTTTTTACAAATAACCCTATCAAGTTACAAGTATGTCCAATACAAGCTGAACATGTAATGCATATGTAGATTGGATCTGGATCCAAACTCAAATACAAATACAAACACACGTCTAATACAATGCCCCTGTGAGAAGAGTCTGTGTTACATAGCTATGCAATTATCAACAAAATTAACATGTTATAGAAAAAAGAGGAAAAAGAAGAAGAAAAAAGGAAACGGATAGGAAAACATGGGAAAACAGGAAGAAGAAGAAAAAAGTGAAGAGAGAGAAAAGCAGGGGGGAGAGAGAAAAGAAGAAGAAAACATGAGAGATAGAGATAGAGATAGAGATAGAGGCAGAGAGCGACAGTGAACCAGAGAGAGAGAAAGAAGTAGCAATAGACAAAGAGAGAGTGAGAGAAGCAATATAGGAGTGCACGCGAGAGAGAGAGAAAGAGAGAGTGACAAAAAGAGAAACAGAGAGAATAGTAGTTGTACATCTTCTTGTTTTTCTTGCTGCAAGAGAGAGAGAGAGAGAGAGAGAGAGAGAGAGAGAGAGAGAGAGAGAGAGGAGGAGCATGCCATACCTCCTCCTCCTCCTCTCCTTTTTCTTCTTGCTGTAAAAAAAAAAGAAAATGAGAAAGAGAGAGAGACGAAGAGAGGAAAACGAATAAGAGGAGGAGCACATCGTACCTCCTCTTCTTCTTCTTGCAAAAACCGAGAGAGGAGAGAGAGAGAGTGCGAAAAGGGGGCAATTAGGGCCCCCTTTTTCCCTTTTATATGACCCATATGGGTTAACCAAAAAAAAGGACCGATTTCGGCTTACACCTAGTGTGAAAATATCTCAAAAGAGATAATGTGCAAAAATAAGCACTACTTCCACAAAGGGATATGTGCACAAAGGCACAAGAACACTTAAAACAAAATGTACACAAGGTAAAAATAGAGAACATAAATGCTAAAATATAAAGAATTTTATTGAACAATGGAGAACAATGCTCCAAGCATTAAATTACATTTAAGAGGAGGGGGGTTCAACCCTATTTATAATGGAGAGGAAGCCTTGGAGGGGCTCCCACTAGACGTTGGAGCCCCTCCAACGGTTAGAAATCTAATCGTTGGAGGGGTCCAACGTCTAGTGTTGGACCCCCTCCAAGAAGTTGACTAAGTCAACAAAAAGGAAAAAGAAAAAAGAAAAAGAAAAAAGGAAAAGAGAAAAGAAAAGGAAAAAGAAAAAGAAAAAGAAAAAGAAAAAGAAAAGTTACAAACATATTCACTAATGTGAATTTGCGTAAAAGGGGAAAAAGATAGAAATACCCCTGGGGTTACATGATGGAAAAATAATATATATATATATATATATATATATATATATATATACACAAAAAAGGAGATACAATTTAACACCCTCTCTCAAACTTAGGGCGCAATGACTGAGAGTTTGCCGAGAAGAAAGTTGAATCTAGGAGAGCAGAGTGCTTTGGTGAAGAAATCTGCCAACTGCTATTTTGAAGTCACGTAAGGAAGATCTATAACTTTTTGCAAATATGCTTCTTTAACGTAGTGACAGTCCATCTCAATATGCTTTGTGCGTTCATGAAACGTGTGATTTTTAGCAATGTAGATTGCACTCTTATTATTACAACATAACTTTGTAGGTCTTTGAACTTGAATCCTCATGTCTTGTAGCAGTTGATGAATCCACACAATTTCCATGGTTGTGGAAGTCATGACTCGATATTCTGCTTCTATGGATGATAGAGACACCTTCTGTTGTTTCTTGCATCTCCATGAGATCAGGGTTTCACCTAAAAAAATGCAAAAACCTGTAGTGGAGTGACGATTATTTGGGTCACCTCCCCAATCAGAGTTAGTATATGCAATTAAATTTAACTCAGAAGATGACGAAAGAAAAACTCCCTTGTTTAAAGTTTCCCTTATGTATCTGACAATTCGGAGAACGACACCTATATGGACGGATGTAAGAGCATGCTGGAATTGGCTTGCAGTGTGTACGACATGTGAGATGTATGGCCTTGTGACGCTAAGATACATTAGAGACCCCACAAGTTGCCGGTAGGGGTTGGGATCCTCCAAAGGTATCCCATCATCGATCTTCATTTTTTATCCCACAATTTTAGGGGTCTCACATATTTTATCGTCAGTAATACCTGATCTGTCAAGAATCTCACATGCAAGTTTAGTTTGAGACAAAAAATAGCCTTTATGAGAGTAGGCTACCTCGATACCAAGAAAGTATGTCAGATACCCCAAGTCTAACATTTCAAACCTTTCTTTTAAGGCCGTTTTAATACTTTTGATGCCATTTATGTCACTATCTGTTATCAATATATCATCAACATACAACAGTAAAATCACAATTCCTGCATGACACTTTTTGACAAACAGACCAGTGTCAGTGTAGCATAAAGTAAAACAATCTTGAACCATTATTTCATTAAATCGATCATACCAAGCTTCAGGGGCTTGTTTTAAACCATAAAGTGCTTTTTGCAAACAAAAGACTTTTTTCTTTGGTACGTCCATGCCAGGAGGAGCATCCATGTAAACTTCTTCATTAAGGTTCTCATTTAAAAAAGCATTTTTAACAT
Organism: Nuphar pumila; assembly: GCF_984573655.1. Taxonomy (NCBI): domain Eukaryota; kingdom Viridiplantae; phylum Streptophyta; class Magnoliopsida; order Nymphaeales; family Nymphaeaceae; genus Nuphar; species Nuphar pumila. The sequence goes on along the minus strand of NC_143249.1, from coordinate 178,286,552 downwards.
CCATTTGGTAAATGTTCCATTTTTTAATAGATGCAATGGTGATCAAACATCTTACAATGACCATTCGTGCAATAGGGACAAATGTTTCTTCGTAATCAATGTCGTATTCTTGACTATATCCTTTTGTGACAAGACAAACTTTATATCTTTCAAGAGTATCATCACTCTTGGTTTTGACTTTCAAAACCCATCTACATCCTATTGATTTTTTTCCTTTTGAAAGATATTGAAAGACCCAAGTTTTGGCTTTGTTGAGGGCTCTAAGTTCGTTATCCATGGCGTCCCTCCACTCTATCCTTTCCTTAGCTTCCTCAAAATTCCTAGGTTCTTGATATGAGTGAATGGCACTAGGACATGCCCTATGTTTTGGAGAAAAAGACTCAGGATATAAATCTAGAAGGATTTTTCCTAGATCCTTCGGTTCTTCGAGGGTAGCTGGAAGGTTACTAGGGTCACTATATTTCTCTATTACACTTCTAAAGGTATTTTTATCTCTATGTGTATAGGTAATTGATTCAACTATCATTTCTTTTCATATTGGATGGGTTGTGAAATACTTTTACTTATATCCTCATCCTCATTCAATTCATCATCGCTAAAAAAATCCTCATTTCTAATAATAATTCAAACAAAAAAAGTAATCGGTATTATCTTTATGAGTTTTGTGTTCTTTAAAACCACTCATGTTTTCTAAAAAGGTCACGTTTCTTGAAACATATAGTTTGCCATTTTTAATATCATAACACCTAAAACCTTTTTGTGTTTTCGAATACCCAAAAAACGCACAAGAAATAGCCTTGGGAGATAGTTTATCATTCTTGTCGGTGAGGACAAAATATTTACAACAAAAAATTCTTAGTCTATTGTAATTGGGTTCTTTTTTATACAACATTTTAAAGGGGGATATTTGATTCAAATTTTTGGATGAAAGTCGATTTATGAGGTAAACCGATGCAAAAGCCGCTTCGGCCCAAAATCTTTTTGGAATTTTTTTGAGAAATGAGCAAGGTCCTTGTAGTTTCTATTATATGTCTATGTTTTCGTTCGGCTAATCCATTTTGTTGAGGTGTTTTGGGGCAAGACCTTTGATGAACAATCCTATTACTTTCAATATAACTTTTGAAATCATTTGAAAGATATTCTCCCCCGGAATCGGTTTTAAGAATTTGTAATTTACTATTGAATTGATTTTGTATCATCATATGAAAAACCTTAAAGGTAGAGAAAACCTCATGTTTATGTTTGAGGAAGTATATCCAACTATATCTTGAGAAATAATCAACATAAATAACATAATATGAAAACCCTCCCTTAGACACTATGGATGCCGATCCCCATACATCCGAATACACAATTGTAAAAAGCTTAGTTGAAAACATAGTTCTTTGTCCAAAAGGTAAGCTTCTCATCTTACCAAAAATACAATCATTACAATTGAAGTTGTCTTTACATAAAGTTTTAGCAAAATGTAAATAAGAGAGCTTGACAATGTTTGGATGCCCAAGGCGTTTATGCCAAACATTTATATCTTTATGTTGGGCAACATTACAAAAAGAGTGTTTTGGAATTTGAAGAAATTTCATAAAGTATAGATTTCCTTTCCTAGAGCCTTCCCCAATCAACTTTCCGGACCGACGATCCTGTGTATCCAACATTTATTTGATGAGAATTTGATATCACACCCATGATCCGATAGTTGAGAGACGAAAAGCAAATTTAAATTTAGTTTTAGGATAAATCTAACTTTAGGAATAAAAAAACCTTGTCTTTTAAAATCTCCAATTCCTTTTATTTCAAGAGAAGCCCCATCCGCGGTAGAGACAAAAGAAGGTGACACATTTTTTGAGTATTTAGAAAGTGCAAAAACATTTGGAGTCATATGAAACGATGCACCCGAGTCTAAGAGCCAAAGAGTCTTACCGGGAGGAGAGAAGGTGGTCGTGGCTGCTCCGAAAACAGATCCCTTGAGGAGAGGTTGAAGAGCTTCCATGATTTGATTTAGAGACAAAGTAGCATTGTTGGAAGTTGATGGTCCTTCCTCCTTGGTTGGTTGGAAAGTTGTAGACATAACCACCATCTTTTTCCATTTAGGACATACCAGTTTAATGTGTCCTGTTCTTTGCAAAAGTGGCATATGATTTTACTATAATCTCTTCTTCCATATTGCCCACAATTTTCTCTTCCTCCTTGATTTTTGTTGAAATGAGGGGGTTTATATGTTTTGACATTATTTCCCGGTTTTGAGACGACATAAGCACCCTCATCCTTAGAGGGAACAACCAACACACTTAGATTGGTTTTATTCATCCCCAATCTAGTTTCTTCTCCACTTAGTTTGGTAAGTACATCTTCCAACAGAGAAGAAGAGAAAGAAGACAAGAGAGAGGACCTCGTTTGTTCGAACTCGGGTCTAAGCCCATTTAAAAAGTTGAAGAAATGATCCTCTTCTAGTTGTTTGGCCCTCAATTCAATTGCCTCTCCACTCCATTTAGGTTCTTGGAGAGCAAGTTCATCCCAAATAGTGAATAACTTGGCAAAATATCCTCTAACGGACATTTCCCCTTGTTGAAGAGTTAATGCCTTTTTTTGGAGATAATGTTTATAGGACAAATCTCTTGAAGTATACATTCTTTCAAGATACTCCCATACTTGAAAGGCTTTCTTGAACTTCAATATATTGACATTTATTTTCGTTTCAACAAAAGAAAAAGACCAGGAGAGAATTTTGTAGTTTTTCATCTCCCATTCTTCATGCCTTTTGTTGTATTCTTCAAAGGTTTTTTCTCTCTCTTCACCATCAAGAAATTTTATTTCACCCTTCTCAATAATGGTGATCTTAGGTTCGGGTTCGGGTTCGGGAATAGTTCCTTTGACATATCCCCAACGACCTTTCCCTTTAATGTGAGCCTCCGTATTACCGGCCCAAACATGGTAGTTGGAGCCATTTAATTTAAAACCAAGTGAAAAGTGGGACTATTTTTTACCCATTAGAGAGGGAAGAATAGAGAATTTATACGTACCACAAAAAGATTTTTAAATCTTGTCGTAAAATCTTTCTAAAATATTGAGGGAAGAGAAGTCCCCACTCCAATCACCAAGAAGCCAAAGGCACACTTTTTGAGGCACTTGCAAATACGAAGAAACACACGATCTTCAATCTTCAACCTTGCTCTGATACCATGTGAAAATATCTCAAAAGAGATAATGTGCAAAAATAAGCATTACTTTCACAAAGAGATATGTGCACAAAGGCACAAGAACACTTAGAACAAAATGTACACAAGGTACAAATAGAGAACACAAATGCTAAAATATAAAGAATTTTATTGAACAATGGAGAACAATGCTCCAAGCATTGAATTACATTTAAGAAGGGGGTTCACCCCTATTTATAGTGAAGAGGAAGCCTTGGAGGGGCTCCCACTAGACGTTGGAGTCCCTCCAACGGTTAGAAATCTAACCGTTGGAGGGGTCCAACGTCTAGTGTTGAACCCCCTCCAAGAAGTTGACTAAGTCAACAAAAAGGAAAAAGAAAAAAGGAAAAGAGAAAAGAAAAGGAAAGGTAAAAGAAAAAGAAAAGTTACAAACATATTCACTAATGTGAATATGCATAAAAAAGGAAAAAAGACAGAAATACCCCTGGGGGTTACATGATGAAAAAATAATATATATATATATATATAAATATATGTATACAAAAAAGGAGATACAATTTAACACCTAGTTGGTCCCAGCCTAGGCGCTAAATTAGGGCCCACTACCGGCTCCTAATCGCCGAGGCCGTGGGGATTCTCCTCGGCCTCCTAGGCGCCGCTTTTAACAACTAAGCCGCTAATACCGTATCGTACAATACATACAATACAAACCCATATCGAGATACATGTGTGTATCGTATTGTGTCCTTGCATCGATACGATACATACCATAACGTATAGTACGATGCGTTACGATACTGACAACATTGGTTTATTCTTTTTAGCAGTTCATATATTTTTCATGTATCCTAGAGCATGTAGGGTCTCTGTGAATTTAACATTCTCTAGACTGACTTTTTTCTTGCTAATCTCAGGTCCTTGACAATTTTTGGTCTTTAACTTTTTTAAACACCATGGATATTCTGCTGAAAATATGATTGCAACCTGTGTTGTCATGACATGCATATTAGCACCTCAGATTCTTTGAGCCTCTAAAATTAAGTGTTTGGACACAAATCGCACCTAAATTTCCATCCTATCCCAAACTATGGTCACCAAAAGCATGTGGCAAAGTGGAACAGAGAGTGCCTAGAAAATATGTGGGCAACAAGAATATGCTATGTAGGTAAAAGGATGCTGCTGCAAATCTCCAAAGTTAACATGATGCAATCATAGAGGCACATTCAGGTTATGAATAGACACAACAAATCGCCTTTGTGCTCCTAGGTTATTTTCATTCCCCTTTATATTATGTGGCATTTTTTTATTTGCTTCTTAAAATGTATATATTAGTATGAGTTGGATAATGTTTGACCCAGATTTTGGCAGAATTTGACTAGTATTTGTGAGAAGTTAGAACCATACATTGAGACGCCTGTATCCAATTGTTTTCCTATATGGGTATTAGTATAGGGTCTATGTCTTTAAAAATGGTTATGAGTTGGTCGGGTAGCCAAACTGTGTCCTGCTCCTTTCTACCCTGCATTTTCCCTCCCTCCTTACACCTATGTCACGCAAACTCTTCTAAAAGGTCCACACACCGTGTCCATGTGGGTGAAACACTTGGACACGGCTTCTGCAGTGTCAGGTGCGGTCCATTTTTGTCCAAAACTAGACTCAGTTAACCTAACCGAGTCCAGTTTTATCTATAGTATATATTTAAATATGTATTCACACACACACACACACACACACACACGCTATATATATATACCCCCGCACCCAAGTTTTTTGAAATTGCTGTGTTGCACCCACATCCACACCTGCACTAATGTGACATAGCCTTACGCCCTCCGCCATCCCTACCACCCCGTGACAGTTCTTTTATAATTGATACCAGGTAGCAGTGGACCAAGGGGCATTCTCCTTTTGATGAAAAGTGCAATAATGGCCTCTCGGTAGCCTCTTTGAAACCTGCTTTCTGATTTTAGAGCTAAACAATGTACAATTTTAGGAAGTGTCTGGACTCTGTATGTTGCTAAGTCTAGGCTGATGTTGAAAAGGCTCTCTCATGCTAGGAAACAGGTGCATGTTGCTATAGAGATGCCCAACTTTTTGAGAGTAGAGGTGAGGGTTGGGCAGAGGAAGGTTGGGTAAGATGATCTTATGATTTAATTACTGTAAACTATTTTCTTCCAACCAAGGTGGAAACCGCACATGCTATGTTCTGGGGATGCCATTGTCTGAAATTGAGCCATAGACAAACCTTAAAGTAGAAAAGCTAAAACCAATTTTTTTGAGTGCTTGGTTTTCAGCTATGTTACATGGACACTTCACCTAGGCTGAAGTGTCAATGTCGGACACTTCCTGACACAGACACCGACACTCCTAAACTCAGAACTAACACGCCATTTTTAAAATTAGGAGTGTCCAAAAATTTGGATACTCTTGTCGGCACGCTGTGTCCAGTGAGTGTCATACCTGTGTCCAGTGTTGGGCATTATAGACACGGGTGTCCAGCTTTGTTGACACTTCTTAAACAAGGAAGTGTTGAATATTTTAGAGTTGGAAGATACTTACCTAGGAAGAATCCATCACGCATCCAACACTCCCATTAGTTTTTATGATTTGTTTTGACTTTTTGCAGTCAACATCTTACATGTTCATATTACATCATTGACATTTGTGTAAATCATCAAGGATCGGAATGCAAATGAGAAAGGAATGACATTTTATATTTTATAGTTTTGTTTGCATAATTCTTTAAATTTCTCTCTCTCATATATATATATATATATATATATATATATATAGGATCCCTGGAATATGTAAACCAGCAAACCCTGTTTACCGGTTGGACCACGGAGGACCGTCCAATCAACTCAGATGGGATGGTCCTCATATTATTAGGTTATCTTTTGAGCAAATTTTCTTTTTGTACGCAAACCCCTCCTTCCTTTCCCATGTCAACTCAGCCCCAGTGCTCACCCTATGCCCTTTCATTATGACAATCCTCAGCCCCCAGCACGCGTCCCCCAAAATCTCCTCTATTATGCTTCACTCACAGAGAAACCCAGCTGCCTGCACAAGCTCCACCATTATGCTCGCCCATTGGGCATCTATTCGGGCAGATAGAGAGAGACCCACCTTCACACGTAGCGGTCTTCCATAAGCTCATGCATTGTGCATCTCTTCATGCATGGAGAGATACCCACCTTCATGGACAACTTTCCTTCATTGTGCTTCTCTTCATGCAGAGAGAGATACCCATCTTCACGCACAACCCTCATCCATTGTGCATCTCTTCACCAGAGAGCGATACCCACCTCAGCATGTCATTGCCTATCCGGATTGGAATTTTTTGTGCAGCATGTTGTTCGTGGTATTCCCTCCACTCATTAGGTGGTTGTGGGAAGCTTTATTGCTAAACAAAATAAGCCCTGTCCAAGGCCACCTCTACTCAACCATGCGCTTTCTTCTGCAACACCACAAAAGTCCAACTTAAGTGCAGCTACAGCAGCAAGTCTGCCATCAAGGGGGGTGATGAGCACACCATCTGGGTGTCCTGGTAGCCTACTTAACCACAACGTCAGCACTGGTAGTGACACCAACCAACCACTTCCAACAATGCCTTCATGGTCATCTACTGGCTGGCTGGTGTCTCGGTCGGCCAGTAATCACAGGCATGAATGTAACATGTGATGGATTACCATATTGACAAGGTTTTCAGACCCTGATCTAAGGCTCTGATTTTATTAGAGATTGGTTCAGAAGACTACTAGGGTAGTTTCTCTAGGGCCTGAGAAAGGTAGGGAGAGAAATTATTCCATTGTCTAAGCTCTCTATATTGTTTTAAGTTTGAAGTTTGAACTCACTTAACTGTTGCTTCTCATAAGGGTGTAGAGGCATTGTTTGTTTAGGACTCTTTGTTTTTTGTAATTTTATCTGCTGATTCTCTCATTGTAGCACTGTTCTTGAGGGATAAAGTTTGTGTGCTTTTGATATCTGCATCAATTGGCTTTTCTTTCAGCCATTATCATTTTATGGCGTTGGTATTCTGCTCTTTGGATTGCCACAATATGGACTGAAGAGGATGTTATGTATTAGAGTCTGTGAATGGTCTAAACTGTGAAAATGTGGTTTAGATTTGTTAGTGATTTTAGCTGGTCTCTACGTGAAATTCATTCATTCATAGAATTTCATTGAGTTGCATATGAATACAAAGGATGTTAACGAGAGTCAATAGAATGGGTTTTTTAGCTTGGATGCCAAATCACCTGAACTCATCCAGTTAGATTCAGTTGCCAAAGTGCCTATTTCTGTGTATCCAAATTCCTTTTATTTTGACCAGAAAATATTCAAGACAATTTACTGGAAATTTTCAAGAATAACTTTGAGAAACAATAATAATTTCTACATTTAACCCCACCAATTACCACAAATATATCGAGAATTACCCTAAATTGTACCATGCTTCCTGGTAGAAACCACTTGCTTTTCAATATTTTGTTGGTATTTTCTTGGATCCAGAATTATGGATATGATATGCACAACATATTTAATCGTAAACATGTTTTGAATCGTCTAATTGTGTTGTCAAACAGAATTTTTAAGAGCTTTAAAAATCAGTCATCTACAATTCACCAAAATTGTAATATTAAAAAAAGAATCACATTTGTACATCCAAAAATATGGGTTGATTTATACTATGCTGGACACGTTTATGAGTTCAAGATTAGATAAAGCTCGCAACCACTATTTCTACAAGTACGGGAGTCAAGTGCACCAAATACAATACCCAATATTGAGATCTTAAAACCAAGGGGGCTCTGCTTGTCTGGCAGGAGCAGTTAGTTAGTGCACGTAACCTTGTGTGTGACGTTGCAAGTTGGATTTTCAATGGTATGGTTGTATAACTGGTAGGGGTCTGCCTAACCCCAGCTTTCTCTGTCGAAAAAAAAATATTGAGATCTTAAATATACAAGACCAAATATGTCTGACGTGCTTTTTCAGGATATATTAATCCTTTAAGTGAAATCCAAATGTAAGATTCAGATCGGATTTAGACCTGTTCAATCGGATTTGAATTCGGGTCAGGTTTGGATCAGCATCTTAAGTCAGATCTGGAGTTGATCTAATTAAAATCAGACCCAATTGAAATTTTTACATATAAATAACTTGTTTTTGTTCTATTTTTTTCATGTCTAGTATTACCTGTTAATATATATATATATATATATATATATATATATATATATATATATATATATATATATTGTAACCGAAATACCCAGCAAAGGTATTTCGGTCTTTTCACTGTAATAGGCGTCAGCCCATTAGGGGCTGACAACCTTTTTCACCTTTTTACTTTTTTTTATAATTTTTTGTTTTTTTACTGTTGGGCCAGCTCCAATATAGCTGTTGGAGCTGCTCCCAACAGTTGTAAATATGACCGTTGGGAGCAGCCCAACGGCCATATTGGTTGCCCCCTTTAGCCTCGTGTATTATAAATAGGCCTCATGGCCTTTGTATTATTGCTTCTCTTTTTCAAGAGAGTTTTCTATGCAATATACTTTCTCATTTGACCCTTGTGTGGGTGGTGTGATTATCCCACTTGATTGAGGTGCGCGATCTTGCATATTCATCTATGTCACATGGGTGCGGGGATTCGGCACTTCCAAAAAACCCAGGTGCGGGGGTGCGGCAGGGGCAAAAATGTAAAAAAAAAATATATATATATATATATATATATATATATATATATATATATATATATATATATATATATATATATATATATATATATATATATATATATATATAAAAGGGAAGTATATCACTTTGATCATCTTATCACAAGAGAAGGTGGTGATGTGGTCTTCCCAGATAATAAAATCATGCCACTGATGGAGTTTCCCGCTTATACAAAGTTAGGCCATATTTTGACATTAAAAAGTTTCATAAGACATTTAGGGTAAAATGAGGGTTTTTATAATGCATCGTATCTCTCAAAGATAGTATTTCTCAAAGATGAATGTCATTCATGATATACCACTTCTAGCATGCTTGCACTGACAAATACTATTAGTTTAGAGCAAAATGGTCTCTATACGAGCTGGAAAAGCTTCCAGTACAGTTCTGGGGTTTCCCCGCAGGTTTTTCTGCTGTCAGCAGCTGACAGCAGCTGCCTGTCAGCAGCTGCCTGTCAGCTGCTGACAGACAGTAGCTGTCTGTCAGCCCTGACAGACAGCTGCTGTCAGCCCTGACAGCAGATTTTTTTTAAAGACAGACAGCAGCTGCCTGTCAGCTGCTGACAGACAGCTGCCTGTCAGCCATGACAACAGATTTTTTTTTAAAAAAAATTCAAATTCGCAGCCCATTTCACAGGGATTTTTTAAAAAAAAAAAAATCCAAAAAACAAATGGACCTAAATGATCCTGGGTGCGGTCAACGCACCCAGGATCGGGTTGACCGCACCCGGTGCCGCACCCGAACCCGAACCCGCGTCGAGTCGCATCGACGCGGGTGCGGCACCCTGCTAGCCAAATCCCTGTGACATAGATATTCATCGATTCGATCCACTTCATTACATGGTATCAGAGCTTGGGTGTTCCAAAAGCTGTTTTTAGAGAAGATCGTGACAATATCAAGAGGAGGATCATGAGTTTGGCAAAATACAACAAATCATAAATTGTTGCATCGGGAAGCAAACCATTTAGGGAAAAAGTCTTGTATTTTCTTCCTTGTTTTCTCTTTCTTTTTCTTTCTCTCTATCCACTTGTTGTAAATAGAGAATGAGAGGGAGGTAATAGTCCCCATTCCCATACACTTAAATGACACAAACTATGTGATGTGGGCATCCATATTAAAACATAAAATATGGGAAAAAGGACTTTGGGGATTGGTTGACGGCACTGAAAAGGAGCCTAAACTCATTCTTACAAAAATCGAGAATGGAAAAGAAGTTGCGCTTCAAGGAGAGGAAATGGCTAAAGCTGTTTTCGACTATGAGAAAAAATGGAAAGAATGGAGGATGCGTCATTCCAAAATTATTGGATGGCTCATCAATAGTGTGGACATCCACAAGTGCTCTAGTTTGGCGAAGTTTGACTTCGCTAGTGATGCATGAAAATACCTTAAAGACATGTAGAGTCTTAAGGATATCACACATATATGTAACGTCCAAAACAAAGTAAGGACCATGACTCAAGAAGAGATGAGCATAAGGGAATACTACAATGCTATCTCTCTTTCCTTTTGGGATGAATTGGCTCTTCTTGAACCAAAGTAGCATTGCCCACAAGATGTTGAACTTCGCAAAAATCAAATCAAAGCGGAGCATTTCTATCAATTCATAAATGAGCTTAGGCCCGAATTTGAAGGAACTAAATCCGCTCTTCTTCATAGAGGAGGGATCTCTTCCATAGTTGAAACTCTTGAAGAATTAACGATGGAAGAAATATGAAGAATCCGTGCTTGCTATGTCAAAGCCCGAAAATCATGCCAAGAACTATAAACCACCTCATTTTTTAAGAAATGAGAATGGTAAAAATCCCAATAACTATGAAAAGAGGGGTGATCATGATTTTAAAAGGGGTGAAAAAATTATTTGTTATCATTGTTATGAACCGGGACACATCAAACTTTTTTGTCCTAAAAGAAAGAGGAGGATCATAAAGAAGACAAAAGAGTGGCTTCGGTTGAAAGGAGTGAAATGGATGACTCCAAATGCATCGGCTCGCTCTCCTTAGCTCAACTAATGGAGGCACTACAACCTATGCTTAAAGCTCAAGCTACTTCTTATTCGGGAGCGGCAGTATCTACAAGTGACAACCATGGTAAGACCTCTTGGATCCTTGACTCCGGTGCTTCATTTCATATGACCCCTAATGAGTCCATATTGACCGAATGCAAGTTTAATCCAAATGATTCTTGTGTTTCAACTGTCGATGGTACATCTTTGAAAATTAAAAGTTTTGGTATTTATCAAAAAATACCTATCTTTCACGTACCAAACATTAGAGTAGTACCAAAATTAAATTTAAATCTTTTATCGGTTTCTCAAATTGTGGATTATGGTTACAAAATAGTTTTTTCATCTAATGATTGTCTAATACATGATCTTCAGTCTGGAAAGCCGATTAGGCGAGGCTATAGAAGAGGAGATCTCTATGTCATGGACAATCTTGAATTACCAAAACAATTTTTTTGTAATTTTATGGAAAAGAAAAATATAGAAATTTGGCACAAAAGACTAGGACACCTTAGAGTAACTAAATTACAATTGTTTTTATTTTTTTCAAACTGCAAAGAAAAAATTTTTATGTGAAGATTGCATTCTTAGCAAAATGAAGTCTTGACTTTTCGGACCAAGACACCTTATAACTAAGAATCCATTTGAATTAGTGCATTCGGATGTATAGGGACCGACTCCGGTTGTGTCTAAAGGGAGTGTTTCCTATTATGTTGTGTTTGTAGACGATTATAGTAGACACTCTTGGATATTCTCTCTAAAACACAAATCAAAAGTATTTGATTGTTTTAAAAAATTTCATAGTGATATAAAGAATCAATTTAAAACCAATATTCAAATCTTTAGAACTGATTCCAAGGGAGAATTTGTGTCAAAAGAGTTTGAAAATTATCTTGACCTAAATGAGATTGTTCATCAAAAATCGTGTCCATATACTCCTCAACAAAATGGACTTGTCGAAAGGAAGTACAGACACATTATTGAGACCACTAGAACACTTCTAGTATATAGAAATGTTCCAAAAGATTTTTGGGCCGAAGTCACCCTTACGACGGTCTATTTGATAAATAGAATGCCTTCAAAAAAATATTGAAAAACTTTGTAAAATGTATCCTGATTACAAAAGGTTGAGGGCCTTCGGGTGCAAGTGTTTTGTTCTTACCAACAAGAATGATAAACTCTCTCCTAAAACAATTCTTTATGTGTTTTTAGGCTATGCCGAAAACAAAAAAGGATATAGGTGTTATGATATTGAAAGAAACAAATTGTATGTTTCTCGAAATGTTACATTCCTTGAAAATGAAAACGGTTTTAGCAAAGAAAAAATCCAAGAGAGTTGTGATTATTCGTTCTTCTTTGACCTAGTCAATGATAAGTGTGAAAATATTCATAAAAGTGAAGATATGCATGAGGCAAATGAGAATGTGAGAAGGAATCTTGATGATATAGACCTATCTCATAATAATTTACAAACCTATGCTCGACGTACCGAGGTCACCCACCATGTGCCATAGAAAGATACTCTCAAAACTAAGAAGAAGATTCTTCTAGCCTTAAAAAATATATAAGAATTTCAAAAGCTCATAGTAGATTTGTATCATATGATTCCTTTGAACCAAGGTATAGATCGTGTCTAATGTCCATTCACTCGTATTTTGAATCTCAATCATACTATGAGGTTAAACATCATCAAAAATGGGTTAAGGTCATGAACGATGAGTTAAAAGCATTAGAAAGAACAAAAACTTGGGAAATCCAAACATTATCTAAAGAAAGAAAAAATATAGGATGCTGATGGGTATACAAGGTAAAAACCAAGTACGATGAAACATTAGAAAGATATAAAGCTAGGTTAGTGGCCAAAGGATACAATCAAGAATATGGGATAGACTATGATAAGACGTTTGCCCCAGTCGCTCGAATGACCACTGTTAGAACTCTCATTGTTATAGCATCGATTAGGAAATGACCTATATTTCAAATGGATGTTAAAAATGCATTTTTAAATGGTAATCAGGATGAAGATGTGTACATGGATCCTCCACCAGACTTGGCTTTAGCACATGGGAAAACACTTCGGTTACGTAAGGCCTTATATGACTTGAAACAAGCCCCTAAAGCTTGGTATGATAGGATTAGTAATGTGATGACACAACTTCATTTTAAATCTTGCTTTACTGACACTGCATTGTTTGTTAAGTCTTCTAATGCAAGAATGGTGATCCTACTTCTTTACGTAGATATGATAATCACAAGAGATGATAAGCAGGGAGTTCACCATATCAAAGATGTGCTTAAAGCCAACTTTGATATGACAGATCTTGATTTTTTATGATAATTTCTTGGAATAGAAGTTGCTTACTCACATCGTGATTATTTTTTGTCACAGACTAAATACGCAATGGAGATCATTGAAAAATCAAGACTCTCAGATGAAAAATTAATCGATACTCCAGAAGTCATAAATGCCAAAATGAAGAAAGATGATGGAGAGCCCTTGCAAGATCCAACGCCCTACAAACAAATGATTGGGGCTTTGTCTTATATTTCTATTACCTGTCCTGATATATCTCATGCTATTCATTCTGCTAATCAATTTAAGCATGCTCCCACTACAGTGCATATGAGCACTGTAATGAGAATTGTTAGATATATTAAAAAATTTATTAATCTTGGCTTGTTTTTATCATCCTCCTCCTCACTAGAAGTCATTGCATATTCTGATTCTGATTGGGGAGGGGATGTCAATGATAGACGCTTAACCACTGGTTTATATGTATTTGTAGGTGACTCCCTAATTTCATGTTGATACAAAAAGCAACATAAGGTGTCACTTTCCTCCACTGAAGCTGAGTATCGTGCCATGGTGACAACTACGTCTGAGTTAGTGTGGCTAAGACAACTTCTCGAAGACTTGGGGGTTCATATTGCAGAACCTTTAAGATTATGTTGTGACAATGTTGTTAAAATATGTGTATTATCGACATTTGTAATCTCGTATATATTTATATTCATATATATATAGATATATATACATATATATATATATGTATATATATATCTATATATATATATATGAATATAAATATATATACTTTATTTCACCCAAAAGGGTATTTTTGTAAATTCCTGTTTTACGCATATTCCATTTTGGAATAATGCTTGTAATTTTTACTTTTTATTTTTATTTTTCTTCTTTATTTTTCTTCTTTTTCCCTTTTTATTTTTTGGCTTTTGCGCCACATAGGGAGGCTCCCCAAAGAGTCGTTGGGGAGCCTCCAACGGTCACATATGTGACCGTTGGGGGCTCCCAACGACTCTCTTGGGAGCCCCCTTTGTGGCTCCTTCTTATGCTTATAAATAGGGGCTCTCCCCTTTGTATTTCGGTATCCTAGAGGGAGCTCATGCTCCATTGTAATGGGGTTTTTACCCCTTCTCCATTATTCTTGAATGATATGCAACTTATGACTTTATGTCATATTTTTCCCTTTTTATGGGTTTTATGTGTTAGCACATTATGTGCTTATGTTGTTTCCCTTTAATGGGTATATTTGCACTTCACGTGCATAAGTATGGGTTCATTATTGAACCCAATGTATTCCAAGTCACTTTCTAACATGGTATCAGAGCGAGGTCACGATGGGGTTGTCCTTTGGTGCAACGGAAAGCGTGTCGCTCAAGAAATGGTGAAGTATTCATTGCTCTTCCTTTTTGCTTTGAAGTTATTCGGTATGTATCCCTTTTCTTAAAATATTATGCATTTGAAAATATGTTTCTTGCATATAGTTTGTTCGTTTAATGGTTATGATAGTTGAATTATGTCTTTTCACATTTCGTGTGCTCGTATATTTTAAAATTATCTCTCTCAAATTTGGTGAACTCGTTTGTTGTTCAAATATATAATTTGTGTTTATCGAACTACTCATCGCATATAATAGCAATTTATGTTTTTTTTTAAAATTACCTTCAATTATGTGAGATTTATAATTCTTACATAACTATCTCATGATTGACCTATAAGTTAATTTTTTAAGATTATATATATGATTTCTTGCTAAAGTAATGATCTTTGCTTAAAATTTCTTAACTCTCATATGAACCGATATTTGATTTGAGTTCCTCTTTTGATTATAAATTTTAGTGCATTTTTTGAAAAATTTGATATAATCCTTATATGAAAATCTCTCACATCTAAAAATCCTTGTTGAATCCTAAAGTAGTTCTTGTTAATGATAACTTATAAGAACTCCTAAAAGTTTTTCAATGTTTCTTTTTTTGAAAAATTGTTTATGATAAACCATTAGGAAAGATTTTTTAAAAGGAATTTCTCACACTACATAGAGTGCATAGTTCATCTTTTGCATCCTTTTGGTATAAATGATTTCATTTTTCATCTTTATAAACTTGTTGGTTTGTATTTTTCATAAGGTTTCGAAACCTCTTAATAATATCTTTTAAAAATGCCTACATTGACCATAATATGGTTTTCTTTGTCCTCAATTGCAATTGTTAAATTTTGAGAATTTCAAGCATTGCTCTTTTTATAAAGTGCATACTTGCTCACTTTTGTGTATTTTTGTGTTTTGTGCACATTTGTTTCTCAAATATTTGCGCTTGTATGCATTCCCTCTTTTTTATGAAATACATGCCTTAGTGCATGTTTGTTTACACCTTGGTGTGTATTTGTTCAAGTATTGTATGAGTGCCTTCGTGCACATCTTTCATAAAGCCTTTTGTGCTCACATGTGTATTGTCTCTTCGTAGACATTTTTACATTATGGAGCCTTTATGCACATTTATTTTTGTGAAAAATATAATGAATTTAGATATTGAGTCCTTTTTAAATCATTGTAAGGGCTTTTAGCACTTTGAATGTTTCCGCATATCTCATCACAATCAAAGGTTTTTTAAAATTGTTGTATGGGATTTAATCCCAAATTTATAAATTTTCAAGTGTTTTAAATATTCATTCCTTGAGTATTGTGTTAAAGCCTTCTTTGTGAACCATTACGGTTCTTATGATTTCTTTGATTAAAAGCTTGATTGTCTTGATGAATTCTTTATGTTGTTGTGTTTATTGCTTAATAAGTCCTTTTTGGTATAAATGACTTGTTTGAAGATTAAGCATAATTTGTGTTTATGCAAAATTGTTGTTATAAAGCACATTATTGATTATTGGACCTTTTGATTCAATTTTTTAATCGGTCCTCTTTTCTTTATTCCTTAAGTGTTTATTGCCTTTTTGTGGCATTTATATTTGTCCATCACATGTTATTTAATGCATCTTCTATTTGGCCTTATTATTATATTAGAGATGTTTGTTGAGGTGAGTTATGGGCACCTCGTGTTATATCATTTTAGTTTGTCCACCTTCCATATTATAGATGGTTGTTGAGGTGAGTTATGGGCACCTTGGGACTCTAAAATGATTTGTTGTATGATCTCTAATTATGAGTGTGTCACTCATTTTTTCTCTTGTGGCCATTGATATTATGGATGCTTCTATGTAAATGTGATGGACATATGGTGTTTTAAAACCTTAAAAGTTTTAAGGTATATTAAATCAAGGGTTTTGGGATTATTGCCCAACCTTTTCTTGTTTATGAATCTTATGAGTGCATTTGCACATTTATGATTTTGTGTTATTGTGATTTTGCACAAGTATTCTAAGTGTTCTTGGTGTGTGTATGTTCACACATTTGCTCTCAAGAATTTTATTTTATCGATTATAGTATTTTGTTGAAGATATTTTTTGCATGCATGTTATTGTTATGAGAATTCATTTTAAAAGGAGTATTGTTTTATTCGAGGTTTATTTTCATTACAAGTTTATTGCCTCAAAAGTCTTTTCCTTTTATGCCCATTATCTAAGTGTCATCATATGTAGACAAGAATTTTATTACACTTTCGTGTGTTTTTAGCCCTTTGTTGGCGTTTGCTCTCTTGGTCTAGTAGCTGAACACACTTGTCTTGAGTGTTTTTATATGTAGACAAGGCACGTTGATTCACACCATGGTGTGTGATTTTTAGCCTATGTTGGCGTTTGTGTCCTTGTTCTAGTCGCTTAAGATGTATGCCCATGGTTGGCTTATTTCACTCATTTCAAGTGCTATCATATGTAGACAAGAGATGTATTATGTTTTAGCCCATGGTTGGCTTATTACTCTTGTTCTAGTAGCTGAACATACTTGGTTTTAAGTGTATTTTTTACATAGACAAGAGATACTTTTTAGTCCATGATGACATATATTCTCTTGTTCTTGTCGTAGATGCACTTATTTCAAGTATTATTATATGTAGACAAGAGGTTCTTTTACACACCTTTGTGTGTGTCTTTGGCCTTTAATGGCTTTATATTCTTGATCTAGTAGCTTATACACTTGATTTATGGGTTTTGGAGGACTAATGAGGAAGATGTTTGTAATGGATAAACTATTGAAATTTGCAAAATTTCATTCATGACTTGTGTTTTTCAAGCAAATCATATTTTTGATAAGCATATTAAGTTGATTTCTTAGCATTTAATCTATATATTAAGTGCTTATGGTTTTTGCCACCCTTATATGTAAAATGTGTATTAAGTATGTCTTTCATAAATGATTTTAAAACCTTGTGAACTCTTGGGTTTATTTTGCCTAAAGTATGCTTGGAGACTTTGTTTCTCTTGTTTGGCACTTCATTACATGTTTGAAGCATGTTCATTAATGAGTTCTTTGAGTATTAATTCATTTCATGATAAGTATATGCATATGCTCTTTATGGCCTTTTTGGGCCCTCATTCAATAATGTTTATGTATATCATGCCTCTTCGTAGGCTTATTGTGGTGTCCCTTAGTGGACCATTTTGTTATTCCCCATTATGGGGTTATATTTGTCCAATATTGGACCTTATGAATGCATTATGCATTTTTGCAATTTATTTCTGCATAATTTGCTTCCACTCATTTTGTTTTAACATGATGTATGATTTTGAAACTTTGGTGTTATTTCTGCATAATTTGCATAACTTCTAACATGTGTCATCCATAATTATGCTAGTTAGAAATGTTCCATTTGAGTAAAAGTGCAAAGATATGTTTTACTTGTTTCTTTGTTGTTTTTCTACAGGATCGCTAAGATGTGGAACATTAGGTACATCATGGATTCGATCGATGGTGAATTGGATTTGAAGACCTAGCTCAACTGTCATGAAGATGGAGCTTTTTCCTTAAAGATTTTTTTGGACTTTGTTTCAAGACTTCCCTCTGTTTTGAAGAAATGTTTTTCCAAACTTTCGGGTTTTTCCCCGCAAAGTTTGAGGGGGGATGTTAAAATATGTGTATTATCGACATTTGTAATCTCGTATATATTTATATTCATATATATATGTATATATATATATATATCTATATATATATATGAATATAAATATATATACTTTATTTCACCCAAAAGGGTATTTCTGTAAATTCCTGTTTTACGCATATTCCATTTTGGAATAATGCTTGTAATTTTTATTTTTATTTTTATTTTTCTTCTTTATTTTTCTTCTTTTTCCCTTTTTATTTTTTGGCTTTTGCGCCACAATAGGGAGGCTCCCCAAAGAGTCGTTGGGGGCTCCCAACGACTCTCTTGGGAGCCCCCTTTGTGGCTCCTTCTTATGCTTATAAATAGGGGCTCTCCCCTTTGTATTTCGGTATCCTAGAGGGAGCTCATGCTCCATTGTAATGGGGTTTTTACCCCTTCTCCATTATTCTTCAATGATATGCAACTTATGACTTTATGTCATATTTTTCCCTTTTTATGGGTTTTATGTGTTAGCACATTATGTGCTTATGTTGTTTCCCTTTAATGGGTATATTTGCACTTCACGTGCATAAGTATGGGTTCATTATTGAACCTAATGTATTCCAAGTCACTTTCTAACAAATGTTATGACAACAAGAGCGTTGTATACATTGCAAGCAATCATACATTTCATGAGAGGATGAAACACATTGATATAGATTGCCACTACGTTCGTGAAAAATTCCTGAGAAAGACCATCACATTGCCCTATGTTCCGTCTGAATATCAATTAACATACTTCTTCACCAAAGCGCTTCCGTCTCCAAGATTTCACTTCTTGGCAAACTCTCGATTGTTCAACCATGAGTTTGAGGGGGGGTGTTAATATATATATATATATATATATATATATATATATATATATATATATATATATATATTAACCGAAATACCCAACAAGGGTATTTTGGTCTTTTCACTATAATAGGCGTCAACCCATTAGGGGCTGACAACCTTTTTCACCTTTTTACTTTTTTTTTATAATTTTTTGTTTTTTTACTGTTGGGCCAGCTCCAATATAGCTGTTGGAGCTGCTCCCAACAGTCATAAATATGACCGTTGGGAGCAGCCCAACAACCATATTGGTTGTGTAATAAAACAAGGTACAATGAAACAATAATGAAACAAACACAATGCTAACAAAGGGCTTTAATAAACTCACTTAAGGTTGGTCACTAATGGACCAAATACAATCTTAAAAGAGAAAAATATCAAACAGTACAAGAGGCATACAAGCCTATAAGATGGGAAAAACTCTAGAGAAAACCCTCAAATGCTTCTAAGAGCATTGTAGAATAACAAGGGAGTGAGGCTCTACCAGCACATGGGAGGCAGTCCAGCTCTTTGGACTGCCACCCAACAGTCATATTATGACTGTTGTGCCTAACAATCATAATATGGCTATTGGGCAGTTTATTTATTACAATGCTAAATTACATTTCAGTCCCTAGTGGATTGTACTACAACAACAACAACAACAACTACGCCTTCATCCCAAAACAATTGGGGTCAGCGATATGAACCAAAAAAGAAATTCATTTTGGGTCTTCCACATGAATCCTTTTCCTCCAATCATTTCTATCCAACGCCATGTCCTTGGTGAGGTTCAAAGCATTCATATCCTTTCCTATCATCTCCATCCAAGTCTTCCTAGGCCTACCCCGACCTCTTTTAACTAATATATTTTCCCATTTCTCCAACCTTCTAACTGGAGCATCATTAGGCCTTCGCCGAATATGTCCAAACCACCGTAAACGATTCTCTCGCATCTTATTTTCAATGGGTGCAACACCTACCTTCTTACGTATCTCTTCGTTCCGAATCTTATCTTTTATTGTATTTCCACACATCCATCTAAGCATCCGCATCTCAGCTACACTCATTTTTTGAATATGATGTCTCTTGGCAGCCCAACATTCCGTACCATATAGTAAAGCGGGTCTAATAGTCGTCCTATAAAACTTTCCCTTCAACCGCAATGGCATTCTACGATCGCACAGCACTCCAGTAGCACTTTTCCATTTCATCCACCCAACCTTTATCCTATGATTTACATCTCCATCAATTTCTCCATACTTTTGAATGATGGATCCCAAATATTTGAAATAATCATTCACCGGTATATCTTGCTCACCAAGCTTCACTACACTCCCATCACTACTTCGTTGCTTACTAAACCGACATTCCATATATTCAGTCTTACTCTTACTCAACTTAAAACCTCTAGCTTCCAATGTCTGTCTCCATAATTCTAACTTAGCATTAACCCCAGCTCTAGACTCATCAATCAAAACAATATCATCAGCAAACAACATACACCACGGTACATTTTCTTGAATTGATCTCGTAAGCTCATCCATCACTATCGCAAATAGGAAAGGGCTTAAAGCAGATCCTTGATGTAACCCAACCGTTATCGGGAAATTGGTTGTCACCCCTCCACAAGTGCGGACATTGGTTACTACTCCTTCATACATATCTTTAATTATACTAATGTACTTGAGAGAAACACCTTTCTTCATCATTGTCCACCAGAGAACGTCCCTAGGTACTCTATCGTATGCCTTCTCTAAATCAATAAAAACCATATGCAAATCTTTGTTCCTCTCTCTATATCTTTCAATAAGTTGTCTAAGAAGATGTATAGCTTCCATAGTTGATCTTCCAGGCATAAAACCAAATTGATTCTCCGATATCATGACAACCTTCCTCAACCTAGACTCAATCACCCTCTCCCAAAGTTTCATAGTATGACTCATGAGTTTTATACCACGATAGTTTGTGCAATCTTGTATATCACCCTTATTCTTATATAAAGGCACCAAAGTACTCTTCCTCCACTCATTAGGCATCTTATTTGTTCGCCAAATCAAGTTAAAAAGATTTGTCAACCATTCTAAACCTTTCTCTCCCAAGCATTTCCAAGCCTCGATAGGTATACCATCTGGGCCAACTGCCCTTCTTGATTTCATTTTCTTCAAAGCCTCTGCAATTTCTTTCTTTTGAATCTTGCGCATGAAGTCACGATTTATCTCATGAAAAGGAATGGAGAAGTCTCCAAGATCTTGAGCATGACTATCATTAAATAGCTTATCAAAATAATCTTTCCATCTCTCCTTAATCTCCTCATATTTGACTAAAACCCTTTGCGTTTCATCTTTGATACATCTAACCATACCCAAATCCTTCGATTTCCTATCTCTCATCTTTGCAAGCCTATAAATATCCTTCTCGCCTTCTTTGGTATCCAACTTGTCATAAACCTCCTTATATACCTTAGCCCTCGCGTTTCGAACAACTTTTTTAGCTTCCTTCTTTGCTATCATATACTTCTCCAAATTCTCATTATCACGACTCTTACTTAGATTTCTATAACACTCTCTTTTAACCTTAATAGCTAATTTGACATCCTCGTTCCACCATGATGTATCCTTACCTAGTGGTGCACCGCCTTTAGACTCACCCAATACCTCCTTAGCTACTTTTCTCATACCACCCGCTATCTTATTCCACATTGATTCTGAATCCTCCTCGAGACACCAATCAACTTCCTTAACTACCTGCTCTACAAACATTCCTTGTTTAGCTCCTTTCAGTGCCCACCACTTAATTCTAGGATCTATCCTATGTCTATCCCTTTTGCGGCATTGTCTAATTCTAAGATCTAAAATTAAGACTCTATGTTGTGTAGCTACACTTTCTCCTGGTATAACCTTACAATCGATGCAACAACCCCTATCTCTCTTTCTAAGTAGGAAAAAATCTATCTGACTCGTATTAACCCCACTTTTAAATGTTACTAGGTGAGACTCCCTCTTCCTAAACCAAGTGTTTGCTAAGATCATATCATAGGACAAACAAAAATCTAAAATCCTTTCTCCACTTTCATTTCTTTCTCCTATACCATAGCCTCCATGGATATTCTCAAATCCATCCCTACTAATGCCTACATGTCTATCCCTAGTGGATTGTACTATATAATAAAAAACAAAAATACCCTTATCGGGTATTTGAATACAATTTTATTTTTAACACTCCTTAAACTTATGGGGAAATCACCGAAAGTTTGCTAAGAATATACAAAAATTGAGGCAGTGGAAGAGATTTGGTGAAGAAGTCTGCAATCTGAAATTTGGACAGGACATATGGCAATATAATAGTCCTCTTCAAATATTCTTTGCGAACGTAGTGACAATCCATCTCAATGTGTTTTGTTCGCTCGTGAAATGTGTGATTGTTGGCTATATAGATGATACTTTTATTATCACAGCATAGCTTTGAAGGTCTGACACATCAACACCCATATCGGAAAGTAGACCCATATCGGAAAGTAGTGCTCTCATCCACACAACTTCAGTGGTTGTTGTAGTCATTCCCCTGTACTCAGATTCCGTAGAGGATAAAGATACTTTCTGTTGTTTTTTGCATCGCCAAGAAATGAGAGAATCACCTAAAAACATACAAAAGTCAGTAGTTGAGTGACGGTTATTGGGATCTCCTCCCCAGTCAGAATCAGTGTAAGAAATAAGACTTAAGGATAAGAAAGAGGATAAGAAGTCCTTTAGATATAGATTTATTGATGTATCGAACTATTCTTAATACTGCACTCTTGTGGACGGTTGTGGGTGCATTATTATGACTGTTGGGTGGCAGTCCAACGTCACGTTGGACTGCCTCCCAAGAGTCATATTATGACTGTTGTGCCTAACAGTCATAATATGGTTGTTGGGCAGTTTATTTATTACAATGCTAAATTACATTTCAGTCCCTAGTGGACTATACTATATAATAAAAGACAAAAATACCTTTATCGGGTATTTGAATACAATTTTATTTTTAACAGTTGCCCCCTTTAGCCTCTTGTATTATAAATAGGCCTCATGGCCTTTGTATTATTGCATCTCTTTTTCAAGAGAGTTTTCTATGCAATATACTTTCTCATTTGACCCGTGTGGGTGGTGTGATTATTCAATGAAGTGTTCCCACTTGATTGAGGTGTGTGTTCTTGCATATTCATCGGATTCAATCCACTTCATTACATTACCACATGTATTTCGAATTCGGATTCAATCTAAGCTTTGGATTCAGATCCGGAATCGAATCTACCATTTTCATTTTAAATTTGGATCTGACAAGATCCGATCCGAATCTAACCCATTTGCACCTTTAAGTCACAGTTGAGGTGGAATATGAACAGGCCTCCCTGTTTGGGTTGGCTGAACGCTATTTGCCCTATTCCCCCAGCTCGGTTATCGAAAAAAAATGTTGATGTGATGGTACATTATGGAACAGAAATAGATCAGTGGTATTGTTCTGAATAATAATATTGATGTATTTAATCAATTAATCCATAGACCTCAGAATTGAAATGTATTGCTCATGATAAAAAGTTCAGAGTTTAATAAAAATACATTTTACTATCCATAGGGCTCTGAAACAAAAAACTTTGCAACAAGAGCAAAACGAAGAATAAATGCAGAAATTTTCTGCTTCAAAGATGAAAAATGTGATGAACCACAAACTCTTTATGACTGGAGATGGATATCTCACTGTGGACGTCAGGATAATATCAAATCCCCCTCCTCTGCTTCACTCAATGCCAGCATCAATCTACTCATTAGATACCAACCACGATGCTAAATGCTTAAGAGTCGCTATCATATGATTTTATAAGCTCCAGATTTAGTGCTGCAACGAACCCATTCAATATTCTTTACCCTGAGAAACCACACTCTTTACCCTGTGAGAGCCCCAAACAACTCACTTCTCCCTATCCTTGAGAGAGAGAGAGAGAAAGAGAGAGAGAGCTCTTCTTGTTTTGTGGAATCCTCTGACTCAGCGATATAGATGGTTTGAAGAGATAACACCCCTCTTGTTTATTGATGTTAAATAATATGTAATAACCTAGGCTAATTAGGAATTATCCTTTTCTTTATTTTAGTTAGAATAGGACTTTTACTTTTTTATTTTTTACATTTTTAGCCTTTTGACTAGTCAACTTTTTGACTTAAGTCAAAAAACAAAGAGTCGTTGGACTCCCTCCTCTAGCCTTTTACTGTGTGTATAAATTGTTAAAATGTATCTAATATATATATATATATATATATTCTGTATATTACAAAATACCCGATAGGGGTAGTTTTGTAATTTCACATAGTTGTTTTAGAAAACAACTATTTTCAGTT
The DNA here is from genome assembly GCF_984573655.1 of Nuphar pumila. NCBI lineage: Eukaryota > Viridiplantae > Streptophyta > Magnoliopsida > Nymphaeales > Nymphaeaceae > Nuphar > Nuphar pumila. The sequence continues at coordinate 178,262,154 of NC_143249.1, read as the reverse complement.
TTCTTTAAAATGTATTTTTCTTTTTTCTTTTTTTCCTTTTAATTTCTGTATTTTTTAAATAACAAAAAGGGGCTCCCAACGACTCCATGGGAGCCCCCTTTTGGGCTCCCCTTTTGAGGCATTTTGCCTCCTCTTCTCTCCTCTCCCTTTTGTATAAATAGGGGTGATCCCCTTGTATATTTTTCATTCTTGAGAGCTTTCTCTCTTCTCAATAAGAGGCTTTTTATATTGTTGCCTTCTTAAAGGCTTGTGCTTGTATTGTCCCTTTGTGGACTTGTGATATTGTCTCTTTTATTCATTGTTGTAAGTGCTTGCATGCACTCTTTATATTTCCGCAATATCTCATTACATGGTATCAGAGCCACTCGATTCTTGAAGGAAAGGTGTGGTTCGTGTTTTTCATATCTAGTAGATATCTTCTCACTTCTTGGCAACATCATAGAGACAAAGATTGACCTTTCTTTCAAGCTCAATGGAAAGAATTATATGATGTGGGCATCGGCAATGGAAAATAATCTCAAAGGGAAGAAGCTTTGGGGTTTTGTCATGGGTTCCGTTCTGAAACCTAAGCTTATGCTCACGAAGATTGAAGAAGGTCAAGAAAAGGCTCTTGAAGGAGATGCTCGCCTCAAGGCCATTGAAAGTCATCAAAAGGAAGTGGAAGATTGGGAAAGCAATCACGCAAAAATCCTTGCGCTAAGGTATGTGCTAATATAGCTAAATTTCGTAGAGCTAATGAGGCTTGGTCCTTTATGAAGGGTATGTATACCCAAAAGGATCTTGCAAGAACATACTTCTTGCAAGAAAAGATTAGAACCACCAAGCAAGGTGATTCTAGCATTCAAGACTATTATAGTGCTTTAAACCCACTATGGGATGAATTGGCTCTCTTGGAGCCAAAATGGGTTTCTATGGAAGATATTGATTTAAGGCAAAAACAAATGGAACAAGAGCGATTGTTTCAATTTCTTTTTGGGCTACGTCCCGAATTTGAGCAAGTGAGATCTTCACTTCTCCATAGATCTATTTTTCCTCCTATTGAGGATGCTATTGCCGAAATCACTCAAGAGGAGACAAGGCTTGGCATGAGTAAGCATGTTGATGAAGTCCTTGCCGTATCCAAACCGGGTAATAATGTTAGAACCTATAAGCCTCCTCATTTTGGGAAACAAGGAAACTACAATGGAGGAAGAAAAATGATTGTTTGTCATTATTGCAATGAGCCGGGTCACATTAGACCCGCTTGTCCTAAGCTTATTGGAACCTTCAAGCCTAAAGTGGCTTCTCTTGAGGAAACCACCACCAAAGAAGATGAAGGCAAGAACAATGACATCAAAGAAACTCTTGGACAAATATCTATGGCTCTCCAACAAATGCTAAAAGTTTCTTCTTCCACATCGGGTGCGGCTATTGCTTCATCATCTTCACCCGGTACGTATTCTTGGATCCTTGACTCCGGAGCTTCTTTTCATATGACCCCTCATGAAAATGCACTTATTGATGTTTGCACCAATTCAAAGGACTCTTGTGTCTCTACGGCCGATGAAACCTTTTTAAAAATTTCAAGTATTGGCTCTTTTAAAGATTCACAAAATTTTTGTGTTCCAAAAGTAAGAGTTGTTCCTAAACTAAATTTAAACCTATTTTCGGTTTCTCAAATTGCCGACCATGGATGTGAAATATCTTTCTCATCTAATAGTTGCTTTGTGCAGGATCTCCGGTCCGGGAAGCGGATTGGGCAAGGCCATAGAAAGGGAGACCTCTATTATATGGACCATCTTGATCTCCCTACAAACTTTTTTTGTTCTTATGTCCAAGAAAAAAACATGAAAACTTGGCATAAAAGACTTGGTCATCCAAGTTATTCCAAAATGTATCTCTTTCCTTTTGGAAACAAATTTTGTAAGGAAAAAGAAATTAATTGCAAAGATTGCATTTTTGGAAAATGAAGTCTATTCCATTTCCAACTAGAACTTTTCTTTCATCAAGGCCTTTTGAATTGGTGCATTCGGATGTTTGGGGGCCTTCTTCGGTTATGTCTAAAGGAGGTTATTCATATTATGTTACGTTTATTGATGATTTTACTCGGTATGTTTGGATTTATTTCCTTAGTCATAAATCGGAAGTATTTACTTTCTTTAAAGATTTTCATAAAAAGGTTCAAAATCAATTTCAAAATAACATATCTATTTTAAGATCCGATTCCGGTGGCGAATACTTATCTCACGAATTCCAAAACTATTTAACCCAAAATGACATTTGCCATCAAAAGTCATGTCCTAGGACTCCCCAACAAAATGGCCTAGCGGAAAGGAAACATAGGCACATTATTGAAACCGCTAGAACATTACTTATTTCTAAGAATATTCCAAAAAAGTTTTGGGCCGAAGCTGTCTTAACCTCAACCTATCTAATCAATAGAATGCCCTCTTCTAAGTTAAATGCTTCTCCCTATGAAAAACTCTTTAAATTTTCACCCGATTTCAATCGTCTTCGGATTTTTGGTTGCAAATGTTTTGTCCTATCACACAAAAGGGATAAGTTATCTCCAAAAGCAATTGAATGTGTTTTTTTAGGATATGGTGAAAATAAAAAAGGGTATAGATGTTATGATTTTAAGAATGATAAATTATATATTTCAAAAGATGTAACATTTCTAGAAGAAGAAAATGGTTTTGATAAACTAGAAGAAACAAATGAAATTGACTATATATTCTTATATGATCTTATTGATGACATACAAGAAGATTTTCTTGAAAACATTAATGATTCTCGTGAGGTATCCCCTCTTGACATAACACCCTTAAATGATAGTGATTCTAATATAAATGTTCATGATAGCGATACCAGTATAAATGTTTACTCAAGAAGAAATCAAGAAAATCCTATTAGTGCCCTCGAAAAATACTCTCAAATTTCTAAGGAACCACAAGTTAGGCTTTCTTCTAGAATATCAATACCCCCAAATAGGTTTGTATCCTATGATTCCTTAACTCCCAACTATCGGGCATGTTTAATAACCTTACACTCTTATTTTGAACCGGCACACTATAATCAAGCTAAATCTATACCTCATTGGGTTGAAGCAATGCAAGTTGAACTTAATGCGCTAAAAAAGGCCAATACTTGGGAAATAGTTAATCTACCCTCACACAAAAAACCTATTGGTTGTCGCTGGGTCTTCAAAATTAAAACTAAAAGCGATGGCTCTTTAGAACGATATAAAGCTAGATTAGTTGCTAAGGGATACTCCCAAGAATATGGCATTGATTACGAAGAAACATTCGCTCCCGTAGCTCGAATGACCAGTGTTAGGACTTTAATAGCTGTTGCATCAACCAAAAAATGGCCTATTTATCAACTTGACGTAAAAAATGCTTTTTTAAATGAAAGTTTAAGTGAAGAAGTTTATATGGATCCGCCACCCGGAATAAATATTAAGCAAGGTCAAACTCTTCGGCTTTTGAAGGCATTATATGGCCTTAAACAAGCTCCTAAGGCTTGGTATGATCGTTTCAGTGATATCATGATAAAGTTAGGATTTCACTCTTGTTATACTGACACTGCTCTTTTTGTTAAACATGCAGGTTCTAGTATCATAATTTTGTTGCTTTATGTTGATGATATGATTATCACTGGGAATGATCAAAATAGTATTATTAATGTTAAAAATATGTTAAAAAATAATTTTGATATGTCTGACTTAGGTTTTCTCAGATATTTTCTTGGAATTGAAGTTGCATATTCTCCTAGAGGATATATTTTGTCACAGATGAAGCTTGTTGCAGATATATGTTCTAAGTCTGGGATTTCTGATGATAAGAAAATAGAGACTCCCGAGGTTATTAATGCCAAATTGCGGTTGGAGGATGGGGTTCTTCTGGAAGATCCTACACCTTACAAACAACTCATTGGGTCTCTTACCTATTTAACCATCACCAGACCAGATATCACTCATGCGGTTCACTCTGTTAGCCAATTTCAGCATGCTCCTACAACTGTGCATATGAGTGCTGTTCTCCGAATCATCCGCTATATTCGGAATACCATCAATAAAGGGCTATTTCTATCCTCTTCTTCTTCCTTGAATCTTCTTGCTTATACTGATGCAGATTGGGGAGGTAATCCTAATGATCGAGTCTCAACTACTGGTTTTTGTGTTTTTCTAGGAGACTCTTTGATTGCCTGGCGATGCAAGAAGCAGCAGAAAGTTTCACTATCATCCACTGAAGCTGAGTACCGGGCTATGGCAACCACGACAATGGAACTTGTATGGCTTCGCAGTTTGCTTAAAGACATGGGAGTTGATATCACCGAAGCCTCAAAGCTATGTTGCGACAACAAGAGTGCCATCTATATTGCGAGCAATCATACTTTTCATGAGCGTACAAAACATATCGAAATGGATTGTCACTATGTCCGTGACGAATTCTTGCGAGGAACTATTGCTCTTCCATATGTCACTTCAGAATATCAGTTGGCGGACTTCTTCACTAAAGCTCTTCCGGCCCCTCGCTTCATGTTTCTTCTTGGCAAACTTTCCGTCATCTCCCCGTAAAGTTTGAGGGGGGGTGTTAAAATGTATCTAATATATTAAATAATATGTAATAACCTAGGCTAATTAGGAATTATCCTTTTCTTTATTTTAGTTAGAATAGGACTTTTACTTTTTTATTTTTTACATTTTTAGCCTTTTGACTAGTCAACTTTTTGACTTAAGTCAAAAAACAAAGAGTCGTTGGACTCCCTCCTCTAGCCTTTTACTGTGTGTATAAATATGGGGCCTTGCCCCCTTACAATTAATGTATTTCTTGAGGGTGATTCCCAATCAATAAAATATTTTTTTTCTCTTGTTATTGCATACCCTTTTTTGGGTATTTTGAATGAACCTTTGTGGTTCCTGTGAGTGATCTTTGGTTGGAGCTATTTGAAGTTTCGATTGGTGGTGATACAAGGACTCATCTTCTTACAGTTGAATCGGCTTTTCAGCAGTGGAGATGATTGGGATATATGGCCGTGTCCAAGTGTCTAGTTTTTTAAGACCCGTCGTGTCCGACACCCGTTTTCATCCTGTCTTCTAGAAAAATTGTTCTTTGATCCCATTTGGTTGGACAGAATCATCTAAGAAATTTTTGGCTTCACCATTCCAATCATAGAACTCAGTTTTTCTGGAAAATTATTCAAGCAGATTATAGCCAATTAATCATTTTATTGAAGTCTTAATCTCCTTTTTTTACTTATATATTCTAATTATCGATTAAAAAAACATGTGGCAAAGAAAAAGTTAGTTGGTGATCTGAGAGTAATTAATTGGGAGTTGCACACAAATATCAGGAGGGAAATGGGGTGTTACATTATTTAACTGTTCACAAACAATAATTAGCATTTTGAGATATTTTTCGTTAATATTATATGATAAACCATTAACCATTTGGATAATCTGACTTAGTTTATGTTCTGTCAACGACCTTATTTTATTTCATCATTATTGATTACTTAATTGGTTGGTTTTGTGTGGTTTTTATTCTTATTCTTTTTAATTTCTCAAAGCCTGTGGTTTTTAAATAACCTTTTGACTTTTTAGCATCATAGATTAATTGCTAAGCTGTTGTCATGATTAATAATGTGACTAATGTGTAGGTTTGTCAGTTTGTAGTTTGGCATTTCATCATTGTCTATCATGTATAAAGCTTTTACAGCACATCGTTCTTCTTATAAATATGTTTTATTCTAACTTATTTCTCTACCTTCTCTTACGTTTCTGATTTTGCATTGTTATGCAAAATTTTAGCTCCTTTGTGGCCTAGGCTTGTGTCCACATTGAGGCTTTCATTTATTTGTGAGCTGACTTGCCAGCTGGTCATGAATTTGCTTTAATCTCTGCTAATGTTCAAAATTTGTGATGAGTATGGATGACAACAATTTATTAGGATATGTGACAAGTGGAACAAGTTTACAAGAAGAGCATTTAATGTGCCAGGCAGTGGAAACCTGGCTTAGATAAACTGGATGAACTTTTTCCATCTGTTGACCATCATTTCTAATGCCTCCATCCAGGCGTTTCTTGACATGAATAACTAATCCCTGGATGTACATTGAGAAAATTACTGAAGTTGTTCAATTGAAATGGGTAGGCAATAGCTTATATTGTGTTTTCATTGAAGTGGCTGTATTAGTTTTGGGTGCTAGAGGAAGGGCCTTTCAGAGAAGAACCCTTGTTTTCAGAAGTTTGGAAGTCACTGTTGATTGCTATTACTGTTTTTCTCAGCACTGCTTAGCTTTTCAGGAATATGACCTGAAAAATAATGGAATTTAAGAATACGCTTGGTGATATGGTTGTTGGTGGTTTTGATCCTTTTGGATCTATTTCTTGGTCATCTGTGAGTAGGTTAAGTAGGTTCTATCTATTCTTGTGTTCTTTCCGTATCAAACTGTTTTCTATGAAATCAATAAATCTTTCACTTCTACAGTTCATTAAGTTACTTGTTTCATGAGAAATTATATTCCCTGTTTGAATCTCTAGTTCTAAGGATCTGCTTTGAGATTGTATGCTTCCAATATTTGTCTGCTACTGTTGAACTGTTCTGCTATAGTATGATTCCCCAAGAGCCCTTGCCTCAAACCGAGGATCAACTGTGTAGATTGGCCTTCTGTGCAGATGGTGTTTCATTGACCTGGATAGTGGTTCCAGCAATGATGATCACTACAGTGTCATAGAAGGAATGAAGTCTGACACCATGAAGCTGGGTGAAGCAAAATGCCTGCCCTCCAAGAAATCTCGCAAAGATAACAAGAACCATGAGATAGTCATGGAAGAGCATATCTGGAAAGAATTTCCAGAGGATTTGTTTGAGGTTGTTATTGCAAGATTGCCTGTTGCCACCTTTTTCCGCTTCCGTGCTGTATGTCGCAAGTGGAATTCCTTGCTGTTATCGCATAGTTTCTCACAGCAGTGTGTACAAGTCCAGCAACCCTATCCTTGGTTTTACACCATAACTCATGAGAACACCAACAGTGGAGCCATGTACAATCCTTTGCTGAATAAATGGCATCACCCTTCCATGCCTTCATTCCCAGCAAAGGGAATCATTCTTCCAGTGGCTTCAGCTGGTGGCCTGGTTTGCTTTCTCGATATTGGGCACAGGAACTTCTTTGTCTGCAATCCCCTCACACAGGATTTCAAGACTTTGCCTTCTAGATCTGCTCGTGATTGGTCACGTATCGCAGTTGGGATGACTCTGATAGGAGAATCTACCAGTAATGGATACAAGATCATGTGGTTAGAAACTAATGGAGATTATGAGGTCTATGATTCTGTATGCAACAGTTGGACTCGTCCAGGAAGCTTGCCTTCTTATATCAAGCTTCCTCTTGACTTGAACTTCTGCTCTCAGACTGTTTCTATCGGCCCAGTGTTGTATTTCATGCATACTAACCCAGATGGTCTTGTCTCGTACAACATGGAGAGCCATGTGTGGAGGCAGTTCAGCATACCACTTCCGCCCCACTCAAACGACCACACACTCGCAGAGTGCAGTGGCCGTATTATGCTCGTGGGCTTGCTGAGCAAGAATGCTGCCACATGCGTATGCATATGGGAGCTCCAGAAGATGACTCTCTTGTGGAAGGAGGTTGACAGAATGCCAAATATGATGTGCTTAGAGTTCTATGGCAAGGAAGTGCGTATGACATGCTTGGGTAACAGGAGCCTGCTTTTGTTGTCATTGCGCTCTAAGCAGATGAACCGACTGGTCCTTTATAATATATCAAGCAAAAAATGGCATAAGGTGCCAGGATGCATGCTTCCCCATGGCCGGAAGCGGCAGTGGATGGCTTGTGGTACTTCATTTGTGCCATGTATAACTGCTTCTGCCTGATTCGATTTGACCCGTCTGATTTCACCTTTTTTTGATGTCTGATTTCACATTTTGATCCTTCATTGGAGGGTAACCTTTTACAGTTCATACCTTATAGATTGTAAGCCGTCTTTGAAGCAAATTTTTCCTAGAGATGCAGCAATGGTGGTGCTGGTGCTGGTGCTGAACATCTACTTACTGTTGTATGAAAAATCTTAATATGAATGCAACATAGTTTCAAAGCTAATATGCTACCCTTGGGAGTAAAAAGTATGTTTTTGACAGTTTTCTGCTGCTTGATGATTACTTAGCTGAGTATTTTTTTTCTCAACTTAGAGGTAGGTCCTAATGTTAACTAAAATTTATATGATGAGAGTACTTGGCTACAATGTTAATTTACAGTCACCGAAATCAAGCATCACTCATATTGGACTGATTTTCTAGATTGAAACCATGAAGTTTCGACATTTTGTTTCTTTCAGCCTGCCTGTCTTCTGCGGTTTGAAACTCTGGCTGGCTTTATCAGTTTTGAAGTTTGATGTTGGCGGTCTTTTTTCTTGCATTCATTGTTGATATGGGCCTTCAAAATGGATATGTACATAAGCAAACAAGATAACAAAGCTGGTTTATTTTGTTTTCTTCCCTCTGGGTCCTCTGTCTGCTTTGCATGACAAATTCGTAAATAGAGTTTGATGGGTGTATTCTTGCCTGTAGGTCCAATTAAAAGTAACCATCGACTTCCAAGGCAATAGTATATCGGTATACAGCTTATTTATCTTGCTGATGATCAATGGCAATGAAACTAAACTCTTGGGAGGGAAATTTATTGACATAATCAACAATTTCAATGTTGGTCAGTGAAACTGTTCCTTGTTTCCTTTTCTCTTTTTCAAATTTTTCCCTACCTAACAATGGACAACCTGCCCAAGTGATGCCTGGTAGGGCTGGTAAACGAACCGAAAAAGCTTTGCTGGGGCTGTTCAGGCTCAGCTTGTTAAGGGTATACCCTTGCTCGGACTTGGTTTGTGAGCTCGCCACGAACTGGCTCGTTTTCTAAAAAAATCATTTTTAAGTGTTTTTAAAGCTTAATAATGTATAAAACATACTTATATTATGAATATTATATATATATAATAATAATAATAATATAACATGTAAAACAAGCCTATACGAACTGGGCTTTTTGTGCTCGGCTCATTTACCTAAACGAACTGGCTCGTAGCTCAGCTCAGCCGAGCTCAATTCATGAGCTGAGCCGAACAGCAAGCTGCTCATCTCGTTTCCCAGCCTGGTCTAGATAAAGGTTATTGAGGTTATGACATCAAATCGCAACTTTGTTTCAAGTCAGAAGTTCACAATTTGGAACTTTAAACATCAATTACTCTTAGTAATTGACCTCAAAATCAGAAAAAAAACCCACTTCTTGATTAGAGGAAACTATAAGTCAACTTTGTTTTAGCTTGTAATAGTGCTGCCAATGGGTCGGGTCTGGATTGCACCCAGCTAGACCCAGGTTGATGTGCCAGGCAATGCAACAAATCTGTGTCGAGGAAACCTTAAGAGAGGTAAAATCTTATGACAAATTACAATAAATTTTAAAAATAATGATTTTCCCCAGTCCTGAGAAAATACCAACTATATAAAAAATAAAAATATATGATCATAAAGAAGACTATAAAAAATACTTCAAAAAGTGACTATTATGTTTTTATTGCAATAAAATCATGATACTTTAAAATAGATGGTATTCTGAAGATATTGCAAATTCTTCGGATAATATATTGCCGACAGGTTCAAGTACAGCTTCAAGTGGTTACAAAGCAGATAAAACCAGATCGTGTTTAGAAATTGTACCCATTTTCTGATCTCAAGTCGAACTTGAATCTGGTTTATGAACACCCAAACCAGTGGGGGTCCTTATCCACTGAAAGTGCTAAAAACTGGGTAATTGGACCAGAGTGGATTAATAAGAAAGTGCTTACAACTGAGTAATCTGGTTTATGAACGATGTTTCCGCCCTTTGTTTTTTTTTATATAACAAATTTTAGAGCACAGATTTCTAAAAATTTCTACCAGCTCAGCCTTTTCATAAGAATGTTTTTATAGGGAGGCATGAAAAGATTAGAACATGAAAAGTGACATGGTGGGAAAAACTGGAGTCAACTTGTGCTAGTATAGCACTTTCCTACCATCATGCCTTGGTGTTTGTTTCTCATGATGGTAAAAGAAGGAAAAGAGTTGTCAGCTCAACATTTTCTCATGAAAATTGCACGAAACAAAAGAGTGATATGGTGAAAGGCGTTATCAGTCCAGCCAGCGATTTGGTTTCTCATGCTTGCAAGTAAGGGCGCATTAGTCATTCTCGTTGTACCTCGCCAGCTTGGGCCTTTTTTTCATAGAAAGTAAAAAAACAATGGCAAGCCCAACAGACCAAAAGAAAGGCATGACATTTTCACCACGAGATCTACGAGTCTGCGCATTTCAGGCCTACCCGTTACACAGCGAGCTCAAACATGTCAAAGAAAAGATATCCCAAGCCTGTTCAGCAGATTCAACTATTGTGGGTGCCAAACTCCACATCCAAACCTTGTTTTTTCTGCAAGCCTGCATGGAATCACCAACAATGGCTAGGACGATTCTGTGACAGCGAAATTAAAATAGAGGACTACCCACCCAGCCACCACAAAAGACACAACGGAAGCAAGGCAGGAGACTAGTGTGTGCACCAGCCATAACCAAGAGACTCTCTTTCTCTCTCTCTCTCATACTCATAGCGAGTATTTATAATCAGATGAAACTTTTCAAAGCAGACATCTCAAAATTATGAGAAAAAGAGTGAGCAATACATAAAAAATAACCACAAAGCTTGAAAACTAGAGAACTTGGTCAGGCCATATGTCACAGTTTAAATGCGTAAGTTTGATGAACAATTTACTGAAGTATTAGAGCTTTAAGTAGTCCGACTTCTCCATCCTTCTCTTCCAAACACTACAAAAGTTGCTCGGATATGAAATCCATCACCAAAAAACTTTGTCGGTTCTACCTGCCATCATAAATTAAGAGACAATAAACGGACAACCAACTTTGAAGGAAAAATAGCTAGCCACTCACATGTTGACACCGGCTAATTTATGTTATTTATTTTGAAGGGAAAGAAAAGGCAAAGAAATTCACAGTACCACCAAGGAGCAAAGCAGAATAATAAAGAATACAAAATACAGAATTTATCATAAACACTTCAGATCAGATGCTATGAATTGCATGCACCGATTAATGGCAAGAATTTCAAAATAGTTGAGCATATGTTACAATTGCTCCCTCTCTCTCTGTGCTCTATATTATTGTCCTTTCTATGTCCAAAGAAAAGAAGAATTCTTGCATATTCCTTTTAAATGGCCTTTACTATCGCAGCTCCAAGCATCGCTCAATCGGCTCGGTTTTATCCTCAAGGTATTTTCATTGGTAAATTTACATAAGCAGAACCTCCAGAAGCTGAATCAGTTGGTAAATTTATGACACAAGCAGAACCCCTCAAGAAGCTAAATCAGTCATCTTTTCTTTTAATATTTACATGGAGAAACCGCCCACAGGATCAGAGACCTAGCCGCGCTGACTCTGTCTGCCATACTTACGGTCACTGTCCTGGCAGCGTACAACTCTGTGGGCTTACCCCTTGCCACCAGGGAGTCGCCACCGCCTGCCTAGAAGCCTAGGCCCCATCTCACTACGCCAAACCCCTTTGGGGCTAGCTATCATAGTGCCCCTCGGACTGAAGAAGAAAAATCAATAGCATTTTTTATAGTTTATTCCTAATTCAGAACCACCTTTATATTTAATGAGTTAAACACCAGTGAAGTAGCATGAGATCAGATGCTTGGATCACCTTTTACAAGATGCTCCCGCCTTTACTTTGGTGGATACTGAACATGATCCAATGCCCTTGGAGCCAAAAATATGAAATTATTTGTTGATTTAATTCCTCTGCTAGGGGGCTCCAGCATGCATTTTTTTTTTTTAATCTTTTGTCCATAATAGCTGATCTATCCCGGTCCATGCTCGGTCGGTGCTTAGCATCTCTATCAAGCTAATTTCAATTTACATGCTATGTGGATCTAGTTTATACAATGTCCATGAACTGAAGGGGGAAAAATTTTTAAGAAGCAAAAGAAAAGACGGCTTTCTGTTCACCATTAAAAAAAAACCTACACAGGACTAATGCACAGATACATCCTTGTAAAAAATCTTTTGAACAATGAAAGGAATACCAGGAAATTCCAAACGATGATCAAATATTAAACTTTGGCATCGAACTCCAACAAATAGCCATCAGTAGATCAACTCGATTTGTTAAACTGAAGAATAAGGTGCATATGAGATGCTTTCAAGCTGAAACTAAGTTGCATACAGAAACAATGGATAAGCCCTGATGCAGTGGCGATGCTGGCAGCGAGACACCAGTCGACTGATAGCAATGATCAGATTTTGTATGGTCGAATGATGCTCAGAAAAGGAGAGAACTGCCCACTGGAAATCAGTGGGCCAGATTCTTTTATTTGAAAATAATGGAATCAATATATAAAAGACATTAGACTGAATGATAACCTAAGGGAACAAATGCAATAGGAGAAAAAATTAAAAAAAACACTGGTAAAGGCAAAGAAAAGGAACTGCTAAAGAATAAGGCTGCTGCCAGAGAAAACTGTGATCTTTTTTCGTAAAACCCTAGGAGAGGGTTTTAACTATTCAGCTGGCGGATCCGGGTCTCGGGTCCAGTCATGGACCCGAGACGAGATCCGGGTCTTCTTCTTGATGGATCTGGATCTGGGTCACGGGTCTTGGAGTAGGGTCTGGGTCCATCCTGCCCTGCATCATTCTCCCCTGGTGGGAAAGAAGTCGGCTCTGACGACTTGTTGTCTCCACAGTAAGCATATAGATCAGACACCTTAGATGTAGGAGAAAAGTGCCAAGTTTTGGGCAGCCCAAGGAGGGAAGATCGGTCAAACAGGCCCGCTAGCCGGGGCAACCCGGTCTCCTTGGTGGGAAGGAGAACTATCCTATGACCCTGAAAGACAAATGTGTACGTATTCCTACGGCCATTATGGATGGTCTTACGGTCAAACTGCCAGGGACGTCCCAATAGGATGTGACACGCACTCATGGGCACCACATCACACCACACTTCATCGTGGTAATGCTTCCCCATAGAGAACCGAACTAGATAACGCAGGGTGATGGGCACCTCGTGGTCTTTCTTGAACCATGCCATTTTATAAGGTTGGGACAATTTTTCGGTTTTTAGGTTCAAGGTGGACACGACACTCTCGGTCACCATATTCTCGCACGCTCCAGTATCAATGATAACATCACACGCACGCCCCTCACAGTTACACCGGGTTCTAAAAATATTATTTCGTAACCATTTCGTGGGGGCCGACTCTCGGGATGTGGTCAACACATGACGGATGGTTAACAAATTTTCGATGCTGCCATCGAACTCTACGACTTTCACCTCGTCATTCCCCTCAACAAGCGACTCACCCTCGCTCTCACTATCAGACGCAGACTCAACAATGCCCTCTGCTAGATGAGTATTCTTATTCATGGTGGGACACTTGGACGCAATATGACCTAACTCTTGAGACCTAAAACAACGAACAATGGACTCATGGGGCTTACCCTTGGATCTGGTGTGGTACGCGGGTCCAGACTGATCGGGTTTGCTAGGGTCGACTCCTTGGTTGGACTTTGAGTCTTCTTTCCTAGGGGAGCTCGCTCCCCTGGTTGGGAAACTCAACTTGGGTTGACTGGACTGATTACTACGGGATGTCCTATGTTCCTGCCTCCTTTTCAGCTTCTCCTCGACATTCATAGCATAACTACTTGCCTGATCCAGTGTCTCGACTGTGATACAACTGAAGTCGTCAGAAATAGCAGGACGGAGACCAGAAATATACCTCGTGACCTGCTGGCGAGCGGTCTCCTCGATTTGCACTCGTAGGGAGAGACGATGGAAGTCCGCAGTGTAATCCGCCACAGTATTGATGCCTTGACGCAGGGTCAGGTACTCCTTGTAGGCTCTCTCGGCGTGATCTGACGGCACAAACTTAGACTGCATCAACCGCTGCATCTCTTCCCAAGTCTGTACACGCTCTAATCCCTGTCGCTCCCTCGACCGCTGCATCTCAACCCACCATGTCTGTGCTAGGCCTCTCAACCGAGTAGAGGCTAGGGAGACACGACGGTGTTCGGCGACATCGTGGTAGTCGAAGAAGAATTGGACGGCATATGACCAATCAAAGAATTGTTCTGCATCGAACCGACCTGCGAACTCTGCAAGCTCTAACTTCACCCCATACGTGGAGGGGCGCTCCGGTGCTCTCTGCTGACGGGCTTCCACCAAACCTGCAGGGTATTCATCCCAAAAAGTATCGTCCCACACTGCCCTATCATCGCGGTTCTGCTCGCCTGGCTGCTGGTGTTGTGCTACTCCAATGACGTGTGGACGACGCTCAGGTCGCGCCGGTCCCTGCTGAATCTGCCTCGGTCTGACTGGTCCATGGGCGGGAGCCATCTGTGTCCGACGTTGGGGTACCGGTATGACAGGTGGTCCTGCGATATGCGGAAGGATGGGTCGGCTCTCGGGCTCTAGGTGGGTAGGAATTGGATAGTATGGGTTTGGGTTATAGGTCGGGTTAGGATAATGGTATTGGGTAGGATATGGTATTGGGTTTTGGATTTGGGGTGGGTTACCGGGTTGGTTCTGATTCGAGTACCTGGTTGGGTTGGGTTGGTATTGGACTAAGATGATTCGCCCGACTGGATATGGATCGGGCCTAATCCTAGACTATTCGTCGGACCCAGATTTGGATAGGTTGGATCAGGAATTGAGTTGTGGGGGTAAGAGGCGTGGTTTGAACTCAATCCACGATCCATATGATTATGGGTCTGGTTTTGACCCGGCTCAAGATTAAGCTGGAGCTCCGCCCGGGTCCGATATAAGTTTGGGTCGGTATAGGATCCATTTTGGGGTTCAAAAGTAACGGGTTGGGTCGGATTTGTAGGAAACTGCGAACCGAACCCAACTGGGTAGGCTGAATAGGAGGGTGCGAGACCCGGACCCGCTCCCGAGAACCCAAAGGGTGGTCCTCGACAACCAGGTCCGGACCCAATTAACATAGGATCCAAACCGGACCCTGAGAGGTCAGGCCCAGTCCAAGCAAAATCAGCCCCCCGAACCTGCGGTTGGGTTGCGACATTTCCCCTGCGCACAGGTGCTGGGAAAGTCGACAGACCCTCCCCCGCCCGAGGTACGTCTGGTGCGACGGCTGCCTGACTGGGTAGCACAGCTGGGCCACGCGGGCCGTGCCCGCCCTGCAACCCCTGCTGCGTGGGTCGGTGCCAGGAAGGCGCACCCAAACTGCAGTTGGGGAGCCCCTCTTCAGTCTGGTCCGGCATCATGCTCGGGCCACGCGTGCCGTGCCCGACCTGCAGCCCCTGCTGCGTGGGTCGGTGTCAGGCAGGCACACCCAAATGGCCACTGGGACCCCCCTCTCCCCCCAACCGAGTGGTTACCCCATCACAGGGCATCAGCGGTACCTCAGGGTGGGGCGACGTGAGGTCGGCGTACCTGCGCAGCCCCCTTCCTGCATTTTCTGGTGGTGCGGCGGCCTGAACAGCTGGTTGGGTTGGATCGTCAGCCACCGCTTCCACGAGGACGACCATGCTGCCACCCCTAATCAGATCCATTTGTTGTGTAGAAGGCGTGGGAGTCGCTGTCGGTGATTCGATCCTCGCAACCCTATCTTCGACCCCATCAAGTCGGCGTGATATTCCGGCCACGTCACGGCTGATACGCAACACGTTCTCTTGCATCTTCGTCATCACTTCCATCATCCGCAGCATCGAATCTGCGTTGCCGGCATCCTCCTGCTCGATCGTCGTTGCCGGATCGCCCCTCACCTTCGAAGCCATCTTGCGTACGAGGGGAAAGGCGCTGGCTCTGATACCAAACTGATGCAGTGGCGATGCTGGCAGCGAGACACCAGTAGACTGATCGCAATGATCGGATTTTGTATGGTCGAATGATGCTCAGAAAAGGAGAGAACTGCCCACTGGAAATCAGTGGGCCTGCTTCTTTTATTTGAAAATAATGGAATCAATATATAAAAGACATTAGACTGAATGATAACCTATGGGAACAAATGCAATAGGAGAAAAAATTAAAAAAAACACTGGTAAAGGCAAAGAAAAGGAACTGCTAAAGAATAAGGCTGCTGCCAGAGAAAACTGTGATCTTTTTTCGTAAAACCCTAGGAGAGGGTTTTAACTATTCAGCTGGCGGATCCGGGTCTCGGGTCCAGTCATGGACCCGAGACGAGATCCGGGTCTTCTTCTTGATGGATCTGGATCTGGGTCACGGGTCTTGGAGTAGGGTCTGGGTCCATCCTGCCCTGCATCAAGCCCCCAACAGCAAGCCAAAAAAGTGAAACTTTAAAAGCTTCTAAATTGAGACCTCACCATGCTAACAAGCTCCTGATCAATCTGATGAGCCCCAGTCTACTTTGTTTTGTTAGGAGGTTCAGATCTAATTAAGACCTACATGTCTACATATTTGGCACCATTATTTGTACAGCTTAAGTGCTTATCAAAGCAGACCTGAAGCCACATCTCAAGTTTAAACTGCTGAAACTCAAACATGGTTCAGAAAGTTAAACAGCTTCAGAATTGAGGCATCAACATGTTGACTAGGTGTTCATCGCTCTACCCATTTCACTGATAGATATGGTCTAATTCTAACTTTAAACAATTATACCATACAAAATCACTTCAACCGGCACATGTTTTAGGTAAAATTTACAATTGCCAGTTTTTTTTTAAGACCTGCAACATGCTAAACCCAAATTCTCTTAGTCTTGCATCCTAACTAACTGTAACTAAAAACCCCCTAAGAAAATGTTAATGCAAATGCACTTCTTCTTTGGATATCAATTTCACACCGCGACCTGAAGTTGGTTTCAGACAAACATTAATTATAATGGTGATCTAGTACGCGCACAATTTTTTATGCAGTAAGCAAAGTTGGTTTAGAAAGTGAGAGCGTCAGACCATGATCATATTTTTTCCCACAAAACTTCTTGGATATGTGATTCCTTTACAGATATTTTCCTTGTCAATCATGGCAGTAATATCACATAGAAATTTAACAAAAAACGATGCGATCTCAGACAAAATTAAGATGAAAATCCCTGAAGTAAGTATCATATATCAGATGGATCGCATAAATTGCATGATCATGTGATACCGGTATTTACGAACCATGGATCACGTAAATTGCATGTTCATGTGATACCGGCATTTACCGGTTCACAAAGTCGGTTCAAAGCGTTCAAAGGCCATCTCAACCTCGCAAGGTGCTACCCCTAAATAATAGATTAGCTAACCATTAATATCATCAGCTCCTTAGAACAACACAACTAGAACAACAATACAATCGGATCAAAACCAAAAAGATCTTGACCAAACCACATCAACTAACAACACAAACAAAAACAAAAACAATACCTAATAGACTCATCACCGATCAATCGAATCCACTAAATTACACGAAAGCACTCGATCAAGTCATCAAGATGCCGAAATCACAGAAACAAACAAGGAGTTCGGGAGATCGGATCATAACGAACCATACCTAACCAGATCCGACGATGATGTTGTTGATTGGGATGAAGATCAGCTTGACGAAGAAGCCGACGAAACCCATGACGACGAACCCGATCGCCGTCCGGAACGCGACCTTCGTGAATTCTGAACCAGGGACGAAAAAAAACACCAAGAAAGGGAGGATCTCAGCAAAATCGCACGGGAAAAGAGCGGGAGAAACGGATCAATTATCAACGAAGAAAAAAGGAAAAATAAATATCAGATCGAGAAAAAGACTGAACCTTTCCGATCAGGCTTGTGGCATCTCTTCACGAGGCGAACGCTGTCCTTGGCAAACTCCCTCAGGGGATCGACGACGGAGTCCACAGCGTCCATTCTCAGGAAAGAAAAAGAGCAAACCCTAACCCTACAATTCCACAGAGAGAGAGAGAGAGAGGGTTTTCTATGAAGATGAAAAGGGGTCAGAGACTCGCAGTTCATATATTACAATTATGCCACCTCAGTCAAGCCGTCGAGGAAGACCAGAGCATTGTCAAACGGGTCAGTTGTTATCCGATATACCAACCGAATCCGAACCCGTTTAGTCGGATTCTGACTCGCTGGTAAACGAGCCAAAGGAGCCGTGCATGGGCTGTTAGTAAGGGTGGCAATCGGGTCGGGTTGGCGGGTCAGCATACCTCAACCCGAACCCGACCTATTTATTAAACGGGTCGGCTGTGGCAAACACGAACCCGACCAGTTTATTAAACGGGTAACCCGACACAACCCGTTTAATAAACGGGTTGGCGGGTGGGTTGGTGGGCAGGTTGGCGGGTTGACCCACCCGCCTAACCCGTTTATTAAATGGGTCAGCCGAGTTGGCGGGTCGGCATACCCCTAACACGAACCTGACCTGTTTAATAAACGGGTTAGGCAGGTCGACCCATTTCTTAAACAGGTTAGTTTAAGCCCAACCCGAACCCGCCTAAGAGGCAGGTTGGCAGGTCATGTCAGGTTTTGCCACCCCTAGCTGTTAGATAGGAATGGCAGTGGACCGGGGGACAACGGAGGCCCCGCCCGTCCTCTCCCCGTTTGGACCGGGGATGAAGGGCATGAAACGGGGATGGAGGCGGGGATGAAGGTTAAAATCTATTCTCGTGCAGGGATGAACTTACGCTTTCCCCCGCCCCACCCCATCCCATCCCTGCCTTTCTCCTCCCCGCCTCTAATCCTTTAAGGAATGATTATAGACCGAGGGGAAATAGGGGCCCGCCCCGCCTCACCCCGTTTGGACCATAGATGGAGGACATAAAACGGGGATGGAGGCGGGGGTGGAGGTTAAAATCCATCTTGGTGCGGGGGTGGAGGCAAGAATGAAGGTTCAGATTTTGAAACAGGACGGGGATGGAGACCTTGCCCCCCACCCCCGCCCCGGTCTACTGCCATCCCTATTGTTAGAGCTCAGCTCACCAAGGGTGCATGATGCATCCCTACAGTGAGTTCACTCTCCTGAGCTGGTTACAAGCCGAGTTGAGTCTGAGCTCATTACGATTTTTGGCAAATCATTGTTGTAAATGCCTCCAAAAGGTTGTACTGAAAAAAAAAAAATAGCATAAGAGGCACAAATGTACGAGGACATTCATAAATGTAGAAGTATTTCACATTTTGGGTACATTGGCAATAAAGGTCTATTATATTTGTAGACTTTCATTAACTAAATACTCATCCTTTTGCTGTAGCCT